>NC_134471.1:68611721-68747443 GCF_964194025.1 Convolutriloba macropyga
TATTGGTTGAGATACTCGATGGCAGTTTCTGCATCGCAAATATGGTATACTTTAGCGTGTGGGTACCTCGAGTATCTATCAACCGATGCTAATATATACGATTCTTTGTGTTTTTCGTCGAGTATTGGGCCGGCAAAGTCCAATTGGACTTCTTCGTTTGGTTCTGTTAGTTGCGGCAGTTCTGAGATTTTGTTTTTTGGTATTATTGGTTTTAAATTCTTACCTATCTTAATACACGGTTGGCAGTTTTGCGTGAGGGTTACAATTTCCCGGTGTATTCGTGGGAACCAGATTAGATTCGCAAGATGCATCATCCCACTTTGTCCCGGGTGTTTTCTGTGAATGGCGTTCATTATTGGTTTACGTAGTTGTGTCGGGATGAATAGTTTGCCATCGTATATTATGCATCCTGTTGGTGTTATCCCTAAGTCTCGTTTTAGTGAGTGCCAGTAGCGGCTGAAATGTTTGAGTGTTGTCCAGTCCTTGTCTTGTATTATCTGTAATAGGCTGCGGCTCTGGGGGTCCGCTCTGGTAGCTTCCGCTATGAATTCCTCTCCTAGGACTTTGTGCAGGCTTTTAAAGTAGTCTGGGGAATTTTCGTAATTCGTCTCTGCGAATGGGCTGTATTGTTGTTTTGAGTTGAGTGGTGTTCGCCTAGTCCTAAGTTATTTGTCTCTTCCGTTTGTGTTGCTATAGTGTTTGTGATGCTTTTTGTTTTACCAGTTGGTGCTTTCATCTTCTTTTTGTTTGGTCTTCTAATTCTTTTTGTTGTTGGTATGTCGCTTGTTTCCCGATCTGGTCTTCCCCGTGTGGTTATGTAAACTTTTGATGGTGGTAAAGAGTAATTGTTTTGTTTAAATTGGTGGGTTTTATTCTGTGTTAATTTGTTAAGTTGAGATTTCTCTATTTCGTAAGGCGTAATAACGAGCGACTGATTGTTAGCGTTGAGTTGGCAAAAAGCGTGTTGCTTTTGTTCGTTCCGATTGGAATGGTTTTTGACGTCATTCTGTGTGTTTCTTAAGTGCGCTTTCTGATTGGTTAATTTTCTTTGGTTTGTTGCTAGTGCATATTTTTAGTGAGGTTATTATGTTAATTACGTGATTTTCATTCATGTTTTCACCAGTTGGTGGTGAATTACGGTGGCGACTTAAATAGTCGGCGAAGCCCATATTTTTTCCTGATACGTGTTCGACTTTGAAGTGGAAAGGTAATAATCTGTCGACCCATCTTGTTAACCTGCTTTGATATGTTTTATTTCCTCTATTGTTTTTTAGGGCGGAAAGTAAAGCTTGGTGATCCGTTTGGAGCGTAAAGTGTGATCCGAATAGATAGTATTTAAAGTGTTCGAGTGACCTATTATTATTATTATTATTATTATTATTATTATTATTATTATTATTATTATTATTATTATTATTATTATTATTATTATTATTATTATTATTATTATGATTATTATTATTATTATTATTATTATTATTATTATTATTATTATTATTCTTAATATTATTATTGATAATATTAATAATATATATAAATATATATATATATATATATATATATATATAATATATATATATATATATATATATGTATATATATTCAATATTTATATTTTTTCAAATCTTACCATTAATATATCCATATATTTTAGAGAAAGAGGACATCAGTTTGCTTCTCGTATGATTTATATCAAGTTGCGTATTGTAAATTCTACTCGACAAGTCATCAATAGGTCCCAGGAGTCCTAGAAAAGTAGTGAACAGCATCCTTACTGTTATGAGTGGTGTATAATTCCCCTTTTACTTTGTGGCTCAATTTGTTCTACGAAGGTGCTGCACAACAATGCCACTGTTTTTGTTCCTTTCAGCCGGTTTTTTTTAAATTAGATAACATCAGATTTCGTAAAAACGACGAGAATTTAGGTTAAAATAATGTTTTCATACGTGTTTGTTTCAATCTAAGCTCACTTGATCGTCAAGGTTTTTCTTTTGTTTCATTTTGGCGAAGAGTTTTGTTATTAGCGAGTGATGGTTCAAATTTTTTCAAAAATTATTTACTTTTGGCAAACAGTTTTGTTGTTGGCGATTGATTATTCAATTTTTTCAGTTTTTATTTAGAAAATTCTTTGTGAAATAGCAACTTTTTGAACTTGAGATCTGTAGAGCTATGAAGCTTTTGAAACCTTATTATATGCGTTAAACCGTGGAATTGAGCAAAATATTTCCTGGTTCTGTGAACGATAGCGTCAGTAACTTGAGCAAAGTTATTTAGTTTTCGGTTTTTTTTAAAAAAAAAGTTGTTTCTTGTTCTTACTACTGTTTGCTTGTGCAGCAAGATCTCTACTAGCGTGCATAATAAAAACTATACAAATTTTAGTGGAGAGCAATTGGTTTTGAAGACATGAGTCTGACGAATTAGAAAAATTTGCGATTACTATCGTTTTGGTATTCGAATCTTATCTTTATGAAAGTTCTGTAATTTACTGCTTTCTGAGCTCAGGCAGACAAAAACAACTTGGGACTGTCTCTGTGCAAAGACGTTAGCATTACAGTGGATCCGTTGAAATAAATGACGCCAGAAGTTCTAGTGGATCTTGGTATTTAACAATTTAGCTTTCAATGCGCTTGTCCTCAAATTATTCAGAGTTTAAACGCCATCATTTCTGTATTTTTCTGATTTTGAGGAGATACTTTAATCTGTTTTTTACATTGTTCAATTGGCCTGCTGATCAAATACGACAGTTTTTGGTGTTTCATTCAATTTTTGTTTTACATGTTTCACGTTTGGTTTTCGACTCACCTCACTCATTGTTTCATATTTAAAAATTTTAGGTTTCATTCAGCAATTTACGCAAATACATACAATGACAAAAAGAAAATCAATGGAAACGGGAGAAACCAAAAAAATCTTGACTTACGAAACCAATACTTGAGGCATTAAGTTACTTTTAAAAGCTTACTTCAATAGGTTATCAAAGTTCCCTAGAGTATGTGACTAACTGATTAAATGTTTAGTTTTTTTCTTAATCTGTAAATTATCGATCTCTTGAAACTGCAGACTAAATTACAAAATTTTTAAAACTGGGCTGTCCCTTTTTCAGACCCAAGGTCAGTCAATAGGGTCATTTGAGGCCAGATAGAAATTTTGCAACAGAATATCTTTTCTAATCGTCCCATTTTAACTTCAGGGTTTTTTAAAATTGTTATTTGAGTTCAACTCACTTCACTCAGTTTCTCAACTAAATAGTTTTTGACAAGTTAACGCATCGTGTACTCTCAATAGCAGATAGATTGCTGCATTGAGTGACTACCATCGAGGGTGAAAGAACAAGGCCTCAGTATTGGTTTTTTGTCTTACAGCTCATACACACGTCTGACTTAGTTGCAAGCGTTAAAGTATTTTCCATTTTACATCTTCTAAACGTCCATCTCTAATTTCACTCTGGCGAATAGTTTTGTTCTTCATGTGTGAATATTCTCAATGTCAAATTTACTTTGTTTGCTTCAATTGTAGATCTTTGTGGAAAATATTTGTGTTGATGCTTCTGTTTACCTGAAAATCGGAGAGAAATTTTATTTCTTTTTTGAATTTTAAGTTGAAAGACTTTCTCATAAAGAACTTCTTTTCATAGTGTATTCACGTCTGGATTTTTCATGGGTTTTTTGAGATTACAGGTTCAAGGAGCAAACGCAGCTTTATTCTGGTAATGTATCACATGTTTTTGAACTTTTCCCGTTTTGACATGGTGACCGGACAAAAGATCGTAAGGACAACTGATTGAAAACAGAAAAAGAAGACAATAGATTGAAAATTAATCTCTATTCTTATTGGTTGAAATTAAGCATTATTTGCGAGCTGCATTATAATTATCACATTATGACCATGCCTCACAAGCCATGGTCATGCCCGGCCCGTGGGACTTAATACGAATCTATCACAACCAAACAAAAAATAACAACAGAACATGTTATATGCTGCATAATATATGAGCGCTCAAATCTAATTGGCCAATACGCATCTTGAACAATTTAATTTTCGGTTTTTCGTCCCAATTTTTGATTTCGATCTGCTGCCTTTCAATCTATTGTCCTAGCACCTTTTGACCTATGATCGACCTTTATTGAAGCCCATATCTGTGTTGTTACAGTTGCTGTGATTTATACCTACCATGTGCCCCCAGGATCAGGTTCGCGACCCAAGACAGCTCTGATCAGCCGATCCAGACCAAAGTTGGCTCTGATCAGACAGACTTGAGTCGCGCACTTGGGGTATCAGACTGACTTGAGTCGCGTACTGGGGGTGCCAGACCCACTTCGGTCGCGCACTGGGGGTGCCAGATCCACTTCGGTCAGGCATTGGCAGTACCCTGACTGTCACTTTTAACTGTTGAAGACTCTTTCTAAAAAGTGTCTTCAGCTCAACAACAATTATCAAAACTTAGACTTTGGCGTGGTCTTTAATATTAATCAAGTAAAATTGGGAAGTGCTCTTTAAAAACAGTCCCACGGAGTTAAACTATATCTTCTTTTTTTGGGGGACTAGCCTTTTTTCGGCTGGAGCCCTTGGTTTTGATCTGACTTTGCAGACTCTGGAATGGTTTCTGATCAGACCGTACAGACTCTAGAAAGAGCTCTGTCCAGACTATCCAGACCATACCACAAAATTATCCAGACCCTAGAACACGCTCTGATCAGACTATTAAGACCATGGTTAGTGCCCTGATCAGACCGTGCAGACTCTGGATGGTGTCCTGATCAGGCTATCCAGTCCATAGACAGTGATGCCAGACTCTGTGGAGTTTTCGCACTTTACCCCCGTGCGCGACCCCAGTCGGTGTGATCAAGACTGGCTTAGGTCGCGCACCTCATCCTGGGCCTGCTTGAAATTTACATAGAACATACAAGCTTTAATTGGCAAAAATTATCGTTTTGATTAATAGTTTTTTCTTGAACTTTTTTGTCTGTTTTCTAATTACTTTTTTTTAAAAAAAAGTTCTTACTTTTTTGAAAAATCGTTGCGTAAATAAAAGATCGTTTTTTACAGTGGTCATTTGTGCTGTTTTTGGAATACTAAGGCGATTTTGAATTGCCCAAACCTTAGGGGCATACACTTTTTTTATCCCTTATACATCAAATAAGATTCAACTTATTATAAAACTTATAAGTTATACTCAACTCTGAAAATAATTGTAAATGACTAATACGTTTATATTTTTACAGGAAAGCAATATTGTAATAAGCCTGACCGCCAAGATCTCATACAATTTGTTTGAAACACAACTTGCCAGATTCACCTTATTCACCATTGATCCGCTAATGAGGCTTCAAGCAATCAAGTTTGGCCAGGACGGGGTCAAAGAGACCCTGCCTCTCGACTCAACCAATGCAGAGACCGCTGCAATCGTAAGTGCTCTATTTCGCTCTATTCTCAACCATCCATATATGCTACCTGTTTCGGGAAAGACACAGATACCATCTGAGTAACTGAATATTAGACTTCAAACCCTAATTAAGCAACTAGTTCATATCATTGCCGGTTTATTTTATATCAAAGATATTTGAGTAGTATTTGGTCTACATCTTAAATTTTCGTCCAATTCATCGGATCGTTATGAACATGATTCAGAAGAGGCAACATGAAACGGAACAGTTCAGTTGATGGAATTGGAAAACAGCTATTATGCACCAACAGACTTATCAGAGCATCCTCGGGGGGGGGGGGGGCGCAAATTGATTATTATTATAGCTGCGAAGCTGTAAGCTGAGCGTAGCTATATTGCGGTGCTCTTGGTTTTTACGACTCGAAGAGTCGAAGAGGAGTATTGGTTTTCTCTCGGTTTTTTACGACTCGAAGAGGAGTATTGGTTTTCTTAAGGTTTTTTTTTTTACCGGAAGTACTTTTCGTTCAGACGCTGTTCTGACCTAAAAACGAAAGTGAGAAAAATTGCCGTGTGAACTAATTTTTTCTAAGCGAGAGAAGTTTTTTGATCATGCGCTGCGTTTAGTGAATGACTTTTTGACTTTGAAAAGTAGTTTTTGACTGAATGGCACATATAGATAACCGTTTTTAGCCGTTTTTTCGTCTAAGTGGCCCATTTGTTTTGCTTTTAATTTGGTTTTTGTAGAAATGATTTTTATTCGATGCTATATTGAAATGTAGACCTTGGAAATTAATAGAACAGCGTTTTCCAGAGCCTGAAAACGCGTTTCAAGTTCAAAATTGGCATAAATTTCTTGATTTTTTAATTATTTTTTGGCTTTTTTCCTATTATTTTCTTCTTTGTTGGATCTTTTAGCCGTCTTTTTGTCAAAAATCAGTCAATATGACAACTTCCCGTTGACAATTCATATACTCAATGCCTCTTTTTACCTTGATGTAATTTTGTTTTATAAAATTGTACATATGCTAATCCGATTTTGGTAGTTTTTTTTCTATTTTTCTCAGTTTGTCTGTATTTTGGTTTTAATTACTAGAAAAATTCTTTTTGTGCAACATGAGGGGTTTTAATTTCGTTTCAATAAAAACCTCAAAAATTTTTTAGCGTTAAGTTGTTGAAAAACAGTTGATTTTTTTTATAAATGCAGTCCTAAAAATTTTTTGACCTTTTTTTGCAAAATATTTCAATGTATCGTATGTTTGATTTCTGCTTTTTCTTTTTTTGATCTGTTCAGGACGATAGATTTTTGTGTCGGATGAATCGTTGTCTTTTCTATGTCTCGAATGCTGAATAATGAAATGGTGTTAGTTTTTCTTGTTTTTTTAAATTTGATTTTTAAACTTTCAAAACTTTTAAACTTTGATTTGAACTTTCAAAAATCAAGAATTAGTCTTTCTTACGGTGTTCTGTACATTGTGTCCATATTGTTTACATTCTAGCTTGTATCATTTTAGCTCTGTTCTGGCACCTACACTTATACTGCTTAGATTGATTTTTCCGTTATTAACAAATTGAATGATTTCGGCTTTTTCTTAGATTTTCGACATTTCTTTGGGTTGCAATTGATTTCATTCAACATAAGGCAGTACTAAGAGTTAACTAGAAAGTCTTTTCCAGAATTTCCACTTATTACTTTTTATTGTATTTTTTCCCACCTTGGTATTGTTCTTAAACATTTGTTTGCCTTTAAGTATTACTCGGTTGCTTTTCTATGATTATTTTAATTTTTTCAATTAGTTTGAAACCATGTTGTCTAGCATTTATACAAGAAAAAAAGAGTTTATGCTGTTTTTGTCCTAATTGCAGTGATCAGAAATCTAACTGTAGTAGTTTTCTGATTCTTAACTTTGAGCATCATTTTTTGTAAAATTTAATTTAATTTCTAAGTTATTTTTATCTGCCGTTTGCCTTAGCGATTTTTTTGAGATTAGAATCATGAATTATTTGCGGGCAGTTGATAGCCCTGTCAACTTTTTGAGACTATCAGTGTTTTGACTATCCTAATTATTTTGCAGCTATTCTTACCAAACTTTTTCAATAATAAATATTTTTGCGGCATTTTGTTTCTCTTGGTGACAGTGGTTTAAATTTCACCAATTTTTAGATCAGACTGGGGGGGGTGTAATGAGTTTATGGTTTATTAAAAAAAGGTAATGGTTTCAGCTGCAATTCGGGTTTTTGTCAAGTTTCTACGCTTCGAGTCGCTTCCGGAATTCTTCCGGCTATGTTTTTTTACAGGACGTACTATTTGTTCAGGTGGCGTTTTGACCTATTAGTGAAAGCGAAAGAAGTTTATTGTTCATGCGCTACGTTCAGTGAATGAATTTTTGACTTTGAAAAGAATTTTTGAGAGATTGGCGCATATAGATGAGTTTTTAGCCGTTTTTCGTCCATTTGGCCCAATTTTTTTAATTGTAACTTGGTTTCTTGTAAAAGTAAATTTTGATCGATACCGCATAAAAATGCAAACATCTGAAATCGAAGCCACAATGTTTTTGAGATCTTGATAATGCGTTTAAAGTGCAAAATTGGCCCATTTTTCTCAATTTTGTTTGTCAATTTTTGTTTTTTTTTCATTTATTGCTTCATTTTTGGCTTTTTAAGCGGACTTTATTTTATCAAAGTAGTACATATGTCAACGTATTTTTGATAATTCCTGAATTGGGTTCCTCTTTTGGACGTGAGGTCTTTTTGTTTTATAAAAATGTACACATAATAATCCAATTTTCGCGGTTTTTTTGTCAAAGTTTTCAATTTTTTTGTTTGTATTTTGAGTTTATTAACCGTTAAAAGTCTTTCGGTGCTCCATCGTTTGTTTTGGTTTCGTTTGATTGCTCATTGAGTTGTTTTTGGCCGCAACTCTTTAAATTTCAGTGAAAATTTCTACCATATTTTGAACAGTTTTTTTGCAAATTGTTCTACTGTTTCGCAATTGCGCTCTTTTAACTTCTTATTGAGACAGGAGGATGGGTGTGTAATCTTCTTAAATCTTGTTTGCCTATTAACAAACAAAATCATGTTTTCAATCTTTTTCATTTTAACTTTTAATTAGGTTTTCCGATTTAGTTTTGATTTTTCAGAAATTGTGAATTATTATTTTTTTAAATGTACGAGGAATATAATCTTTATCACAATGTATGTGTTCTCCTTATTCTGGTATGTCTCCTTCTACCATTTTCCTATGAAATATGGTTATATTCGCCCTGTTTGTTTTTATAAAACTGAAAATAATTGTATTGAACTAATTTTTTTTGTCGTTTTTCTTTGACTTTTGTTTGACTCGAACTAATGCTTTTTTGTCATTTTCCTTTGAAGTTTTTTTGTAGTTGATTTTACTCAATGTAATATAGTTCTGAGGTTTTGCTACCTTCACTTTTACAATATTTGAACAACTCTTTTCTGCGAATATTCTTAGGGCTTGGTTTTGGTAAAATACGAATTTTTGCGTCTGAATATTGTTCTGTCTCTTTAGTTTTTTCATGATTAATTTCGATTTAAGTTTTTTGGTCATTGTTTAGTTTTATCGCGTTCCTTCTGATATGAAGCGACAACTATTGTTAACCTTTAAGCGACAAAGTTTATTTAGTTACTAATTGATTTCTGTTTTGATTGTAAAATAGTATTTCGATTAAGAGTTTTCGAAAATTGAAAAATTTTGTAACAATTTTTGGAATTATCTTTCAGTATTCATCTTTTTCTTGTAAATTAAAATTTTGGGAGCCTAATATGGCTTGATTTCTGATGCTCGCATACTTTGATGTTTTCAATTGCGTAAAAAGAATTGGATTGTTTTATATGCAGGAGGAATGTAATTTTTAGTTTAGTTGGTTTTGTCTTCATTTTTTGACGGAATTTTTGTTGTTGTTTGTAGACATTTTATTATAAAACAGTTTATTTGAAGGGTAATTCTTTCATGAAGACGACTCTTCGAGTCGTTTCCGGAATTCTTCCGGCTATGTTTTTTTTGTTTCGTCGTCTGACGCTCTTTTTTCGTTTTACATTTGTTCACACCGCAAAGCTGAAAAAGTCAAATTTTCTGAATGACTGCTTCCTCTAACTAACGGCATTTGCGCGCGTGACGTCATTTCTCACTCGCTTTTGCGAAAGTTTTTAGGTTATTTGCGTGAATAGATTTTGATCATACGTGACTTACCTCACTCAATAAAATGACTTTTGCACTTTAAAACTCAAGTTTAATTTGAATTTGTTTAAGGTCAAAGGAACTCATATGTGCAGTAATGGTCCCTGATAAGAGGCTTCTGTGGAATGAATTTTAACAAGCGTTATTAATTTATTGTTCAATGTTTTTTACCTAGTTTTTTGAGCGGCGTCGATTTTGTTTTTCAATTTAGATCTGTATCTGTTTCTATCTCTATTATATGGCACGCAGGTCTATTCTTTCGGAGCTATTCCGGCAATCTGCCGGCTATGTTTATTTATTATCAGCTGAACTAGATTAAGTGAAGCAAGTAATTTAGCTCTGAAAAACGCAAACTGATCTGCAAAGAGTAAAAGCTGGTCAGGCAGTAGCTCAGGCACCAAACCACTATTGAAAACCTTTCTCTATATTTTTGTTCACCTTTAGCTTTGGTCTATTTAACTTTTCTAAACTTTTGTTTATGTAGCTATTACTTAATTGATAGTTGTTATGTTTATTTAACAGTTCTTCGAAGAATTTATTTCATTATTTAAATAGTTCGGAAAGTTAAGAACAGTTCCCTGAAGTCATCAGCATTAATCGTTTCATCTCTTCATATTTGAAAACTGTTGAGCATTTCATCATTCATAATTGGCTTATTTGAACTTATTTTCTGAGCTGCCAGGGATGACTTCATTGCGAAAAGAAAGATATTGATAACACGGATATAGTTTTTATAGAATTAATTACAATATAAGGCAGCAGCTTTTAAGTACACAACTTCTTACACAAAATAGTTTCTGTATTGTTTAATAGCCACCATCAGATTCTCCGCCGGCTATTATAGCGCTCCTATTTTTTACAATTCAAAGAATTTTTATAATTAAAAGAATTTGAATTTTATTGGGGCGCTGTCTTTTTTTAAGATCTGTTCACACATTTTCTTGTTTTTTGAAGTCAAATTGGAGTAGTGATTTTGGTCACACCGAAACAGGAAGTGAAGTGAAAAAGCGAGTGCTTTTCCGCCGTGAAATTTTTTCGCTCTAATTTTAAAGTAGAGTGAGAAAACGGTGTTTGAACAAAAATCGCTTTCTCGCTGGTGGTTTTTTGTTCACATGCGGCAATTTCCTTTTGATTTTTACTATTTTTTCGATTTAATAGATTAATTTTTTTAAATGGTTTTCCCATTCCATTCATAGTTCACTCCAGGCCTAGCTTTTTGTTTGAACTAATTTTTTTCTCGCTAGTGGTTTTTTGTTCACATGCGGCAATTTCCCTTTGATTATTACTATTTTTTTTCGTTTTATTGGTTCAAATTTTTTCTAATGATTTTTCCATTCTATTCATAGTTCACCCTAGGCATAGTTTTTTGTTTGAACTTTTTTTCTTTTTCTCGCAAGTGTTTTTTGTTCACATGCGGCATTTTGACATTGATTTCAGTTTTTTTAACTTTTTATTTGATTTTTCAGAAATGGTATTCCCAATTCACTCATAGTCCGTTCAAGGTCTAGTTTTTGTTTAGTCAATTCAAATTTTTTGAATTGTATGTCAGTACTTGTCCTGCGATGTTTTTTAGCTTCGTCGAATAAAAATTTTTCGTTTTACGTTAGTTGACAGCTTGTTCAAAATTTTGCCTGAAATCTTTTCGATTTCTCTATGCTAGTTTCATTCTTCGCTCTTTCTGCTAAGTGTCTTGAAACAGCAGTTGCTCAGCAAAGCAATTCAAAGTGAACAGAGTCTGTATTAAAAACGAAATCAGAAATAGAAACCCATAAAGCCCAATTTTAGATGCCCGCTATTTGAACGTCGTTTCTATAAGTCTTAGTTACCATCTCTAATGCTTATTTGTATTGATAGTAGCCTCTGTATTGTCTCACTATGAAACAGGAGTCTGTTCAACAACGGAAAGACATCAGAATAATTCGTACTTTCAAATTGTTTGTCTACAAAAATCATTTATTTTTCATTTTTTCTCTTCTTTCAATCCCAATTGTGGTCATTGGAATCCATGGCGGCTATTTTCCGGCAATCTGCCGGGTATGTTTCTGATTAAATTTTGTTTGTGATTGTCTTTGTTATATAAACATTCATAGGCCCTATAATTGAATTTGATAAGTCTTCTTCGAGGTTAACGAACAGAAAGTTATCAACCTGTTCAAATAGCCTCAAGTAGCAATCGTTCATGAATTGGACACAACATAATTTCTTATGGAGACACCGAAAATTTTTGGTGTACCAGTTAGAGAGGGTGATCTAAAAATTTTTTTCTGAAAAATTTGAGATTGACCCAATTCTTTGATCCACATTTGTAGTTTCAATGACGTACAAAATTTCTTCTTAGGATGAAACAGAAGCAAGAGTACACCCATTAGAAGAGAGAAGAAGTTGACACTGAAAAATCTCTGTAAAAAGTGTTTATAGGAAATGGCACTGAAAAATGGTGCTTTACGTTGTCTGAAACCAATTCTCATTCAAACAAAATTTTTTGATCTAACCAAAGGTAAAAGAAAAATTTCGAGATGAAATTTTCCCTAAGTATGGATTAAAGTCCCTGTTGTTAATTTGCGCACGTGGTGAAGTTCTTAGTATAGCTCATCACGCCCTGCCTTTTCTTAAAGGCTTTTATAACCATATGAGACATAATTAAATTTGAGATCCTTTTGCCTTTGTGTTCAACGAAGTTTTCAATGGCGTTGAAGTTGAGCTATGTCTTTCAACTGTGCAAATTTGCAAAATTGCAAATAGCAGTAAAGAAACAGGATGATCATGTCGGGATGATATCAAAGCTTATAAAACTTTTGATTCGAGCTTCAATAAGAATTTTTTGTGATGTGGGAGTGTTCAATTCGTTTATCAGGAACTTCCATAAAAACATACGGGATTCATAGAAATTACACGAGACCATCGGAATGTTTAGTGTAGCAGCTTGTAAGTCAGCATGGGCAGCATTCAGAATCAGAACGAAAGAAGATTCTCACCTCATTTTAACGCGATAACCTCCTTTAGGGCTATTTTTATTTAGAGTCAAAAAATAGAGTCTCAACTTCAAATCAAAATCCGATAACACCAATTTCTTAAAAATTGTTAAAATTTATTTTGCTCATAGTAAAAAATTGTTCTCGATTAGGATGGGCATATGTTTGCACCACACATGGTATAAATCATGCAACATAATATGAAATCTACTCGACATCTAATCAATAGGTCCAAGAGGTCCCAGTCAAGTGATGACCAGTACTATTACTATGATCAGTGGGTAAATGACTTTTGTTTTAATTCTTTTGTTCTATACCTAGTTTGTATATAATGCTGCTTCTTTAGAATACTGTGAGAACTTATTTTTTAATCCAGAGTTTGGATTGTTGGGCCACGTTGACTGACAACCGTTTTAGTGGAGGGGCTTACATTTCAGATAAAAATGTTTTAGTGTTTTGGTTTGAATTTTTGTGTCCCTTCTCAATGAAAAAAATATAAAATCATTTCTGTGAGAGATTCGAATAAAATGTATGTTCCGACCCCTCTTGAGTGGGGGAGGAACTATATACTCAAATGGGTTTTTTTTGTTCAGTCAATTTTCGCCGATCGATATGTTCATCGTAGAGAGTTGAGACTGGTATCATTAAAAGCTCGTCCAGCCTAGAATATGGAATTAAAAAGTTTTTTTTCGTTTTCTACGGGGAGTTATCGAGGTTTAAATTTATTAGAAAAGTAGATTGAATTCACGATGTTTTTATTCATATTTTCCAAAATTTTTGCATAAATTTTCGTCAATTTTACTAAAATTTGTTAAAAACTATAAGAATAGTGTCGTTGATTTTGTTTTTGAAGACAAACAATCATTGTTGATTATTCTGATTTAATTTTTCCGGTCAAAAACTCTGGATAAATATTTCAAAATTCAGATTTTTTTCATCAGAAACAGCACAAAAAAAGCTACTTTAGTCTAATTTGATTAAGTTTGCCGGCAGTACAACCCAAAAAACCACTAATACAAAATTTTTTGGACTCAAAATGGGGCTATTTCTACTTAAATTTCCGCTGAGAGGAATCTGTGATTAAAACTTTGCCGTTTTTGCTAACTTTACTCGTTGCTAATCAAAATTGCAGAATTTATTTTTGAGTTTTCAACTAACAAATTAAATCTACCAATTTTGGAAAATTAATTTTTCCTAGCTGACAATAAGATTAGCAGGGCTAGTTTTCGGCCAATCTTGGACTTTTACAATCGAAAAAGAAGTCGGATTGTAATCAGTCGGTCTTTTTTTTTGAAAAAAGACCTTTTTTAATAATAAAGAACAGAACATATCAAATCAAAGCTCAAGAGTGATAGGTTCAATTGGCTTCCCAAGCAGCTCTAAACTAAAGCATTTAGTTTTTTACAAAAAAGTTTGATCGTTTACACTTTTAAAAATAATTGATTTTAAAATAAATAATGGCTTAATGAACTTTTCCTCTATTTTTTTTCTTAATTTGGTCAACTTGTAGCTTACTGTCAGCTAATAAAGAATGCTTCTTCATTCTACTGATTTAGTCTCGATA
Organism: Convolutriloba macropyga; assembly: GCF_964194025.1. Lineage (NCBI taxonomy): Eukaryota > Metazoa > Xenacoelomorpha > Acoela > Convolutidae > Convolutriloba > Convolutriloba macropyga. The sequence goes on from NC_134471.1 coordinate 68,625,839, forward strand.
GCGGTTTTAAGCCTGAAAATATTTTTTTCTGGCTTTGATACTACTAGATTTCAGATTTTTTTGTTTTTAGATATTGGCAAGCTTTCCAAGTTTTCTAGTCACATTTTCATATTATTAACAGTTCTCATTTCACAATATTATTGTTCAAAATAAAACTTAATTGAAAATATTAAAATCCTGAACGATATAGATTATCTTTTTAACGGCCTCGACCCTTCTTTCTTGAAGAAATTAATTGAATTTTTTAATTTTGTCTAACGATCATTTTTACTTTGTCACTTTGGTCGTATGAAATTTCCTGAATAGTGATAGGTTTCAGTGGCTTTTCATAGAAGAATAGCTGAGCCAATATTCTGATAATAGTAAATAGCTGATGGCTTTTATGACTTTGAAAACAGTCGTTTTCCAAAGCTAAAAAAATTTTTTTAATTCGCAAGTTTGTTCGTTTGATTTTACTTTTTGTTGCCTAATCTCGTTAATTACAGGTCAAAATTAACAAAATGGGTGTAAAAAGAAGGTGTCAGAGGGATTTGATGTCCCAAAATCTATTTCTTTAAAGAATGCGTTATGACCTTACCGACTTCGCCACCGGTTTTTCATAAAAAAAAATAAAATTAATTTGATTTTTGTCATGTTTGATGTTCTTTTTGTAGAAGCAAGACATATTCTGGATAATTGCAGGTCTTAAAGGCTTCCTTTTGATGTATAAGTTACCATATTTAATTAATTCATTTTTTAATGAATGTCTTTCATGACTTTGGATATAATTATGTTTCGAGAAAAAATCAAAATTATTGCAAACTTTTGCCATTTTCTCTTTTTTGTCTACTTGTTATTTAGTCTCACTGATAAATGGCCTCATACTACATCATTGACGTTTCCAGAAAGCGCAATCGAATAAATTTTGAGGGCCAAAAAACAGCTTGACGGTTTTGACAGCGTTTTCTCGCAAGTTTCAATTGAAATTTTGTTTGTTGTTTTTTTTGTTGTTCTTTTTAGCCGCTTAGAAAAATGGATAAGAACAGGTCCTAATGCCCTTCTATAGAATCATGGGTAATCTTAAACTTATGGGATATTTTACTTGATTTCTAATGATTTTCATTACTTTGAAGTTAATTTTTTAAAAAAAAATAAGCCAATTTTTTAACTTTACTGTTTTTGTTCTTTTTTTGTCTAATTGTTGCCAAACCTTTTTATGGACTGGTCCATATCTTTTCTGGTGATTGATAAGTTATTTAGTGTAGTTTTAGGTTTATCTGACGGTATGTTGATTTTGTTATTAAATTTTTTTTTTAAACGGACATAAAGTTTTTGATGTAATTAATGTTTGTTTTTGTTGTTGTTTGATTTTGCTGTTCGTCTTGACTCGCTTTCTTAATATTGACATATTACAGCAATCTAATGCTTCAATTTTTACTCCTCTGGGTTATTTGCTTTAGAGGCTATCTTATCGTTCATACACAATTTTTTTGAAAAATACTTGGGGTTTTTTGGGATTCCCAAAAAATAATTTTTAGGTTTTTCTATCTGTTCCTCATTTGGTAGACAAATATGCCAAAATTGTGGATGGGCGGGGTCGGAACTTTATGTGCCATCGCACCTGACCGAGCCGCCTTGTTTCATTTATCTAATATCTTTTTGTAAGTCTACATTTTGCTTTTATAATGAATTTATAAGATTTCTTGTTTAAGAAATGAAAAATGAAGTTTTCGTCTTAAGAAAGTTTTGAGATTGGATCTTTATATATTGGGCTGTGCTGCTAGGCTCTCAATAATTTGTATATCTGCTTCCTTTTATATCTTCGTAAGAGGCCAGTTCACATTAATAATCACAATTAATTTACCGTTATTCAAGGCACATTCTACCAGTAGAGACAGTTCGTTCTCTGAAAATCAAGCTAATTAAATGTAGTATGTGTAGAAAGCAGAATGATTTGTCTAATGAAAATCATATATCACTGTTAACCAAATTTAACTGTTTGCATAACAACTTATGCAAAATCATTCAATTTCCGTAAACCCAGAAAAGAAAACTTGACAAACTTTGATAAGATCTTCATACGTTTTTTGACAAAAAATGTGATATTAGGAGCAAATTTTTGATATTCTGGCATGTTTTTCACAGGACAAAGTCATTAGCAAGATCACTATAAGACTGCGAGATTTTCGTTTGTATCAGAAAAATAATTATCTTTTATGTCTCCATAGGATTTGTCAAACTTCATTTCACTAAGAAGAACCTTCCTCTATGGCCAGTTTTGATGTTTATTTAGACGGTTGTTGACGAATCTAGTGCTACTCTGACTCTCCCAATAGGAATTGAGCGGACGGCTTTGAATACTGATGATCCACTTCCTGGTTGGAACACTGCTTTTTTCAATATCAGTCTGGTCACAGATACTCCTCTTAAAAAACAGGATGGAATTATTGCTGCCTATGTCGGTGTCAAACTTGCAATTGATTCCCAACCTATCCGCAATGTCTACTTCACTGCTGAAACTTGTTCAGAGAGTAAGTGCAATGTCTTTAGAGATTGATACATGAGGGTGCCTTATTTACATTAACAATTTCAGACAGATAAATATAGTATTGTCAGATTGTATTGCACGGCACCTCGCATACTAGCTAGATTAACATCGAATCTGATTAAGTGCTCTCAAACGAAGTCTGCATCAATAATTTTAGTCCTGCTGGGTCTTTTTTATGTATTTTCGCTTGCTGACGGTTTTTCAACCGATCTTTTATATACCGATTTTTGAGCAAATCGTTCAAGACAGTTGGTGTGACCAAATTTGAAGAACGAAATAACCTGTCAAAAACCGCGGAGTTTAAGTTGCTTTTCAGTTCTCTAAGACACTTATTGCGAACACAACGACCTGAATTGGCGGGTCAGTTGGCGAAAAATCTCAACCGAAGGCACTTTAAAGAGAATCAGAAGGAACAGAATAAATAATTTTTGTTCATTTTCAATAAGATCCCTTCCAATATAATAATAATTTATCAAGCCGCCCTTTCCAATATATTATTTTCCAGAGGTTCCAAAATTACGAAACACTGCCTTGGTGTGCCTGGTTCGTACCTGCTAGCGCCACCCCAGCCTTATATAGCCGCTAAGTTACAATACACAAGTTTTAAGATTTCGTCAATTGTAATAGCTATATTTGCATTACATAGAGACAAAAGTGTCTAGGTAAAATGAAGGCATTTCTAGAAGATTTTCACGCAAAAAAATGAGCCCTTGTTCTAGCCGATAACACCAAAAATGATATAATAGAGAAATTTTTAAAGATGATTAAAATATATGCAACAAATTTTTGTTGCAAAGCGTAAAATTTTCAAACCATAGCTGTGCTAGCTTTTAATAAATGTATATTGTTCATATTGTTTATATCTGTTTATGTACAAACTTACTTAGCTTTATCAGTATGTTTAAAATGTGTAAATGGGGGGTGTACTAAGCGGGGGGGGGGGGGGGGGTGGTGGTGGCGCCATGGAAGGGCATTTGAGAGCAGATAATAGAAGCAACAATAAGACAAACAGTTTTTCATCTAAATTTAACATTTAATTTTAAAAAATATTTTCTGGTCTGTTTTTTTACCTTTTTGAGACTGCAGATGTACGAAGCTATTGCGGCTATTTTCTGTCAATGTGCCAGCTATGTTTGTTTTGCTGGCCTTCATCATTTTTTTATTTGGCTGTTTTAGTGCCAGAGCATCCATGCGATAAAGCAGCAACGAATTCTCTTCCAGTTCCAACTAATGTACAAACAAGTCTGATTCCAAAAGCTACGCCCGCTGGAACTCCAGGAGCAACCAAAAGCGCATCAGAAGAAGCTGGAGCAACTAAAAGCGCATCAGAAGCAGCTGGAGCAACAAAAAGCGCATCAGAAGCAGCTGGAGCAACTAAAAGCGCATCAGAAGAAGCTGGAGCAACTAAAAGCGCGTCAGAAGAAGCTGGAGCAACAAAAAGCGCATCAGAAGCAGCCGGAGCAACAAAAAGCGCATCAGAAGCAGCTGGAGCAACTAAAAGCGCATCAGAAGAAGCTGGAGCAACAAAAAGCGCATCAGAAGAAGCTGGAGCAACTAAAAGCGCATCAGAAGCAGCTGGAGCAACTAAAAGCGCATCAGAAGAAGCTGGAGCAACAAAAAGCGCATCAGAAGAAGCTGGAGCAACTAAAAGCGCATCAGAAGAAGCTGGAGCAACTAAAAGCGCATCAGAAGAAGCTGGAGCAACAAAAAGCGCACCGGAAGCTGGAGGAACTCAAAGTACACCAGAAATTGTGAGCAGTGCGACTGGAAAAGTTTGCGACGCAACGATGACAAGCAATCTGAGGAAGCAATTTTATCCCCTGGATGTTAGTGTTTTTTAAAATATGAATCTAGTTTGCTTTAACTTTCAGTGGTTGCATTTTTATTGGTTTTTCTACCCTTGTTCCAGGGCTCTCCTACCCTAAATCAACTAGACCTGATCATCTCTACACAAGATCCAGACTTATCTCTCATTTTGGAAGTTACTGAGACAGGTGTGAAATCCTTCCTCATACCGACATCTCCTGGAAGTGGAAGTGGCATATTCACAGTTGCTTCAGAAAACGAAGTGAGATTTTAATTCTTCACTTATTTTCAGGCCTCTTGATTTCTGGTAAATTCTTTTGAAAAATATTTAAGTGGTTCTCTTAATAACCCGATCTCACTTTTTAGTTTTGTCCACTGCTATTTTCCTTGCTTTCTTTATTTATAAGCTTTGTTTCTCTGCCCAAATTTTATGTTGAACAAATACAGCGTCTGTTATTAAGCACTTAAGATAGTAGGTTTACTTTCATTAACCAATTTCTCCAGGTTACTAACCCCTGGGTGAGTATAAGTGAATTTCCCGAGAACCCAGACGACCCACCCAACCGAAGCATCATGTTCAACAATGGCGAAGTAACTGCTGAACAACCAGACCAACTTGGAGTGTCTTTGGACTCGTTGACGATTACTATTAAGGGTTGTCTTGAGACGAGTATTGAGCCACGCTTCATTACATGCGAGAGTGAGTCAAAAAATTCTTTATACTGTTCATGGATTTAAATATGTAACTGCAACTTTATTACTTTTATTTTAAAAATGTAACAAAATTTATGACAATCAATTGCAAATATCCGAACTTCTGTTTGGTTTTTTCAAAAGGGGCCTACAAAGATTGTATAGAAAAAAACTGTCCAAAATTTTTAGTGTGGAATCCTAAAAGAATAGATTTTCAAACTTTTAATTGTGTTTAATTGAAACACCTATATTCATAGGGAACGATTGGCTTAAAATGTACTACGATTGGCACTGCAAAAAGCAATCATTGCTGTCCATTGTTATGTAGTTATTAGCACATTTAAGAGGGGAGGAATATTACTCTCGTTTGTAACTGAAATCCAGTTTGCAATTCTAATACTAGGGCGAAAGCAATTCAAAACGAAATTTGCTGATGCTTCTATCTTTATCGCCTATGAGCATTTATTAACAAATAAAGTAAATCAGAACATCGCTCGTATGTGGATGAAATGAGAAAATTAATGGAAAAAAGTATTAGAATAGAATAGAATAGTTAATTCAATTGGAGAGTATTGGACAACATATCCAATTACAATCCAATTAGGACACAAAAATAGCATGATTGATTTATCTTCAAGTCTGTGCCACTATATGCAAAAAAAATAGCAAACCCAAAATAAATTGATGTCATCTTGCTAAAAAACATTGAAAAGATAGTAATACAGGGCAAAAACATCCCTAATATCTTTAATGTAAAGCTCACTTATTTTTGATATGTGTACTTCCACATGTTGATAACTAAAGCTTTGAATATTTTAGGATAAAAAATTCAGTTTTTTAGCCAATTATATGTTTTTTCAACAAGCTAACGATTTTTTTGTTTTTTGTAGTTTCTGAAAGTGGTGGGGGGAAATAGGCCCTTAAACTCTTATATTATCTTATAAGAGTTTAACTCTGTGTATCTTATATATCAATTAGTGTAAGACCTGAGGATTCATATTTATTGGTTGTATAGACTAAAAGACTATAAGTTATGATCGATTTGGCCAAAGATAAATTATAGACAAATTACTATTTCAGTCAAATTGTTAGACATGAGTTTAAAATTGTGGTTGTAATCCAAGTTTGTCAAAATTTTCAATCAAAACGGGATTTCTTTGTGTATATCAGTCTAATTTGATTTAAAAAACTAATCGTTAAATATTTATGCTTTAAAAACTAATCGTTAAATATTTATGCTTAAGACTTGTTTCAGACTCTGTGTCTCAGCTGAAAAATAATTTGGTAGTGTGAAAGCTTTGTAAGAAAAAAACACTTTGTGTTTTCTTCTTACAATCTTTGTGTGGAAATGAGTTGTTGTGGTTCTTAAACAATACCAGTCTTGAAGCTAATTTCTTTGCTTTAGTTTATATTTTTGAAAAAAAACTAAGTTTGCAATTCTAGTTTTATTTCAAACGCAGTTTTGATTCTCTGTTTCAATATAGGAGTTAATTAAATTTTAAACAAAAAACAGCTGAGGACCATTAATAACTTAAATCCGTCCCATTTTGCTCGAAGTTGCTTTTACGTCACTCATTTACATTTACGGTGAAAATGTTGATAATCGTCATAATGAGTGTTTATAGGTAGAACCTGATTTTTTTAAAAAAAACGTAAGAAATTGTTCTAATTTCCTTATTTTGTAACAGTTATTCCTTTTCTTTTGGCTTTTCTGAGGTCTATGAAACGCGATGTGGTTGCAATCTCTTGTTGCTGACGTCATGGCGTTATCTTTTCATCAAATTTCCCTACGAATTCATGCATTTTCACAGCTATAAGGAACAAAATATTTGTCGTCTTTGCTTGCGGTAGTAGATAAACGGCCTGATAAAACCTCTCGCACCTCTTTGCAAACCACTTTCAAGTCAATTTTTTTCCTTTTGTTTGAATGCAAGTCTGAGAATATCTTGTGGGGCAAAAGAGAAAAATGTATTTGTTGTGTCTGAGAATGTCATTGTACGCGTCTGTAACTACAGGTGGCAATCTGATGAAAACAAGCTAGCAGTGAGTCACACGGTATTCAATTAGAAGCACGACAACACTTTGCTAAGTTTTCCAGTATTTCAGCATTTTCCTGACAAACCCACCGGCCGAGTAGATTTTTTTATACACCATAAGGTTAAAATGTCTTTGTGGCGCTGTTTTTAGATCTGTTCACACATTTTATTGATTATTGTAGTGAAATTGGAGAAGTAATTTTTGTTCACGCCGAAACAGGAAGTAGATACGTGAATTTTTTTACTCTAATATTAAAGCATAGTGAGAAAAAAGCGTTTGAACGAAAAATAGATTTCTGGCTAGTGTTTTGTTGTTCACATACGGCAATTTCACTTTGGTTTGTACTCTATTTTTGCTTCCCGATCGGATTTTTATCAAAAAGGGTTTTCCGAATCTATTCAAGGTCTATCTGATGTCTTGTTTTTGTTTAGTCATTGAAAACACTTTGAACTGTAGGTCAGGACTTGTCCTGCTATGTTTTTTTAAGAATCGAGCACACTTTTTTATTATTTTTGAAGTCAAATTGAAGTGATGATTTTGGTCAAACTGAGACAAGAATTTTAGCGGAAGAGCGAGTGCTGTTGAAGCATAATTTTTTTGAATCAAAATTCGAATTCGATTGATAAAACAGTATTTCAACATATACATGCGGCAATTTTACTTCCTTTTTTACTGTTTCTTCGAATTTTTTCACGTATTTTTATAGCAAATGTTTTTCAAAGGGGTTGCCAAGTAAGATTTTTGTTATTTTCTCTACACCCAAACCTTAACAAAAATTTGGGGGTAAACTTACTTTCATACAAAATCAAGTGAGACAAACTGAAACAATTTGAAAGTTCATGCCTCCAATGCATGACATCTTACGCAAATATAACGCCAAATGTACACAAAAAACTTTCCAACGGCCCTCTGTGTTAATGCTTCCGGGTTCTTATGGCAACTTTTCTTTGATTTTAGGTCTGTTTTGCTTGGATTTTGACAAAAAATGAGACAAACTAGTACACCCCGACAAAATTAAGCCTCTATTTAAAACTTCTAGAAGTCTACTAGCCTCTCAATGTTCGTTTTACAGGAACAAAGGTGGCACAAATCAATGATCAGGCCGTAAGTTTAGATAAATTTGGATCCTCTTGTTTCGTGATGAAAAACAAGTCTTACTCGTCTTAATTTTTTTAAATTAAAAAGTAGTGATTGTCTTGGAGTTGTAGTTTTTTTTACTGGAAAATGAAATATAGCAAAAAAAATTTAAAATGAAAAAAGTAGCGGAGACGAAAGAGCTGTAATCTCAATAGGTTGATAACTGTTTTTCTTTGTTGAAAATACTTGAGTTATATAGACTCATATACATACTCAAATACACACACACGCGCCACACCCGCACAAACACATGTACACAGAGACACACACACTCAAACGCACACACTCACATTTAGTCAAATTAGCCAAATTATTTAAACTGGAGACGGCTACAACAAAAATCAGCTAGACGTCAGTTGTTTGAACGGAATTTGTGAGACGCTGATGAGTATGGCTGGTAACTTAATTGTAATTTAACTTTATCAATTGTAGTGAGGTGGAGCATACAAGAATTTCTTAGAAAGAATTGAGGCTATGAAAATTTAGAGTTCTTTAATCTTTAAATTAGATTACAATGTTCTCCGAGTGGACATCAGCATAAGCACAGTGTTTCCAGAAGTTGTAAATGACTGCAATATAGGTTTTGGTTTTTGGAAACACGCATGCTCCTCTAATTTAACTTCAGCCTCGTTATCAGAGCTTTGACTGCATCGATCTGAAATTTTAAATTTAATAACTTTCATTTCAATTATCTTTACATCGAAAACTAAATCATTTTATGCACTTGATTTTCGTCAAAATAATAATTGAACTTTTGATTCCTAGACACGAATTAGTTAGTCCAATAAATAAAGTTCTAATGTTTGTAAACACATTTTATTTCGATGACCCCCAAGAGTTTTTCAAAAAATCAACGTGAACTCCATTACAGGCTTGAAAAAAAGCGCTGAAATCATGTTAAATCTCCAGAGACAAATATAACTCAACAAAAGCAATTCTTTTAAATTGCTCTCGAGAAAAGCTTGAAGCAGTTACTGTAAACTTGTGTATCTTGTTATGCAAAATTTTTGCTAACCGTTTTTTGCCTTCGTTCTATAACATTCTTTTCTTTCAAATGACTTTTTTATGCCTGGCTGCTTCATTTTTGCGTGATCTCATTCGGTCTAATTCCGAAGTAGAGTTTAAAGCGATTGTGAGCGGTGTAGATTTAAAAACTGGATAGCTTTGTGGTTTACATGTAAGACTACTATCCTGGATAGCTGGAACCCCTAAGGGTTTGTTTTTTTAAAACATGACGAATTTGTAAGATTAGCCCTCTCTCTATATTAAATTGTCATCTGTCTCTCATTCGAGAGCAATCAATCAAACATTAGTCGGTTATACTTTCAATCAGATTTTTAAATTCTGGGTAGCATAAGCTTTCGTCCAGTGCAACAACGTGGTGTCATCTGCAAATTCAACGTTCGAATCAAAAATTAAATCATGGTATATCCAATTTAATTATTTCAATATGCAAAACTCAACCATTTCTGTTAGAATTTTCCATTGAGAATTAAATAAAACACAAGAAATAGAACAATTAAAACTCAATTCATTTTCAAACAGTTAGAAATGTTACTTTAGAACTTTTATTCGATCTGTGTGTATGCACCTGCAAGTGTTGCTGTTGAGAAAAAGCCAGCGGAAGTTTTAGCCCACCTATGTTTGGGACCAATTGGCAGATATATATTCGCAGACAACTTCCACGTGATGATTTTCTTTAAAACCGAACTAAATCAAACAAAATCATTAATTCAGTAAGCAAACTCATAAACATTTCAAAAACTATCAAGTTTTGATGCATAGAGCAAAACTTGCTCAAGGAGCATACTTAGAATAATGCTTTGAATTATTTGAATGTTTCTTAGAGCTACGTCTTTTAAACAATCATTAAGACATTCCTGTACGAGAGAAATGCAAGGAAAAATGTCGGATCGGTTGTGAGATCAGAGCAATATAGATCATAGCTGGAAGCAATTGTGGATCAAAAAATACGATCCGTAAAAAACGTTACCTTGATCAAGAAAAGTGAAAGAAAGAAAGGAATTTTTTCAGTTACATGATGCAAAACGATTTTAAAGAAGGTACTTGCTTTTGCCATCTGCAGGGAACTGATGTCAGCTAATGGAGACAGAAAAATTTCAAAAATCAGTAAAATTTAAGCTGCTATATATTTAAAACTTCTTTTTTATCTTTTTGTAAAATGTAAGCAATTATAGGACTACGAGTTTAAAAACTGCCTTCCAATCGATGCATCAAATTAAATAATATTCAAGATTTTATATAAACTGTCAGCGTTAAGTCAATTTTTAAAGTGTGCATGCGTGGGTGTGTGTATTTGTGTGTGAGTTTGTCGATGTGTGCGTGTGTGTGTGTTTTGTATACGTGTTTGTGTGTGTGTGTGTGTTCGTGTTTTTTCATAGTCGCAAAGCAATAGCTGGGATAATTATTGGCTTTTTTATTGGTTCAGGTAATTTTTACTTAATTGCGTGCGTGACGTCATTTTTGACTCTAAGTGAGGGGATAAATTTTGTTCACTGGCGTTACGAAGTTTTTGGTCACATGTTACTTAACTCACTGTCATAAATGAATTCCTCAATCTGGATTTGGCTTTTTAAAAAAATTTAATGCAAAGATATAAGGTCAAGTGAGTGTGTATCAGTCTAGTTGAAAATTATTTGAGAGCAGCTTATTGAAGCAGCAAAAAGTTACACAAATTCTTAATCAAAATATAGCATATCATTAATTAATAAAAATAATCAAATACAAATAATCTTAATATGAGTCAGTTAAATTATAGAATGTTTTTAGCGGGATACAATTGTCACGAAAATCAGTTAAAAAAATATTGTGGTCCCAGATGATCAAAATGATTGAAATTTTGAATACATTTTTTAGTTGGCTAGCAAAAACACTCTATTCAACCGGCAAAATGGAGTTTATGGTGTTTTGGAGAATGACCAAAAGACGGCATATTGTGCGTTGAAAATGTATGAAACAAGAACTTTTAGAGTAAACTTTTCCAGATACTTAGGTCCTCAAGTTGATGATAAGAGGTTTCGTGAGCATATAGCAAAAGTCGAAAATAAATTGATTATTTACACATCAGTTGTTTTGCAGATGACAAGAAGTTTTAACTGCAAAGCTCCTACATGGAGCATTAAAGTATTTGTTTCCATTTTTTTCAAAATTGGGTTTTAGTCTTCGGATGGGCGAATTTAAGAACATTAATTTCTTACCACAAAATTAACCAAAAAATTAAAGAAATAGATTTTTTTTTAAAAATAACTTTGAGAGCGTTGAGCACCGTTGAGAGCGAAACAAACAATACTTATTTAATCACAGAGCTGCTCTTATTTGAGCTCGTATATTTAATAATCAAAAATTATTGAATTAGTCAATTAACTTCTTGTCCAGATAAAGCAAAGACGACCAAAGTACTATGCAAAAAATTATCATCCGCAAAAGTTTTTTTGATGAACATTTCGTGAGCGTACGTTTAGCTTAAGTTTTGCAAATGTATAGTCATATTCCTTCCATGTATTTTGCATAATGCAATAGAATTTTGGGAACAGACCGATATTTTTAGTCACAACTTCTCAAATAGTTTTAGTTTGTGAAATCAGGTAATCATAAGCAGAATTTGTTCTAACTGTTTTCTATTTTTCCTATATATCTAATTGGCTGATTTTTAACTCTCTTTATAAGAAATGCGGTTGTTTCATCTGAAACGCTTAGAACGGGTCCATGGCCCAATATTGATCTATCTGTAGTCATTAACATAATTTTTTTAATTATGTGTTCTGAATACACATAAATTTTCGCGGCTACAGAAATCGATTTATTTTCTATTATTATATTGTTTCATTTCTCTGAGCGCTCTAATCTGCTTTGAAAATGAAAACTTTCTTTGATAATGAAGAAATCAAATGGGATTTTTCAGAACTCTCCACGGAAGTATCTTCAACTCCCGAAGTTGAGAAAGTCTGCGACGATTTTGGCTTCGAAGAGCTCAAAGAAGTAGACCCGGTTGCCTGTGCCACAAACATGTCGGATCTGGACACTTTCACTAAGGTTCCTCTTGACGAGACATCCGACATGTCAACTTTGACTTCACTGGTCATCACTGGACTGGACTCGGTTGAGCCTGGAGCAGTGAAGCTTGTGTATGAGGATCCCGTAAGTGGTGAAACTGAGTTGTTGGTGTTGAGAGTGACAGTGGTGGAAGACAACACGGATCCGAGTGCTGCTGTCTTCACTCTTACTGCCTACGAAGTCACATCAGTTCCGTTTGACGATTCCAATGGAGTGGTAAGCAGATAACTACAGATTAATATCGTTAACAAGTGTGACTACCATTTCCAACGGTCCAACAACTATTTGTACCAGTAACGTCATTTTTCCTATACTCAATACTATGTTTTCGAAGACCCCCCCCCCTCCAGTAGCTTCGCGTTCAGCTTATGAGGATGCCACAATGGTCCTAATGTAAAATTATAAATAACTGTAATGGTTAGCCCTGCCTATTCGGCCACACTTGCATTTTAAAATTGTCGACCAAATTTGTAAACAGGTGTCGAGCTCGCAAATTCTAGAATATGACATAAATCTGGATATAATGTATTCTAACCTTTAAAGAGAGAAGAGATGGGACCCGGATTGACAAAAAGTTTCAATCATAGAACTTTCATATTATATGGAACATTTACTTCATTAATCAAAAAAGTTGCAAGAGATTGGTAAAACTACAACTTTGTCATAATTATACAATTTTGTCATAGGGGCATTTCATGTACTCTTAATATCTGTTCCTAATATTTGTTAATACTAGTAATTGTGAGTTACTATCTAAGTTTAATAATAACTAATTAATTTTTTATTGACAGCGGTAATTTTCCTGTTTTTCTTGTCAGCAACTACCATAGTCATTTCTCTTCCGCTTGAGACACTTGAAAACAGGCCTTTATGGCCTAATAGCGCTCTCCCAGAGTAATATTGATTTTGTCTCGATGTAAATATACATAATTAAGATATTTTTTTTCTATTGACCTCTGGAAATAATTTATTATTATTATTATTATTACTAATCTGTTTCTTTTTTAGCCTGATGATGCGTCAATTGTGACGTCAACCTCACAGCAGGCAACTCTGCTGAGCGTGAAACCTGATGACTACGTGGTGATCGCAATAACAGATGGCCTGAATGCATCCACACTCTACATTGCAGCCGACGTCCAAGACCATTGCAGTGAGCCTGAAGGCTTAACTGTACACGTTTGTGGAGAAAGTAAGATATCACACATATAAACTTTTGCACTTGAATTTTATGAGAAATATTATTCAACTCCTCCTGACGTCATTTAAGATTCTGACATCTTTTCAGTCCAATTGACTTGTTTCTCAGTCGGCTTTTATTAGCTCTAAAAAGAGTGTTGGTGAAGCATCTTTTTTTGATCGGTTATCTTGTTGGAGTAGAACTGAAGCAGGAAGTAGATCGGGCGAAAAACATGATTTTACAACTGATCAGAATTAAGTAGATGGGTGGGAAGCGAGTTGTTTTTGTTCATAACACTGTGATAGAGTGCGAGAGATTGATTTGAAAAAAACATCTAACCGAACAAGTTGAATCAAGATATATCGTGCTACTTTTTGAAGCAAGGTTTTTTGGCATTAACTTCATTTCGGCTCTACATTAGCAAGCTATTCTGTTTAATTACTGGTCTCAATAGCATCCTATTTAGATATAGTTTAATCTATTTAATAAAGCAAGTTCATCTAGGAAAATTTTAGTGTGTAGTTTCCAACAACATTCTTTTGTCTGGCTCTCTTGTGTTTTGGAAGAAGTTTTATGGCTACTTATTGTTATCAAAAGTGATATAGCATGATTTAATTTTGTTAAAGTATGTTAGAAAGTGAGGTAACAACTTTTCAAGAAATACGAGGATAATTTTATAATATTAATTTGTCTGCATAATTTATCTTTAAGCTCCTTGATCTTATGCGAAAAAGTAATTAACTCAACGTTAAGGAATCGGTTGTCATTAAAAAAATGGTTTGCCATGTTTTGTCTTTTTTATGTCCGAAAAAAATATATGTCTTTTCGTTCTTCGGTTCCACGTCATTTGAAACAGGTCCGTCCTTTTTAGAGTTGATGATGATGTTCACCCACTGAATCGAAATCGTGCCAAGTAGAAGTCGACTAAACTTAGATTGATAATGTTACTTGACTCAACATCAGCTTTGAATTGCAGATCTCGACGGTGATCAAATTATTCAGGTACTTAGGGGGCGCGATCTATTGTTCGATTAATACGTTGCAAAGCTCTGGGCACCGTGTTATTCAAAAATTCCGCTGATTAAAAGATGGGAGACCAAACTTAATTTTGTTACATTCAACCTCGGTTAATGGAACTTGTGATCTAACGCGATATGACTGGATCATGTTTTATTGAAGTTCAAACATCCGTTTCGAACGAAAATGAATTCCTAGAAATCAGCACACTTGAACAGGTCTCACATCGTTATTTTTGTATTTGTTTTTGTAAAAAACAACTTTTTATGATCTGGCTGGTTTTTGTTTGTGAAATCAAACAGTTCTATCCCCTAATTTTTGACAATAATTGATATACTTACCAGTAACTATCTATCTTTGGACTCATCCAACTCCTTATAAAGCGAATTTTGACTTCCTTTTTGGCTAAATATCTTAGAAAACATTTTGTGACTTGGACGATAAACGTTTTCATATATATTCTGCGGGTGGTCAATGTTTGTGATGCTTCTTATTGTCCTTTTACCTAATCCACTTATCAACAAGAACCATTGAATTTCAAATGAGATCAAGGTGAACATACATAATTTTTCACTGCTTGTAAGTTTTTTAGTTCTTCTAAATTTGTTACATTATAGTACTATGACTCAACTCAATGATTCTAGGTCCCAATGGCGTCCTAAGGAACCATAAGTAAACCTATCTATTTTTGAAATTAAAAGCTATTGTTCTTGTGGCTATTGAAATTGTTTAGAGATATTTCAAGTTTTCCAAAAAATTCAAAGGAAAATAAATATTCGCCACCTTATTCTTTTATTTTTGTCTACTTGAATTAAATTGCCTCCCCTGTCGTTCAAGAGCAATTTTTCCAACATTTGTCGGTTTTAGTTTGTATTGGTTTTTGTACAAAATATCCTTTTATGATCTGGCTGATTTTTGTTTGTGAAACCAAACAGTTCTATCCTCCTAATTTTTGACGATAATTGATAATCTTGCCAGTAACTATCTATTTTTGCCAGACAGTTTTTCAGATTTTTCAGAAACATTTTTAACATAAAGCACTATCGAAAGCAAATTCGACAACATTACAGTCATCTTATAATTTTGTTTTTGGCTCAATTTTTTTGTTGAGTTAAAAACATTTGAATGGTCCACAAGATTGTTTGCAAGTGTTTGTTTCGAAAACTATATTGTTGAAAACTATACAGCTTAGCATCCTGATTTGATGGTACAGTCCATCATTTGGATTTGGAGTAGTCTCTTCTAAAATGATTACAAATGTAAGTGTAACAGAAACAGGACGATTGATGGTGAAAATGGTTGTTGGTCATCTGGTTGTTGGATAGTTGTGACATGAGCGTTTCTAAAAACAGAAGGGGAAGCAAAAAATATTATTTTGACGGCAATCATTAAAAAAATTTTTAAAAATTCGCTCCGCCTCATTTTTTCCATCGTTTGCAGCCCAATCTTTAACGATGCCCTGATCTGGTGTTTTGGCCGAATTTATCCATAGCCTCATGTTTGCCACGGTAAAAGCTCTAAAGCTGATTTATAAAAAATTTTGCATCATAGTATCGATTTTCAAAGGAATGTTTTCTTCATTTTATTTGACTAATTGTGATTTAGTCATGTTTTTTTGTACTTAGGTTCCTTTTTTATCTATTTATATGGGCCAAGTGAATTTTACATCTTTGGCAGTGATTGATGCTGTTAATTATATTTTCTTTCTTTTTGCAATTTTGAGCCGATTGCAATTTTGACCAACCTCCCCCTCTCTGCTTCACTGAAACGACATGTTTCTTTGATATGCAATAAAGGATCCATTAAAGTTCGGATCAATTAGACTATTTCTTTTGAGCCATTCAAAGCAGAATGCATTTCAGACAAAAAGTCTTTTTAACAAAAGAGCTTCATTAAAACTGGTGAAAACTTTTTTTAGTTGGCCGAGAAGTAAAGAGCAATTCACCTTGCATTTGAACCTAATTTTTGAGTGTCTGTTTTAGCAGCCACATTGTTGTCAACTGTTGGAGTGTCAACAATCAGTCCATGCGGTGTCACCGATATGTATTCCCTACCAGTTCCAACAAATGTCCGGACAACACTCATTCCAAAAGGTACTCCTGCTGGAACTCCAGGGACTGGAGAATCTCAACCAACATCAGGAGCCGGAGGATCTCAAGCAACATCAGGAGGCGAAGGATCTCAAGCAACATCAGGAGGCGAAGGATCTCAAGCGACATCAGGAGGCGAAGGATCTCAAGCAACTTCAGGAGGCGAAGGATCTCAAGCAACTTCAGGAGGCGAAGGATCTCAAGCAACTTCAGGAGGCGAAGGATCTAAAGCAACTTCAGGAGGCGAAGGATCTCAAGCAACTTCAGGAGGCGAAGGATCTCAAGCAACTTCAGGAGGCGAAGGATCTCAAGCAACATCAGGTGGCGAAGGATCTCAAGCTACATCAGGCGGCGAAGGATCTCAAGCAACATCAGGTGGCGAAGGATCTCAAGCAACATCAGGTGGCGAAGAATCTCAAGCAACATCAGGTGGCGAAGGATCTCAAGCAACTTCAGGAGGCGAAGGATCTCAAGCAACTTCAGGAGGCGAAGGATCTCAAGCAACTTCAGGAGGCGAAGGATCTCAAGCAACTTCAGGAGGCGAAGGATCTCAAGCAACATCAGGTGGCGAAGGATCTCAAGCTACATCAGGCGGCGAAGGATCTCAAGCAACATCAGGTGGCGAAGGATCTCAAGCAACATCAGGTGGCGAAGAATCTCAAGCAACATCAGGTGGCGAAGGATCTCAAGCAACATCAGGTGGCGAAGGATCTCAAGCAACATCAGGTGGCGAAGGATCTCAAGCAACATCAGGTGGCGAAGGATCTCAGGCAACATCAGGAGGCGAAGGATCTCAAGCGACATCAGGTGGCGAAGGATCTCAAGCAACTTCAGGAGGCGAAGGATCTCAAGCAACTTCAGCAGGCGAAGGATCTCAAGCAACATCAGGTGGCGAAGGATCTCAAGCGACATCAGGTGGCGAAGGATCTCAAGCGACATCAGGTGGCGAAGGATCTCAAGCAACATCAGGTGGCGAAGGATCTCAAGCAACTTCAGGAGGCGAAGGATCTCAAGCAACTTCAGGAGGCGAAGGATCTCAAGCAACATCAGGTGGCGAAGGATCTCAAGCAACATCAGGTGGCGAAGGATCTCAAGCAACATCAGGTGGCGAAGGATCTCAAGCAACATCAGGTGGCGAAGGATCTCAAGCAACATCAGGTGGCGAAGGATCTCAAGCAACATCAGGTGGCGAAGAATCTCAAGCAACATCAGGTGGCGAAGGATCTCAAGCAACATCAGGTGGCGAAGGATCTCAAGCAACATCAGGTGGCGAAGGATCTCAAGCGACATCAGGTGGCGAAGGATCTCAAGCAACATCAGGTGGCGAAGGATCTCAAGCGACATCAGGAGGTGAAGGATCTCAAGCAACTTCAGGTGGCGAAGGATCTCAAGCAACATCAGGAGCCGGAGGATCTGAGGCAACATCAGTCAAAGTGTGCGATGAGACAATGTCTGATTACATCAGGGAGCAGTATTATCCGCTAGGGGTCAGTTTTTTGCTTTTCTGAACTTTCAGAAATTCTATTCCTTACAATTGTATTAATTATATGTGGATCACATAGCTGCCAAACTTATTGAAAAAAGAGGTGTTTTAGGACGCTGCAACGATTAATCAATTAGACCTTATCTTGTCAACAGAAGACCCCGATCTCTTGCTGACCTTGAAAGCTACTCTTGCTGGTGTCGACTACTACCTCTTCCCGACTTTTCCAGGCAGCGGCGTTTTTGAAGTCCTCTCCGTGGGCGAGGTAAGCTCAATGTCTCATGCTGCTTTGTAGGAAAACTTTTTGTTATCAGCCACCCCATCTTCTCAACCGGCTATAGCGGACCTCTTTTGTAAATCCAAAGAATTTGAATTGCATTGGGGCGCTCTCTTTTATGATCTTTTCATACATTTTCTTGATTTTTGAAGTTAATTTGAAGTATTAATTTTGGTCCCGCCGAAACAGGAAGTGGAGCGGAAAATCGACTGAGAAATTATGTTTGAACAAAATTCGCTTTCTCGCTAGCGGTTTTTGTTCACACGCAGTATTTTAACTTTTAATTCTACTGTTGTTTCAAATTTTAATTTTGTTTTTCTTTTTAATTGGTTTCCCAATGCATTCATAGTCCATTTTACACTTAGTTATTTGCTAAGTCAATGACAGGTTTTTGAATTATAGGTTACGAATAAACCTGTCATGGTTTTATCTTTCCAAGAATGTGAATTGTATTGGTGCGCTGTCTTTTTTAAAAGATTTGTTCATAGTTTTGCCAACTTTTTCTTGTCCATGAGAAGTCAAATTGGAGTAGATATTTTAATCACGCTGGAACAGTAAGAGGAGCGAAAAGTGATTAGTGGCATTTGATCATTAGGGCATGATCATTTTTTAAATTGACGCGGTTGGATTCCGTTTTTTAAAGAACACCATCACCTTGCTTGAAAACCCCAACCTACCAAGTAACTGTTGTTAATTTTTTTGCCACATTGGGAGATTTTGGAGAAATTTCAAAAATATCCTTGTTCGTGGCAAAATAAAAGTAATCAGTTCAGCAACACATGTTTAACTGAAAACGATTTATCTTGTACGATTTTCCAAAACGATTTTGTGTCAAAATTATTTTTTTTCTCTGTTTCAGCCAACCGGACCCCCTGAAAATTGTAATTAACTATAATGCAAAGTTCGCTGCGCGGTTGGAATAAAAAGTGAAATTTTATACATCTCATTGTTTCATTAATGTTCGTCAATTAATTTAGCTATCCAAATCCAGTGAAAAAAGACACCAAAAAAATTTTTTGAGACTATATTTTATATTGGTTGAGCAATTTTTCATAGAAGACTGCTTCTAACAGTCCTTATACCCCAGAAAATTGAAACCCAACTTAAATTTTAGGTAACCGATCCACGCGTGAGCATCAACGAATTTCCCAGGAGCCCAGATGATTCTTCAGTACTAACAATTATGTTCAACAATGGTGACGGCAGTCCCGAGCAGTTAGGGGCTATCTTTGACGCCCTCACTATCACAGTTGAGGGATGTCTCAAAACAGACATCGAGCCCCGCTTCATTACATGCGAGAGTGAGTACTTTTAAACAGGTTTCTAATTTGGCGCTTAAATACATTTTTTTATATCCAGATTGGAGGAGACGATCAGTTTGTAAA
Source organism: Convolutriloba macropyga (assembly GCF_964194025.1). Classification (NCBI taxonomy): domain Eukaryota; kingdom Metazoa; phylum Xenacoelomorpha; order Acoela; family Convolutidae; genus Convolutriloba; species Convolutriloba macropyga. The sequence goes on from NC_134471.1 coordinate 68,645,545, forward strand.
ATGTCAACTTACTAGTATGGGGAAGATAATGATAATGCTCATAACGAGAACCACGCAAAAGTAAGTTGCTTTCAAAACTGGCTGGTGTTCCTCTCGGCGTAATGAGAATTGCACCTGTGCACATCAGCAATAACAGTTTCAAAGGCTGATGGGATTGCCGCAACAAAAATTGTTTTTTTTTGCAGAAATACTTTCCTGTAACGTCAAAAACAGCAGCTGGCTCCTAGTGTGGGTTATCTCGCAGGGATTAGGTTTTTTCCGTAGTACAGGCAAAAGATATCTCCTTCAAGCATCTCTGCAATCCTGCTATGCTATATGACTGCATGTACCGTGAAATGCGACTGCATGAGCGCTGATTATCTCGAGATTTGCTGACCGGCATTGTTGGCAATTTCGTTTATTGTGATATGTTAAAATTACAAGACGCTATTTTATGCTGTCTGGACTGTTTGTCTTCAAGTGAATATCCCAATCTGAAATACTAGGAGCTGTGACTAATTCTCCTGCTTGTGTCGATGACAGAAATAAGCGCCTTCTCGTTGTATGATAAATGTAAATATGCTCTATGTATGGTCTTACGGACGGAATTTGGAATTAATTTTTATCTAGACCTCTTTAGTTTTTTAGAGTATTTGTTCTTTGAAGAATTCCCACTCGGATCATTTTGCAGCCGATTATTTGATACTGATCATTTCAAAAATGGAGAAATATGAATTGAGAAAATGCTCTAACTCATAGAACTTATGAATATATAAAATCGGTACAACAGTGTCATACAAGGTATTTAGTGGTCTCACTTGTAACGTCGTCTGAAAGAGGGGTACCATTGAGCTTAACGAGTGCAAGGGTTGCGAATTGTAAGATGAGTCTAGTAGTTGGACGACCTTTTCTGATGGCCTCTCAATAAATACTCAATTTCGAGTAAACATAAACGATGTGTCAAAATACTTAAAGTGAATTGAGACACTTCAAATTAATCCAGACGTTCCAGCTGCAAGGGTTCTAACTTTTGTACCAATTATTGCAGACAAGAAGCAACACCTGGCCTTTTTTCTGCATCTGACTCCAATAAACACTTATTTATTCATGTCAGTTTAAAGCGTAGCCGAGAATTTAAAACTCAAATTTTGCTTAACCGAAAGTTATGTCGAGAATTATTGTTGAAATAGTCAAGAAATTTTCTTTTTAACTGCGGAATAAAAATTTAAATCAGTTCTTCCAAAATGTTTGTTATTTTAAATTTCATAATTTTAGATCTAATAGCAAGTTTTGAATTTGAATATAATTATCATTCTGTTTACAATTGTTTAGAAATCTTTTTTATAGCTGCGAAGCTGTAAGCTGAGCGTAGCTATATTGCGGTGCTCTTGGTTTTTTACGACTCGAAGAGGAGTATTGGTTTTCTTAAGGTTTTTTTTTTACCGGAAGTACTATTCGTTCAGACGATGTTTTGACCTAAAAGCGAAAGCGAGTAAAATTGCAGTGTGAACTAATTTTTTCTGAGCGAGAGAAGTTTTTTGATCATGCGCTGCGTTTAGTGAATGACTTTTTGACATTGAAAAGTAGTTTTTGATTGAATGGCACATATAGATAACCGTTTTTAGCCGTTTTTTCGTCTAAGTGGCCGTGGCCTAGTTTGTTTGCTTGTAATTTGCTTTTTTGTAGAAATAATTTTTAATCGATGCTATGTTGAAATGTAAACCCCGGAAATTGATAGCACAGTATTTTGCATAGCCTGAAATTGCGTTTCAAATGCGAAATTGGCACATATTTCTTGATTTTTTAGTTATTTTTTGGCTTTTGTTCTATTAATTTCTTCATTTTTGGATCTTTTAGCTGGTTTTTGTCAAAAATCAGTTAATATGGCAACTTCCCTTTGATAATTCATATACTCAATTCCTCTTTCTACCTCGATGTAATTTTGTTTCATAAAATTGTACTTTTGCTAATCCGATTTTCGTAGTTTTTTGCTAATTTTTTTCAGTTTTTTGTTTGTGTTTTGCTTTTAATTACTAGAAATAGTATTTTGGGGAATATGAGGGACTTTAATTTCGTTTCAATGAAGATTGAATCATTTTTCAGTGTTAAGTTTTTGAAAAAACAGATAAATTTTTTTTAATAAATGCAGTCTTAAATATTTTTTGACCACTTCTTTGCAAATTGTTTCATTGTTTCGCATGTCTGAATTCTGCTTTTTCTTGTTTTATTATCTTCAGCAAGTTGGATTTTTGTCTCGAATGACTCGTTGTCTTTTCTATGTCTCCAATGCTGATCAATGAAATGTACTCGTTTTTCTTGATTTTCTTAAATTTGATTTTTAACTTTCAAAAATCAAGAATTGGTCTTTTTGTTACGGTGTTCCTAACATTGTGTCCATATTCTTCACATTCTCGTCTGTATCATTCTATTTTTGTCCTGACACCTACTTTTATATTGTTATATTGATTTTTTCAGTTGTTAAAAAATTGAATGAATTCAGCTTTTTCTTAGATCTTGGTTTCTTCGGTTTGCAATTGATCTAATTCAAAATAAGGCAGTACTGGGAATCTGCTAGAAAGTCTTTTCCAACATTTCTACTTATTACTATTCATTGCAATTTTCTTCCGGGCCTCGGGCTCGGTATTGTTTTTAGACGATTTTTTGCCTTTGATTATTATTCTGTTGCTTTTGTTTTTCTATGATTAATTTAATTTTTGAATTAGTATGAAATCATGTTGTCTAGCATATATACAACAAGGAAGAATCATGTATTATTTTTGTCTTAATTGCCGTGATTAGAAATATAATTGTAGTGGTTCTCTGATTCTTAAGTTTGAGCACTCTTTTTTTGAATAGTTTTGACTTTCCTGTCTTTTTTGAAAAGCTTTTATCTGCCGTTTGCTTTCGCGATCTTTTTGAGATTAGAATCAATAATTATCTGAGGTCAATTGATGGCCCTGTCAGTTTTGTCAGACTATCAGTTTTTTAACCATCCTAAAAATTTCAGACTTTTTTAACGTTACCAAACGTTTTCAATAATAAAATTTTGCTGCATACTTTTCTTTTGGTGACAGTGGTTTAAGTTTCACCGATTTTTAGATCAGACCCGGGGAGGTAATGAGTTAATGGTTTAATACAAAAGGTAATGGCTTCAGCTTTTTGTGAAGTTTTGGTGCTTCGAGTCGCTTCCGGAATTCTTCCGGCTATGTTTTTTGTTTCGTCGTTTGACGCTTTATTTTCGTTTTACATTTGTTCTAGAACATTCTATCTCGTCACTGCTTAAATGGCTTTTTCGCGCTTGATTTCACGCTTTCTGCGTGACCTAAGTTGCGGTTATTCAGAAACAGAATCTGTTCCTAAAACAAAGTTGATTGTAAGAAAACAGATTGTATGGTCCGACAGCCGAGTGGTTAAGGCGACTGGCTGTTAATCCGGAGATCGCCGGTTCGAGATGCGACAGGGAAACTTTTTTTTGCACCCAAAAACAACCTCCTTTGAAATAAACTTGTAAGTTTTATAGGCGGCGGCGATAACTATTATCAACTCACTTCTGTATCTTTTTCCATCTGTATTTTACGGCACGCAAGTCTATTTCGCAGCTATTCCGGCAATCTGCCGGCTATGTTTTTTCGTTTATCGAAAATTGCAATGAGCTCTTTTCAAAAGGTTGGTTATGGTTCTAAACAAAGTGAATGCATTTATGAAACTCTCTCCTTAAGATCAGTGTTTTGGTAACGAAAAAGGATCATTGACGTTGATTAAGTTAAAGTAAGGTCAAGTCAAATGATTGATTTTAGAAGTGACCGAGACTACTGTAATAACCGAGACCAGTTCTGTCTCTCTGTCTCTTGGATCCACAACCAAGATCAAAGTGTGTGACGCAGATGACGATTTAGTCCTCAGACCAGAGGATGGACCCTCTGTCATACCCTTCCTAACACCAAACACCCCTTTCACTGTTGTTGATGATATGGAACCGGTAATGCACCAAAGCATTTGTTTCATCTCCATCTAAACACCCCCCCCCCCCCCCTCCCCCACCAGAAAAGTTGCCTCACTAAAGGTTTGTCGTATTCGTATACTATAAGATTTTGGGACTATTTTAAGGTAACAAAAGAAGCCAAAAATTGTGAACTGCTGGAACTTGAGTTGAGCTAAAAACAGGAAATCATCCCATCAATTGGCTTAATTTATTTTGCTTCCGAACTACAAGATGTTTGCACTGTAAGCCATGTCTTATTATAGCACATGCGCCTTGGGTTGCAAATATAATCCACCCATAAAACTCGGTCGACTCCAAACGGGATCGATCCCTTGGTAATTGCAACCTTAGAAACATCGATTTCTATAACGGGTTCTTCTTTCCAATTTCAGAATACAGAAATCGTAACAGAAATTAATGTGACAATTACGTTCGACTACTTAATGACAAGCAAAACCAATCTGACCATCATCTTCAAAGAAGGGCCGGGAGTTTACTCGGAAGCCGGTTTTAAACCCAATGGAGTCAAGGAGGCTGTGCCTATTACGTCGCCTAATGACGAACCATCTGAAGCTTTCGTGAGTTGAAAAAAATGGAAACTAATATTGAAAAACATTTGCTGTGAAAAATATTGGAAACCCGCTAAGCCGGGTTGACTACCGTAAACCTTAATTGCGAACCATTTTCAAGTCATATAAGGAGTCTCCGGTAACTAGAAAATTATATACGTGAACGACTTTAAACTATTTAAAACAAACACTCTGGGAATTCTGAGTGGTTTAAAATGTCCTCAAGGCTCTTAAAAACAGATTACTCAAGAGTTCTTCATTACTTCTTAATACCAGCTCTCGTCTTTTCTCAGCTGGCAAATATTTCTGTCCTAAGTTTCACGACTCGGAGAGGGTTATTGATTCAGCATCTTTTTTATCAGTAATTTTTTTGCTGTATTGTATTTGAAACAGGAAGTGCAGCATATCAACAAACAAGTTGTTTAGGTCAAATTGTTGAGGAGATTTGAAAGATAGAAAGAAAGGAGGATAGTTTTGTGTCCAGGACTCATTTTTAAGATTGAGACTAATTTTTTTCTAAAAGCGAGCTTCATTATCAGCAGTTTTTTAGTTTTAACTAAACTTTTGTCGGTCAAAGTGGTTTCTCATATTTGTATAAGATAGCATTTGAACAATTGGAAACATGTTCTTGACATTCTTAAGCAAACATTTTACCTATAGAGGCATTTATTAAAACTTTTTGTCATTTTTCCGTTTTAATCATTTTTGTGGCCGTTATTGTATACTTTCTTAATTCTTTATGGTATAACAAGAGTTTAATTCTTGCAAATAGTTTTCCCATTGGTTTCGTATGCTTTTTTGAAGCTCATTTTCTTGTAGTGAAATGGTTCCAACAGGATGCATTTCAAGTTTTGAGTTGATTTTAGAGATTTGAAACATTTGCTTCTTAGTGGGTGCTTAGTAATGAATTTTAATTTTTTTAACTGCTGTAGTGAATTTGAGCCATTTTTATCAATTTTTTGAAAATTAATTTTAAATAATCCAATTAGATTAATTAAGTGGCAGGAATATTTCTTTCTGACGGTTTTTTGCAGGACTTTTTTTCCCTTTTAATTTTTTTGAGCAACACTAGCATCACCATGTAATAAAAAAAATAATTTCTAATTGATTGACTGACAGTTTTACAAGGTTTTGTTCCAGTTCACATAATTGATATTTTTACCTGTCTCAGCTCATTTTTTACCAAATGATGCTTATTTGCTGAATGATTGGACGCTGATGATCAATTTATGATATCTTGGTAGAGAGCTTTTTTCTATTTTTGTGGACTCTTTACTAATTTAGTGTCTGTTGCTTAAATGGTGATTATATGTATATATATATATATATATATATATATATATATATATATATATATATATATATACATATATATATATATATATATATATATATATATATATATGTTTTTATATTTCTTTTGATATGCGACATATTTTTTGTGTATTTTTCGGTAAATTTTTTGTAACTGATGTGAGATTTTGAATCGATGTGCCTTCGAAAAACGTTTTTTAGTACGTTTATATCTCATGGCTATCTTAATCAATTGGTATTTGGTTTCAGCTGAAAAATAGTGTTTCAAATAGGAATAAACGCACTCTGATTAATGGGTTAGTTTTTGTTTTTGACAGAATGTTTTTTTGTTCCTTGTAGCTTTTTCTGGTTTGTATTTTTTGCCAATTATGTATAAAATCATTTTGGGCGGGATTGTTCCGGCTATCCACTCTGTGTTTTTTGCCGTTCTTTGTGTCAATGATCTGGATTTTTCCTGACCTTTTTTATAATCAATTGTGATTAATCTCACTCTCATCTTTCTTTGCCTTTCTTGCGATTTGAAATTTGCCTTTTTAATAGATTGATTAAAATTTAAGAGAGATCATCAAAATGAACGTTATTTGAAGACATTTTTACAGTGTATAAGTCTTAGACGATCCCAAACATCACAACCATTTGTAGAAGAGCGGGATTTTTCAATGTTCCTAATCGTTTCATTGTCTTTTTAAAACTACAGGTCTACAAATTTATGACAAATATTTTCTAGCAATTTAACAGGATGTTTTAAACTACTCAGTTGCTAAACAATGAATCAAAGTTGCTATATCTGTTTAAAAAGGATGATTTCTTATATGAATTTTGCTTTACAAATATTTTTCACGTTACTGGTTTTGGAGCATACACTTTCAATTTTTTAGTTTAAACACACTAAATTTTTCACGTGTTGTGATTACGATTTTATTTTTACGATTTCTGTGAAAAGAGTGACACACAAGAAAATGCCTAGTTACATGATAAATCGTGTTTTTTACACGATTCTTTCGGCCTTAATCTCATGGTTTTTCGCGTATTTCACTCAAAAACTCGCGTGAAAAAAAACCGATTTTTCGTGTATAAAAATTTCGATTTTTTCCTTAAAAACCACACACAGTCTCATGTGAACACACACGATAAATCGCGTAAAATTCACATGATTTCTCATGCTCTTAACAAAATTTTTCGTGTGTTTTTACAAGCAATTTCTGTGTGTTTTTATGCGAAGAATTGTATTTTTACACAAAAAATAGTTTTATTGTCCATTTCTTTTTGTAGATCAGGCCAAAAAGCATGAGATTAAGGCCGAGATAATCGTGTAAAATTACCCGATTTAGCATGTGACTGGGCATTGTGCCGTGTGTCACTTATTCCCTGAAAAATGGTGTGGCCATACACGATTTTTCGGACCATTCATACGAATTTTTGTGTACATTTTTTTTTCACATCGCTGTCAAAATAATAATTTTGGCACCGTACCGGAGTGCAGATGATTAAATGTATACATTTGTTTGACCGGTCTCTGTCTTTAATGATTACACCAGACTACGCGTTCATGAAAAATATTACTTTCGTGTTCATTTTGTGACTTTTCAGCACGTCTAGAAAAACAGTTTGCAAACATTTCCTTTTAAAAATTGCTAATTTTCGTGTGAATTTTCTTTTTCATTCACACGAAAAATCGTGCATTTTTTTATCACACGAGGAAAATTTTCTCGTGGGAACTTGCACGAGACGCATTTTTCACACGATAAATCATGTGACTTTTCATTACACGAGAAAAAATTTTGAACAAAAACAGTCCATTGTATACTTTTAGTTGCTCTGATTGCCATAACCGTTCGAACCAATTGCTGTTAGTTTGGTTCACATGTAAAAAATAAAATTCACGGAAACTTTTGTAATTTTAGCCTGTTGTGGATCGTGCAAACATGCTTCCCAGTACTCCCGACGGAGTTACCTTGGTTGACATTAAACCCGATTACCCACAAGATGGAAAGTTCACGTTCACCTTTGTAATCAGCCTGGAAACTAACACACCTCTCATCACACAGGACGGTTTCGAGGCTTCATCGGTCCTCGTGAAGACAACAAGTGGCTCGGATCCCGTGGAAAATGTCATTGTGACCGTCAAAACTTGTTCACATCGTAAGTATAAAGTCCATTTTTTGATGTTTTTCTTGATCTCGCTCATTGAGAACACAATTGCATCTTTTTCGCTATTGCAAACACGTCATGGAACCAGAAGAGAAAATTTAGTTTTGGGTCGGAAAATTTTTAGACTTCACTCTAGCATTTTGTTGGTTTGCTTTATTACATATGAATGAAGCAAGCTACTTTTTTTCAGATGCCAAAAAAACTTGGTTACCTATTTTTTAAGACATCTTTAGTTAGTCAAAGACTTTCAAATCTCGATAAATGCGCCGCAAAGTTACTCAACAGATAAAAAGACTCGAAAGTAAAAAGGAAAGTGGACATTTTATTGTCTACTGTTTGTGATATAGAGTATTTCATATCTGTTTAGGCGAAAGTTTCTCTGCAATCTATTTTTTCTTGCTATTAGTTGAAAATTTTCAACTAAATTTTGTGGAAGTCAGGCGAAAATCAATTGAAACATTTAAAGACGATACTTCAAAATCCACTTGACGCTATCAAGTTTTCAAGTCCTATATCCCGTAGCTATTTCCTGCACATCATAATAGCTTAAAGAAAAATAATCAAATGTTATATAAATGTCGTTAGTCAAATGGAGTTTTTTGCGCCCCATGACAAATAAATTACTAATTTATAAAAAATAGGCAGTTATTTTTTTATAGTCCTCCATCATAATAGCTTAACAATTGCCTGCACATCAAAATAGCTTAAAGAAAAATAATCAAATGTTATATAAATGTCGTTAGTCAAATGGAGTTTTTTGCGCCCCATGACAAATAAATTACTAATTTATAAAAAATAGGCAGTTATTTTTTTATAGTCCTCCATCATAATAGCTTAACAATTGCCTGCACATCAAAATAGCTTAAAGAAAAATAATCAAATGTTATATAAATGTCGTTAGTCAAATGGAGTTTTTTGCGCCCCATGACAAATAAATTACCAATTTATAAAAATAAGGCAGTTATTTTTTATAGTCCTCCACTCTTTCCCTGTAACTTTGGCCAAAATTTTTTTATCGCATGCTTCCGAGGATTGTAATGATCTTAAGAAAAATAGTGTGTTTTACAAGAACAAATGACCTCCTTTTACAAAAGAGAGAGATTACTAATAATTTTTCTGCTATTTCCGACTTACCAGTCGGTGGGTGCATTTCTCGGGCGTCGCGGTTTTCCCGCGATAACTGACCCACGATTTTCGGATCATATCCCAGAGTATATATGGGAGGAATGACCGTGAAACTTTTTTATGTAAAGACACTTGCCATGGATACTTGAGTACTTTAAAGAGTGAAGTTGAATTTTTTGTACTGCCTTTAAATGCTTGAGTTGGTCTCCGATTAATTTTAACAAAAAAATGTAGTTGGCAATTATTGCTTTTTTGCTACAAAATATTGGTTTAGCCTAATCCACATTTTTGCCTAATATCATATTCTTGTTTCTCCTCTAGTAACTTGCATTTTAAAGAGTGCATTATTTTGCTGTTTTATGAAACTCTTTTTCGTTCATACGTTGGCAGGCTCAGGCAAATGTGAAGAGTTTGACTCGACCACAAAGGATAGAAAGCTCCAGCTTTTTGGCACTTTTTTCTGAATGATTGACAATTTTCTTCTTCTCTCTTCGTTTCGAATTACACTGTCGATATTTCCGAATAGCGGAAGTAACTAGTAAAATTTTATAATAAAATGTAATTGTTTCTTCAATTGGAACGACTTGACTAATAATATGGTGATCGGAAAGTAGGTCAAAGGTACAATTAGGTGAAAATAAGTGTTATGTACGCCATGCGATCCACGGTCATGTCCTAGAGACCGGTAGACCTCATAGAATTATATCACAACCCAAAAAGTTATCACGGCCGCACAGTGAGTGCTTAAGTCTGGTTTAGCAAAACGGATCTTGAAAAAATTCATTTTTGATAGATTGCCCTAGCATCCACAAAACATCAAGTTTATTTTTTAAAAGCGAAACTTTTTGTAACGAATGACTCCTAACGAAGTTGGCACGTCAGAAGGCAAAAATTCTACATAGCTCATAAATTCTACGTGTGTCATAGCTGATATTACGCTTTCTGACTGAAAATAATTCTAGCTCAAATTAAGAACTCGGATGTTGCATTTGTTCGGTTGTAGAAGGTCGAGCACCTCGAGCCCCATTCGCATCAAGCCATTGAAGCATAGTGATTCACCCGAGACATGGTCAAATGGAATAATTGTTCCGACCCCACTTTAGTGGCAGAGAGGAACTATATGCTCAAATTGGCTTTTCTGTTCAGTGAATTTTGGCTGCTCGATATATTGAGGCAATTTTATTTGTTTGACAAAATATTACCTTAAAAAGGTTCAATTGACATCAAGAGAATTAATATGTAATGTTCTTTTTAAATATCTTATGATTTTGACGACTGCCTCACAATTTTCTCGCCAAATTTATTAGAATAATTCATTCAACCTGTGTTTGTTTTTCTTTTTATAGTCGTTTAACTTTAAGTCGTGAAAGATCTCAATGGCATTTGGGATGTAAAAACCAACCAATTCATTAATTTAGTATTATACTTAATGGTTTAAATGACTTTCAGATAAAACATTTTCAAAAAATAATAGATTTTTGAACCATTTGACTTTTTTCTCAAATTTAACTTAGTCTCATTAATCAGAGGTGTGATCAATTTTTGCTGAACCCAAGCATAAATATTTTCTTTGCTAAAACCTTTTTCTGAGGTTTATAGGACTCAGACGATTTGTTTTCATAAGAGTTATCGATACTGGTCACTTTTACACTTTTTTTTCTTCACATAGACACGTTACAATAGAGACCGATTGATAAGCAAACGAGACCCGAGTGACGAAATAAAATAAATTCGGTTGATATGTTCTTCAATGGTTCTAAAAACCTCATAGCTTTGATTGCTTCACTACTGTGTCTCGTAAAACTGTTTTTTAAATTTCATTTTCTGTCCTTGCTTATGGGATTTTATGCAGGCTCTGTAACAACCAGCCCAATTGAACTCATATGGATATGCAAGTCAATGTGTTTTTGTTGTCTCTAAAATCCTATTTTTTCCTCGACCTTTGAAATTTTTCATTAAAAAAATCAATCAGTTTTCCAGTTTGTCACTCTCTTCTTTATGTCAATAGCTGGATTAATCGCTGTAAAGACAGGCCGTATACTCTTTGCAGGTGGCTAAAATCTTTTTTTGTTTTGTTTTTAACTAATCTGTTTTGTGTTCAACTGTTTTATTTTCAACTAATGAATTTGAGCTTTGAGACTACGTATTTTCATTTTAAAAAGTTCAGTTGCAGATATGTGTGTATTTTCAGCTTGTTTTTTGTTTCCTTGTCACAATAACAAACTAATGGGGAGGTCTCATTGGCGTTGAAAGATTGCGCAATCGAACCCATAATGTTCTCTGTGATGTTCTGTGTGAGCTTTTTTCAATTGTTTTTGAGTCTCTTCAAGGAGAGAACTCATATCTTTTTAGTAATATACTGGTCAATTTGTTGAATTTAGGTTTTATCTAGTGCCTCCTTGATTTCGTTATTGTGTTTTCTTTTAAAATTAGACATCGATTTTTGAGTGTAATTAATGATTTTATATTTGACACTTGCTTTTTTCTTGTTCCGTAGTCTTGTTTTTTTGCAGTTTTAATCAACCCACTAATGCGGCATTACTTTAAACACTTTGTTGGACAATTAGGTCATTGACTTTTGTTTAGACCATTAAGTCAAAAATGCAGATGATCGGGGTCGGAACATTATGTGCGAACGCAAATTACCGAGCCTCCTTGTTACTCATTTAGAATCAATCACATACCGTTTCTTCAGAATTAACATAGCGAGGTTTTATTTTCCGTTATCTTGATTGATCAATCACGATTGAGTAATCTGAAATGAATGCAAAAGCCAAACATTTACATTGCTTCAATCGTTTTTGATTTTTTAACTAGGTAAAGGTTCCACTATCTGAGTGCACACTTTTACGAGAAATTTAATCTTGAAATTTAAAATGTTGTAATTGGGAATATCTAGATTGCGCGCTTTACAGGTTGATTACTAAGAATTTCTTCTTTAAAAAACAATTTTACATTCAAGGTATCAATCTCTTCAAAACAATTTCCTCGTTGAGGAAAACGATGAAAAATGCACATAGGCTTGAAAGAAAACTACAATTTTTGCTTTTGTTTTTATTTTTGGAAGAAATGGTCTTTGTGTTCGATTTTTTTAAAGAAATTATGAAGGGAATCATAGTTTTGATGGTTTATGTGAAAATAATTATTTCATTAACGTAATTTCCGAAGCTCTTATATCGGATCTTTCGTTTGTACACCCCCACTCTCCTTCTTAGTTGGCGCATAATAATTGAACCCCTCCACCCCCCGCGGAGCAGGCTGCTTATTATTTGCATATAATGATTTACTATGTAGTGGCACTTGCTCTGTAGCTGAGAGACGCATACAGTGGGGATACAAACGGAAAAACTCTTAAATTTTTTATTTTAAAAAGCGCGCAATCTTTTTTGAGACATTAAGTTCGAATTTTTCTAGCATCTACAACAACCATAACCAGTCAGAGCGTCTCTGTATCATCAAGGCAAGTGTCGTCATCGGCATCTGTCTCAGCCTCAGTTTCAACCATCACCTCATCCGTGTTCAACTGCAAAGATGACCCATCCATGAGTTACCCATTCGGAACAAACAACCGCACTTTGGAAGAGCCAATGATTTGCGAGTACATGGGGGCTCCTTCAAACATGAATATTGTCTCTGAGATTCCATTTACAGAGGTCTGTTTCTTTTTGTCAATTTATCTCGCTCGTATTTACCGCTCAAGCAATTCAATTAATCACTTGAACTATGCGTGCATAATCATATTGCTATGAAGTAATGGTTACGTGACTCTGCTTGAAGTCACTGAGAATTTCTGGCGTTTATCGAGAACCACCAAGCGGTTCGAGATATTAAGTCAGAATTTCGAAGTGATTTCTGCAGAGTCGCTTAACTATGCTTAAAACACAAAACGCGCACGTTTTAAAATGACGAAAGTCAGCGAAATTCAATTTCTGGCTAATTAGCAACTTCTGGCACTGCAGACTTTCGGCATTTTAAAATGTGCATGTGTTTTACTACCGATAAAAATATACTGACAAAAATGAGAAAAGTTTTGAAAACGACATGAAAAATGAGCGTTAAAATTCTGAAAATATCAACCTATGCAGTTCAATTCTTTCAACTTATAAGCCGACGCATATTCTTTTGTATACATTATGATATTCCAAAACACGCATACGCCTCGACCCGGAAGTAAAAACAACCATCAGATTTTAGAAACTTCCGCAATGGTATCACCAAGTTTTTCTATTTCAGACTGCTTACATTGACGAGCTGGTCATAGATCCTGAATCGACATCAGACAATTCCAGCGAATCCAGTCTGGACGTCCGTGTGAAGTTCATTGTGTACGAAGGAACAGAAACTGTAACCTTAGTATCCGGATCCACAGTTGAGACTCCCATCATCAAGGAATACTTTGTTGTAGTTGACAGCACAGACAGCTCCAAGTTAACAGTAGTTTCTTCAACTGAAACAGTGAGTTCCAACAATCCCTTACTAATCTAAAAATGCTAAATTCTGATGTAGAAATAAATCCTTTACTAGCCCGTACCTAAGGTTCAGTGACAATCAATACTGATTCAGAATAATTTCAGAGAAATTTCAATTTCTAGTACTGATTCACAAGGGTTTCAGAACCAACTGTAGAGTGATTTCTGATTTTATCCGAATCAGAGCAAAATTCAGAGAAAATATTCTGTATTCTTCTGAATCAGAAGATAATTCAGAATGAATCACTGAATTAGCTCTGAATCAGACAAATTTAGAGAAAATGTGACCTGAATTAGACTCTGACTCAGTACTGAATTCGGCTTAGAGTTAGGTAGGGGTGAAAACAATTGCCTAAAAACCACTAGTCTGTTCGTTCTTACCAGACACAATGTGGAAAGCAGGTATGAAAACAGAGATGGTTTGTGTATTCAGAAATTTTACCACTTGCTTTGATAAGTAGAACAATAGTAAAAAAAACAATATTACCTTATGAGTGAAAGCATTCGTACTGCAGAAGTTTTTTCAAAGTTAGGTGTTCTTTCACTGAAATCAGCAAAGTTTGAAACTTCGCATTTGAGATGTGTTTGTTTAAGCAATATATTTGAAAAAATAAATAAAAATTGAATAATCGGACTAACAAATTTTATGTTGCCTTGACATTTTTCAAGGATCAGCGACATAATTAGTGCATAGATTACAAGGCTTTTTGTTTGGAAAATTGAAAAAGGATTCTTTAGCACTGACTTTTTAGAAGTGTTTTCTTTGAGACGAATTGTCTATATATTTAGAGTGCAACCGAGCCAGACTTGATTAAGTTATCTGGAAACGAGCCCAAGGATCTGCTAAAGGATGTGTTGAGCAGTGTGCCAGCTGACAAGATTGTGATCGAAGTTGAGGGCTGTTTCAAAGTCAGAGTCAACCTCAACCTCACAGGATGCGTGCCTCTAAGTAAGCAACAGAAGCATAGTTAGAATTCAACTTTCGGGAACCTATCCGATGATTACGCCTGATAGAAACTAAATTCAATGAACTGGCGAATTGTAATATCTCAAGTCTGAAGTGTTTCTTCGTATTTTTAGTTTCTGGATCAACAGTTACTCAAATCTCTAAGTCATACTCCGCCTCTGCCTCGGTCAGCGCTTCTCAAAGTGTCTCTGTCAGCAAGAGCTACTCTGTGTCGCCTTCAGCAAGCGTATCACCCTCCATCTCACCATCAACGCCCACGCCCTGTAGCGAGGGAGGAGAGATGGAACCTGTGCCAAATGGCGAGAAAGATGTCACGTGCGAGATTGCAATGGATCCAAGTACACCTGACGTGGTGCTGATTAGTGACTCCATAGTTGTGGCGCTAGTTTTCGACGAAGTAAGTTATATTAATAGCCGCCGTCAGCATCTCAATGGCTATTATTTTAACCTTGAAAATATATCAGGAACTAAAAATCTTGTAAGGACATAAAATTGTGATTCCCTGTTTACAAGGACTGCTTTCAGGTTTCATGATTTAGAATTGTTTTCTGTTGTTTTAAGAGAAAAATAAATCTGCAATTATTATATATTTTGAAACTAACCATTCAAGTTTAAAGTTAAGGCGAAAGTAGTGCCTAGACTTCCAACCAGCGTGGAGGGGCGAATAGAATTTTTGCAAAGGGCTAAAGGTCATACCTTTAATCTTTTCAGCAGAATTTTGTTTTCCGAGTTCTTTAACCTTGTGGCTGACCATAAGATGTCCGCTGGCAAAAAACTGTTCATTGACATTAACTAATATTGCTACAGCACCACAACTTGCTCCATGTAGTGAGGGGTGATTTATTTTCTGGCAGTTCTCGTCCGGTTTTGAAAGATATGATTGAATCTCCTTTTATTTTCAGTTTTTTCTAAGCATTAATGTATTCAGAGTAATTAGAAGATAAATTAGTTTTGATAATTTATGGGATCACAGCTTTGGTACTTTTGATCAATAATGCGTATAGCGCAACTTGGAATCAAACATTAAGAGAGCTTACATACAAGCATCAATGGTAATATGCATAATCAATATACTTGTCGGAGATACTAAGATTAACTACTTTAGCTTACATCACTGAAAACAGATAACAATTAAGCCTCATTTTTGCTGCAACTCAAAAACAAGTCTGCAAGCGCCTTGAAGTAACAAAGTAGTTACAGTGAAATTCATTAAAAAATATTTGTCGCCATTGAAATTTGTGGAATTTTTCATTAACCTCCTAAAAAGTGTGTCATCTTATCAAGAAAAGAGAAATATTAACCAAAACCTTTTCTCCTGTGAACAAAACAATCCCGGGCTTACAGCCCAGAGTGTTTCAGTACTGAACCTGCGTATTTCCATATTAACAAAAACCAGAAGAACAATTAGGACTGTAAAGGGTATTTTCATACCGAAAACAGTACAGTAAAATTTTCGAAAATGATGAAACCGACTGAGCATGTCAGGAAAGCAACCAAAATGTATGCAAAATACATTTTGTAAAGGCACGTTAGCATTTAACAGCTACATACACGTTGCATAGTGCTGCTGATACTGATACTGGTTACTGACACGGAGCGATTAAGGTGTGTCTGGGGTGCTTTCGGTTTCCGCATCCGGTGCACCGTGGAGCGTGCGTTCGCATAACCAGAACAGTTATGTGGTTCAGTACTGCAATGTTCTGGGTAGTCGGCCTAGGTTACGTAACTAACAACTGAAGTTTTAGAGTCAATTATAGTACAACAAACAGTACTGCCACCTAAATACAATTAAATTTTTCACTAATGTCTTACAATAGCTGCAAGAATTATATTAGAGATTTAAACGACAAGATACATTGTTCAACACTTTTTGTAAAAGTATTTTAAAGAGCAATAATATGTAAAATCTTCAGCGAATACGGATGCGCAGCCAGATCTGATTTTTTTTACCGCAGTTACTTTTATTTGCCATACAAGTACTTAGCAGAAATTTACTTAACGGCAGCCAGCAATTTTTCTTCTGAAAGAAAAAATTTTGCCTACCAACTGTTTTCCTCAATCAATTTGAAGCCATATATTTTGTTGGCTTGAGTGTGTACTGCCTGTTCCTGTCAAAAAACTCAATTTACCATATTGTCATTGGTATTGAAATACCCAAAGAGATAAAATTTCTTTAAGTTTCCACTATTTGTCGTCCCAGTCCACAATTAGTATTGGAAGGCACGTATCTGTAAACAATCTCCAATTAGGTTTTCTTTTTGTCAGCGCTGTGGCCAACAGTGTGTGAAATTTTTGAACTCTCCACAAGGATCATATTGAACGCACAATAGGCTGATCATGAAGGCACAAAATTTTTCGTGCGTTCATAATCAGACTATCGTGCATTCGAAATGGCCTATTTCCCGAATTCTGTGCGTTCAAAGTTGCTTATGTCCATTTTTTCTTGCTTTCGCCAGAAGAGAACAAATCAGAGAGTTCCACAATTCCATGAATTTAAGTTTTTATAGTCTTTTTCATCGCCGTGAGGTATATGAACATCTCCACACCATAACAAACACTCTTGTTTGCTACAGGTGCAAAAATAATGGCGCTAACTTATCAGAACGCTCTAAAATCTGGACATCGATATTTTTGAACGCACGAAAGTCTGGTCATAGGGTCATTCGAACGCACGATCAATGCAAGAATGTTTTTAAACGCACGAAACTCTGAGCAATGGTACTTTCGGTGTAGGACGGTTTGAACATAGTCATGTTTCGTCTGGAATGGTCTGGATATATCGACTTACGGACTGGGACCTCAACCTGGGAACTGTAACACCAGGAAATAATTTACAGAGGGGGATTTTATATTCAATATTCATTTTATGATACTTCTTGCTTCTTGAAAGAATGTAACTTTGTACTGATAACCGTATTTGTTTTATAATTTTAGCCTGTGGAAGTGGACCAGGTCAAAGTGGATCCCTCTGTTTTTGCCGGAGCTCCAATTGGCTTCACAGTCTTGTTCACGGATCAACTAGACTTCACCAGTTATTTGTCCCACAATGACAACGATGGCTTGCTTAGTGCTACCACTTCATACGTAAGTTTAACTTAAAATATCTCTTGATTGAGAAACCTTTTTGTATTGATGGATCAGTTTTATTTTGCTTCATTTGTATTTCTGCTTTCCTTATTTATGTTCAACAATTTCGTTCTTAGAGGGTCTAAGAATTAAACCCCCGCGGAGAAAAAACCGTTATCTTTGCATTGAATTGATATTTTTTTGGGTCGTGATAATTTTTTTTGGTTGTAAAGGTTTCATATTATACATTTTGAGATTTCAGGTAATAAACCTTAACTTGTAAACCCTATGTTCATAAGGGTACGGGTAGGGTTGCGAGATCGATAGGTACTATTTGAACATTTCCGTCCGTCGCTTGGTACAATATTGGCACACTTATGGATATCCACTTACCAAATTTGAGTTTAATTGTCTTAATCCCATATCGCTCCTATTTTCCTTTCATATCACATCCGAGCAACATCTTTAATTTATTTATTTGGACTGTAATAGAAGCTCAATACGGCACAGATGAAAACGTAAGTAAAATCCATTTTGAAACACTCTCGCGCATATACTAAGATTATAGAACAAAACTCGGTTACAATTTCGAGTACATTTACTCGTCTATTGAATTTGCCAATAACTACATGGCAACGGAAAGTAATAAACTTAAAAAAAAACGCCCGGCCGATAACCGAATTCAAATGACACCGTATCAAAAGAACTTTTATGAAGACTATCATATTCACTTTTTTTCGGCTCTTAATACTAAAAAGGCGCCAAAACCGGCTATAAAGGATAATGAAGACTATCCTCATTGAGAATGAACAAATCACCGACTTCTGAAATTTAATTTGGAGGTAGAGAAAAAGGTAAACCGCCTTAAAAAGCTGAGTGTTAATTCCGAGATAACTTTCGAATCCGATAAAACAGAGCTTCCGTAAATTCGAGAAAGTTATGATGACCTTCAGTAATTTTATACTACACGTACTTATCTCTAGTCTGGTACGATTTGCATAAAATGCTTCTACTAATAATCGTATTAGACACAGACGCATCGCAGATTTATAAGAAACAGTTCTTCTCTAAACGGTTTAATTACTTTTTTTACATTGCATTTAGTTAGAGGGTTTCATAACGAGCTCATCCAAATTATTGAGAGGGTTTCATAGCGAGCTCATCCAAAGAAAGACATCAGAAAAGATCAGAAACATTTTTAATTGGGTAGCAATTTTAAAAATTCATTTTTGTTATCCATCATGTATGATTAACAGACAGAAGCGAAATGATTTGTATGATTGTTATGTCAATTATTAGTCAATGGTTGTAACTTAATCTGTTTATCTTGGTTCGAAAGGAACCATGTTTTAACCTTTTCAGACGTTCACTGCTGGCGAAATCTACTTGGACAAAGACAACGAGACGTTGCTTGTCAAGAATATGACGTTTGAAATCTTCCCCACAAGCAGTGGCCCTAATTCCAATCTGACAAAGATCTGCACAGCCGATCCAGCACCCACTACTGCCTTCACTGTTCAAGTGCTAGCATGTCAAGAAGGTAAGTTGAGACCTGGGTTATAATCCCATTTCATCAAATCTTAGAGGCAAGTCCGCTTGAAAACTCCGACCTTGATCTCAGACCTCTTCCATCGCGTAAGGTCTTGGAAGTTGCATACTTGTTAGATCTCCGAAGATGATACTGTCAGGCGATGCTTCTTTTCAGCAGTTCTGATAAGAGAATAATCAGATTTTGCACCATGACATCTCTCTTTGTTAAAGAATCCATGATAAAATTCGGTATCATCAGATGTTTTTTTTTCAAATCTCAAATATGTAAATTCGAATAAACAGGGTTAAAGTTACATGTAATATTATAAATCAAACATACTACATCTTTCCTTTGAATAACTAAATATAATATTAAAAAAAACTAAGGTTCAGTTTCTAGTTTTCGTGATTTATTTTATAAAAATAATTTTTTAAAGCCTTCAATTTTTTACTCAAATTTTTGTGTTTATTTTACACGTTGATCGATTTCAACTACGGTTGATCAAAAAATGATAATGGCATTGTCTAAAAGCTCGTTTATCTTTTTTGAGTTATCTTTTGCAAACAACTTTCGGAAATTGAGGTATTTGCAGTAGTGGTTTACACTTTTAAGTTTTTCGCGAACCTCTGATACTTTCATATGGTTATTTGCATTTTAGAATATTTGGTTTCAAAATGAATTATCACTTCTTATAGAACAAAAAAATTGTGTCAAAATTTATATCGGGTAAGATCTGAGATGAAATTTCAGTATCTAAGATCTGGCGACATTTTACATGATAAATTATCTATGCAAGCCTCTTGCTGGATCTTACACGATAACTTGCTCCAGTATTTGGGGCAGCTAGTGGAACAGGGTAAAGCGAATCTCTCTTCTTGGCGTTTTGTTGACCGCGAAAACCAACTTAATTTTCAGAAAAACTTGATCTGAAATCGACTACTCAATAAATACAGTTTAATTTCGAAATTGTTGAATACTTTATTGGTAACCGCAAAATCGATATTTGATAGATAGGTTTAGGTCTCACTAAATCACGGGCGGCATTTTGACTTCTATTTCCAGTTTTTTCTCAAATGTTTCAGAAATACTGATATGTGATACATTGTGTTCTACTTTTGCAGGACTGCAATGATAGAAGGATAATAGTTTAGTGACTTGGACACATTTCTTCAAAAAAGAACATTTCCAAATTCTGTCCATATTTGTTATTTTTGTTGCTCAGTTACTGAGTTTCATTTAAGACAGGTCTCTTCAAATTTTATTAAAGAACAAATAGTTGCTTTTGAACGAAATTTGAAGCAACTTTTATAGTCGTGTGTGTCTCTCTGTATGCAAAAATTCTGTCTCATCTCTTTGACTTTTCAAGTGAATTTTATTGCGTTTGACTTCTTGACTGCTGCGTTATTTAGGTTGTTTGTTCCTTCACAATTTTAAGAAGCTGAACTCGACTGACATTGATTTACAAATGAACGTCCAATTAAAAAATGGCAAAAAGTTTTATTTTTCTACTTTAAATGTTAATCTTCGCTACTCTTGGCACCTAATTTAGTTGTTTGCTTTTTTACTGATGTAACAAAAAACTGTGATATTATCGAAAATGAAAACAGAAAAAAATGAAAAGCGGACTAAATTTGTTAGCAGTGAAGTGAAGTGAAGAGGAAAACTAGAGACTCCTTACCACTTTTTTGAACTCATATGTAAATTTTGAACAACTATTAAACCGTCTAGTTAAATTCTTTGCTTTTACTCGAAAAAAGTTGCAAGCACATAAACTACTTTTAAACGTCTGATGTACAAAAATTACACAATACTAATTTTCTAGAGATAGATTGAAAGAAAACAAATTTGAAATAACTGAATCCCATTCTAGATTCTTATACGAATCAAGTCATGTTTACAATGAAGGCCTTCAAATTATCAATTGATTTATATGACAAAATTTGAATAAAAAACATATATATGACAAAATTTGAATAAAACTATAATACAATTGCAACATGAGACAAGACTAGTAATTTTGTAACACATTTTTAAACTGAATTTTAGAATTCTTTAGAGCACACAAGCTCACCCTGAATCCCATATCCCCATGTTCATTTGATAATTCAAATGACTAATTTTTTAAGCTACAAACTGATTACGTGATACCTGAGAAAGAGCAACTGAATATAAAATTTCTAGAGCAAATACAGTTAAAATACTTGTTAGATTTTTGTTTATTATAGCTGCGAAACTGTAAGCTGAGCGGAGCTATATTGCGGTGCTCAAAGAATTTGAATTGTATTGGGGCGCTGTTTTTTTAAGATCTGTTCAAACATACTCATAATTTTTGAAGTCAAATTGGAGTAGTGATTTTGGTCACGCCGAAACAGGAAGTGGAGTGATAAGCGAGTGGTTTCACGGCGTGAATATTGGTCGCTCTAATTTTAAAGTAGAGTGACAAAACGCTGTTTGAACAAAAATTCGCTTTCTCGCTAGTGGTTTTTTTTGTT
Source organism: Convolutriloba macropyga (assembly GCF_964194025.1). Lineage (NCBI taxonomy): Eukaryota > Metazoa > Xenacoelomorpha > Acoela > Convolutidae > Convolutriloba > Convolutriloba macropyga. The sequence goes on from NC_134471.1 coordinate 68,667,190, forward strand.
CACATGCGGCAATTTCACTTTGATTTTTACTGTTTTTTCAATTTTTGGGATCGAATTGTTTTTCTAAGCGGTTTTCTCAATCCCTTCAGAGCTCATTCTAGGCCTAGGTTTTTTTGTTTGAACCAAATTTCCTTTTCTCGCTAGTGGTATCTTTGGTCGCATGTGGCTTTTTGACATCGATTTTCTGGTTTTTTAATCTGTTTTTTTAAATGAGTTTCCCAATGCACTCATAGTTTTACTTTTCGTTTTGCATTTGTTCACAGAGCAAAGTTGAAAAAGTCAAATTTTCTGAATGGCTTCTTCGTTTGCGCGCGTGACGTCATTTCTCACTCTCTTTAGCAAAAGTTTTTTGAGTGATTAGATTTTGATCACAAGTGACTTGCCTCACTCGATAAAATGACTTTTGCACTTTCAAACTTAAGTTGAATTTGAAATTTTTTAAGGTCAAAGGAACTCATATGTGCAGTAAAGGTCCCTAATAAAAAGTTTCTGCGGGATTAATTTTAACAAGCTTTATTAATTTATCGCTGAACGTTTTACCTAGCATTTTTAGCGGCGTCGACTTTTTTTCAATGTGGTTATGTCTCTGTTTCTATCTCTATTATACGGCACGCAAGTCTATTCTTTCGCAGCTATTCCGGCAATATGGCAGCTATGTTAATCCGTTGATGGTTCCCAATAATTCCCTTGACTTTCACAATTTACAACGGCCTCAAGTTGATTAGTTGTAAAATCTGATTTTTCAGGTTGATAAATACAAAAACTCTTGAGAGAAAAATAAAGTTTTATAAAATTCTCAGCAAACTCAAACTACATTTTCAAAACCGTAAATCCTAGGTTTTGAAAATTTTTTCATGACAGTAGTTTTTCAGGATTGATTTTCAAAGGTACTTTTGAGACCAACAACAAAAGAGATCTTCACCGTTAGAGAAAAGCACAAAACAATTTATTTTCTTAGAAGTATTAAAGTTTTGAACGATTTAATTTGATTTTGATGATAGAAGTTTTCACTTTTTTAAAGCTAATTAGTATTTCAATAGAGCAAAAAACTTCCAAAAGCTTTAATTAACAGTATTGACTTGCAATGATAAAATTGGAGGTCAGACTCACTGCAAAAAATTGAGAAAACCATATCATATTCAACCAAATAAAAAAAGGCTGTAATTTGATTAAAAGTTAGCTTAAGAAGCCAAATATATCAATTTTTTATTCTAAAGAGCAGATGATGAAAAATTTGTGTTAATAAAGAAGAAATTTATAGATTTTATTTTTTTGCGATAGTTTTCACTAATGATTGCCGTAAATGATTGAAATGAGGACCTGATAAATCCATCAACTTCAAGAAAATAATCTAAAAAACTACTGATTTTCAGTCTCAATTTCTATTATTAGATTGCACAAAGATGTCCAAATTTAGGACAACAGGGATTAAAAGAAATAAAATAAAAGAATTTCCAAAAAGACAGGAACTTGAAATTTCCTTAAGCTCTAACTTCTGAAACTTTTTGTATCCTGCCAGAAAATTTTATTGGAAATATTTAAACTAGTTTTTTTTTGTCAATTTTATTGGTCAAATTTTAATGAGAAAACGGATTTAGAAACAGCTTAAAATGTTTAATTGTTGGTTTTTAATTCTGAACTCTTATCTCAAATCATAGAAATTATATCTAATCAGTTCTTTATTTGCATTTTGTAGAAGTGATTTTGATAGGATCATTTTTTCTTTAATATACTGTTTCTGTGCTACCGACAGATTTTAAAAAAATGTTTCGAAAGTGAGTTCTTTTGGTGTACAAATATTTTTTGTGAAAACCTGTTGTGTTTTACACAAAAAGTAAACTTTCACATCTAGTGTAATTTTTATCAAACAGAAGTTTCTTAATTTTGCAGCTGATAATTTACAAAAAAGAAAATTATACTCGACGTACTCAAATTATACTAAGCAACATTAACTTGAGCTACGAAAAGCTTAGTGGAAAGAGTTTTTTTTAGAAATAAATTGTTTAAGCAATTGATATACGTTGGCAGAAAATTTTGCGCTGCGCACAGTCTTGTTCACGTTGCCTCGCAAAATTTAAAATAGCAAGATTTGCTCTCTTCTCTATTGAAATGTTTCTGAACTTTTTATTTAACAGTCAGCGGTACCGTTCTCGCAATAGCCTGTTTCTGATTTTCCTAAGGAAATATTCATTTTCAGTCAGATAAGACTTTAAACATTTTTCCCTGCTCTTTATATTATAATTTGTTTTTACATGGAATGTCAGCCCGCAGAAAAAAAAGCAACCAACAAATTATAGATAATTTTTTAAGTTTTGACTGAATTTCTTAAATGCTGCTTAATTTTTCTTTGCATAAGTGACCGATTCTAATTGAAACTAGCAGAACACGGATCCTATATATCTAGGTTTTTGAAAGATAAAAAGTTTTCGCTTAATTTAAAAATAAAATTTTTCCATGTTTTTAAGAGTCTTCAGCCAGTTCAACTGTTGCAGTTTCAACCATTATACCATGCGGTGTTACCGAGATGTTCTCACTTCCGGCCCCAACAAATATACAAACCACTCTCATTCCAAGAGTTACCCCCGGAGGATCTGAAGCAACATCAGGTGGCGGAGGTTCTCAAGCAACATCAGGAGGCGCAGGATCTCAAGCGACAACAGGAGGCGCAGGATCTCAAGCAACATCAGGAGGCGTAGGATCTCAAGCGACATCAGGAAGCGCAGGATCTCAAGCAACATCAGGAGGCGCAGGATCTCAAGCGACAACAGGAGGCGCAGGATCTCAAGCAACATCAGGAGGCGCAGGTTCTCAAGCGACATCAGGAAGCGCAGGATCTCAAGCAACATCAGGAGGCGCAGGATCTCAAGCAACATCAGGTAGCGAAGGATCTCAAGCAACATCAGGAGGCGCAGGATCTCAAGCAACATCAGGTGGCGAAGGATCTGAAGCAACATCATCGGGAGGCGAAGGATCTCAGCCAACATCAGGTGGTGAAGGATCTCAAGCAACATCAGGTGGTGAAGGATCTCAAGCAACATCAGGTGGCGAAGGTTCTCAAGCAACATCAGGTGGCGAGGGATCTCAAGCAACATCAGGTGGCGAAGGATCTCAAGCAACATCAGGTGGCGAAGGATCTCAAGCAACATCATCGGGAGGCGAAGGATCTCAGCCAACATCAGGTGGTGAAGGATCTCAAGCAACATCAGGTGGCGAAGGATCTCAAGCAACATCAGGTGGCGAAGGATCTCAAGCAACATCAGGTGGCGAAGGATCTCAAGCAACATCATCGGGAGGCGAAGGATCTCAGCCAACATCAGGTGGCGAAGGATCTCAAGCAACATCAGGTGGCGAAGGATCTCAAGCAACATCAGGTGGCGAAGGATCTCAAGCAACATCGGGTGGCGAAGGATCTCAAGCAACATCAGGTGGCGAAGGATCTCAAGCAACATCAGGTGGCGAAGGATCTCAAGCAACATCGGGTGGCGAAGGATCTCAAGCAACATCAGGCGGCGAAGGATCTCAAGCAACATCAGGTGGCGAACAATCTCAAGCAACATCAGGAAGCGAAGGATCTCAAGCGACATCAGGCGGTGAAGGATCTCAAGCAACATCAGGAAGCGAAGGATCTCAGGCAACATCAGGTGGTGAAGGATCTCAAGCAACGTCAGGTGCTGGAGGATCTCAAAGCGCAACTGCTCCTATCAGTGGTCCAACTGTCGAAGTGTGCGACTCAACCATGTCAAGCTATGTGACAGAACAGCGTCATTCATTTGGGGTAAGTTTTGTGAGACGCTCATTATAAATTGTTTAAATATAATTGTTAAATGTTAAAAACTCCGACGATGAATGATGAAAACATTTAATTTAGATTTGATAGCGATTCGAAAGTTTGAACCAGTATTTTTTTAAAGCAGAAATGAATAAACACACTCTTTTAAAACTTTTTCGGGTTACTTAACCTTGCGAAGAAATTTTATATGGCGTTTGTCTTGCTTTTGCATACAACTCGAAGAGGGTTATTCAGAGAAAAAAAATGTTTAAGATTTTATAAAATAGTTGTTTGTTCGACAGAATGATACATATAGCTAAAAGCTTTTTACGTTACTCGTTTCTTCGTCCATTTGGTTCAGCATTTGTTTTGTTTCTTAGGATTTATAGCGAAATTATTTATATTAACGGAGCAATATTTATCCATATGCCAGTGATCTTTCAATTTTCTTGAGCCCAATAATGTGTTTCGAGGGCAAAATTGGCTCTGATTTCTTTTGAAAAACTTACAAGTTTTTAAGTTTCTTTGGATACTATTTTTGCAAATATATATCCTTATTATAGCTACGAAGCTGGTCAGCTGAGCGTAGCTATATTGCGGTGCTCTTTGTTTTTTTTTCAATTCAAAGAATTTGAATTGTATTGGGGGCGCTGTCTATTTTTTTAAGATCTGTTCACACATTTTCATGATTTTTGAAGTCAAATTGGAGCAGTGATTTTGGTCACGCCGAAACAAGAAGTGGAGTGAAAAAGCGAGTGGTTTTGCGGCGTGAAATGTTTTCGCTCTAAAATTAAAGTAGAGTGAGAAAACGGTGTTTGAACAAAATTTCGCTTTCTCGCTAGTGGTTTTTTGTTCACATGCGGCAATTTCACTTTGATGTTTACTGTTTTTTTCGATTTTTTGGATTGGATTTTTTTCTAAATGGTTTTCCCAATCCATTCATAGTCCGTTCTAGGTCTAGTTTTCTGTTTAGTCTAGGAAAATGCTTTGAATTTAAGTCAGAACTTGTCCTGCTGTGTTTTTTGTTTCGTCGTCTGACGCCTTTTTTTCGTTTTACATTTGTTCACACAGCAAAGCCTTTAGTGAGACGAAGAAGTCATTCAGAAAATTTTAATTTTCAATTAAAATTTTCTGAATGACTTCTTCGTCTCACTAACGGCGTTTGCGCTCACTCGCTTTAGCAAAAGTTTTTAGGTTATTTGCGTTATTAGATTTTGATCATACGTGACTTACCTCACTCATTAAAATCACTTTTGTACTTTAAAACTTAAGTTTAGTTTGAATTTGTTTTAGGTCAAAGGAACTCATATGTGCAGTAAAGGCCCCTAATAACAGGCTTTTGTGGAATGAATTTTAACAAGCTTTATTATTTTATCGCTGAATGTTTTTTAGCCTAGTATTTTGAGGCGTCGATTTTTTTTTTCAATTTAGATCTGTATCTGTTTCTATCTCTATTATATGGCACTTAGGTCTATTTTTTTGCAGCTCTTCCAGCAATCTGCCGGCTTTGTTCTTTTTGTATCAAAGCACTTTTTTAATGAGTTTGTATCGAATTCTCGAGTTTTCTAGTGAAGTGTTGTTCTTCAATCAGATTTGCTCATTAAAACTTCAGCTATATATTGCCAAATGCCCGGTTCGAGGAAAATTCGAAAAAATATGTTCGTACACAATTTTGTCGTAAAACACGGTGATGTTATGTAATTTCGCATTGCAGGAATGATATGTAATTTCAAAGATATAGTAAGCGGTGAATTTACAAAAATTCACCCAATTTCACCGCCCTAACAAGGGTTCGAACCTCTCAAATCCTTCATGTCGTTTAATTCTTATTCCACTGCGCCATCTCTCACTGCTTGCTAGGAATTTGTTTTTGAATATAAATTAAATTCACTTGACCTTTTGTAAAACACGCGTGACAAATTTTTTTAAGAGTTGCTATTTTTAGCGGTGAAATTACATATTTTAGCGGTGAAATGTGGCGATTTTACTATAGCGGTGAAATTACATACCATCCTTGCAATGTGAAATTACATAACATCACCGCATTTCATCGCAAATTATGTACAAAATTTGCGGTGAAAAAAAAACAACTTTTCACCACTTACCGTACACATTTTTTCGATTTTTCCTCAATCCGTGTATTTGGCGAAAACAGCCAAAATTTTAATGAGCAAACCTGATTGAAGAGCAACACTCCATTAAAAAAACTCGAGAATTCAGTACAAAGAATAATTAGAAAAAAGTCAAAAAGATGTAAGATTAAGGGGTTACTTTAGGGGGGTTTAAATCTAACAATTCCTCCCCTATTTGCCAATAATTTCACCGCATTCACTGCTGATCTCACACAACTTTAACACATTTTTATAAACGGTGATTTTTTGAAAGTTCACCACTATATTAAGTAATTTATGTAATTTCGTCGCATTCATCGTTTATCTCACATAATTTGGACACTTTTTCAGAGCGTAAATTTACGGAATTTCACCGCTATCAGGATAAAAAATTTTTTCACCGCATTCACCACCTGACTTTTGTAATTTAACCGCATTCACCGCTTATCTTACAAATTTTTCTGCATTCACCGCTTATCTTACATAGTTTTGCTTTGAATGGCTTTGACACCTTGGCCCGGGTGTTCTTCAAAATGTTTGGTCATTTTGCTCACCCAATTAGATTAAATTTTTTCATGCACCATCACAGATATCATATTTGTGGAATTGAACACTCTGTTTGCGGCTAATTTCTTCGATGTTTAAAATTGATTCATAGTGGCTGTTTAAGCATTATTTTGGCAGCCTATTTCATTGCTTTGTGTATTCAAATTTTGTTTTAATCATTCAAGTCTACCGTTTATGGCAACTTTAATTTAAGTTTTTGTGTTCTAAATTTTATAATGTTTGCCAAATTATATTTGTCGTTTGTCTGATGTGTTTGCGTTGTTTTTGTTTCGAGTATATTGTTGTGATAATTGTGATAATTTTTTTTCCTGAAAACTCTGCCTTTATGAGGATCCAACAATTTGTCAGCAAATGTTGAGAATTTTATAAATTTGCGTTTCACGTTAAAAAATATGAGGCGGTAGAGTTGATAATATTGGCCATCTAGTTGTTTTTTACAATTTAAAAGATAATTATTGTATTGAGACGTTGTCCCTTCTTAAGACCTGCTCACATTTTTGATGTTTTAACATCCTTGTGAGTTCAAATTGAAATATTGAAGTAGACATTTCAGTCAGAATAGAAAAATTTAGGGAGAGCAAGCAATCGGTTTTGAAGCAAAAGATTTTTCAAACTATTGATAAAGAGATGATCTAAGTGGAATGAACAATTGGTAAATGTAAAAGTTCTATAATTTCTTAGCACTCAATGGCCAACAAGTTTTCAAATAATTGACACAGCACATTTTTTTCGAAGAATATTGTTTATCAAGCTTGACTGCATTAATGCTTTTCAATTCATTGTAAACTAATGTTTTTAAGGAATGAAATTGAAATTGGATACCCAATTTAATCGTTTTTGTTCAGATTGTTCTGTCAAAACTTTTCAAAAAAGTTGAGTTCGTTTTTTGAGGTTGTATTTTTTGGTCATTTTTTCCGTCAACTTGTTTAGTTTTTCTGGGGCGTGAAATAGTGCCAGTTTTCTTCAAACCTCAAAAAATGAAAACAAATCTGAACAATTATTGCTCGAAAAAGAAACTTGCTTTGCCAATTGCATCAAAATTTGCAACAATTGCGACGGAACAAGTCCTCATATACAGTTCAAACAACAGAAAAAAAAGAATTATAGATCCACACGTAGGCAATCAGGAAAACGCGTAGTCCAATTAGGAAGCAACGAATGGTCTTTAAAATGGAAAAATGAAGCAGACACAAAAAAAACAAAAATAACCGTTTTCGTTTTAGAAGTTTAAAAATTTTTCCTTGCGTTTAAGTTCGATATCTATTTAAAGAAAACTCGCAAAAAATCTTTTTTAATGAAAGCAAACTGATAACAATGAAAGCAAAACAAAAAGGAAGTTGAATATCTTCTGAACAATTTGTTTTCAGCGGAAGGACTCAAATTGAAGCAGTTTTGACTTGTTTTAAAATTTTACATTTCCCATGAAACCAGAGAGAGAGAGAGAGAGAGAGAGAGAGAGAGGGAGAGAGAGAGCGAGAGCGAGAGAGAGATAGATAGATAGATAGATAGATAGAGAGATAGATAGATAGAGAGAGAGAGAGAGAGAGAGAGAGAGAGAGAAGAGAGAGAGAGAGGAGGAAAGTGAGAGAGAGAGAGAGAAAATGCAAACGCAACTGCAAACATTTTGTGAACCAGCAAAACTAAAAATTGTTGTTTCATTTTTTATGCTTTCAAAAGCTTATAATATCCACTTAGCAAAATCTTTTTGAGCTTTCCAAGACCATGCAGCGATACAAAAAGTGCCCAAAAAGTTTGAAAATTTAAATTTTCAATTTTTTTCGTGAAAATTTGAGATTTTAGATATACAATCAAATCAAATATATATTGCCTCATGTTGCTTAAAGGCTAATTTTTGGGCCAACTACAGAATCTTGCTTTGACCTGTGGCGACACACATGGGTGAAAAAAAACAAAACCTGGTAAAAGAAACGAGGAATTTGGCACAATTTATAATTGTTTTTAATTCTTGGTATTTAAGTACTCAGAAGAACATTCACACTGCTGTTGTAATTTACCTTCGAACCCATCTGCATGATTTAGAATTTTGTAATATTTTATTTGGATTCATACGTTCAAAGGAAAATGACAAAAATTAATTGAACATGTTTCTTAAAATTACATACGTTTTTCTGGTTGAATTTTTTAATTGCCTATACATGTAACTCTTTGACGGACCTTTCACGAAAACCAGTTTTCAAGGAAGACAAAAAATGAAAAATTGTTGATAGGGGTGATGGTGTTTGTCGGTAGTTGGTATCAAGATGAAGGGGCTTGAGGTCAGGTTTAATTTTTTCCAGTGTTTTCAAGGGTATTCAATGGCACCGCTTGAACTTTTTCAGTAAAAAATTATGCATGAAATTTCTGATTTTGGGCTGAGAAAAACCACTCTTTACCCCTTCCATATTTAAAAGACAAAAAGCTGGAACTTTTTAATGAGCTAATAATGTGGACTGAGATCGTAATGCGGAATCAGCTGTGTTTGGAAAAAATTAAACCGTTGAATAATAAAAGCAAGAAAAGCATGTCTTCTGAAATATCATTTCAAACCTTATCAAAATTCTATATCAATTCCATTAAAAAATCCAGGTTCGTATTGTACCTTTATTTTTTTTTATCAATTTCCTTTTTTATTTGCGTGAAAATTAAAAAAAAACGTAGGCAAATAATTTTTTATGAATCCTCAGAAACTGAGAAACAAGAAAATGAAAACGACCAAGTTTGCCATTGATAGCCACTTCACTTGAGTTCTAATGGAGCAGATTTGGAATGCTTCCGATGACAAGATGGTGGGGTGTCATCTTTGGAGCCTGAGTGCGATGACATATCCAATTTCAGAAGTTTTTTAGCAATGAGTATACCCCCTCATCTGGTTGACACGGGTAAAACCACAAGGTCGGGGTAGAACCACAGGTAAAACCACAGCAGGACAACAGAAACCCATTTGTATTTTCAGAATGAGATCGCAACTGTGATGCAGCTCCTGCTGTCCATCTCAGTTGAGGACCCTCTCCAGTACATCACCCTTGAGACTGTCCTTGGAACTGAGAAATCATTCATTGTGCCCACAGCACCAGGAAGCACACTGTTCCAAGTAATACCAGCAACAAGCACTGTAAGTTATGCCCTGTGTAAAATTATCTGATTTGTTAAGAATGACACTAACATTGCTATTTGATAACGCAGGAGGTTCTCAGTACTGCCAAATGTAAATTGCGAAGCTTGAACCTTTCTGAAGCTTTACGAAGCTTGAAAGGAGGCTCTATTTGTTCAACGTATAGTTAATAAGTATTTGAAAGAAAAACGTATTAACATTTAGCAAAAAACACCTACTAAATCAACAAATTTAGCTCACGATGGTTCACGAAGACAATATTTATTAACATTTTTAGACGGCCAATATTTGGATCAGAACACTGGACATTCCTCTGAACCCTGATGACTTGACTACTAGAAGTATATTGTTCAACAATGGCGCTTCAAGCCCTCGACCATACGAGGTTCAGCTGAACACACTCATCATAAAAGTGAAAGGCTGTCTCAAAGCTACAATCGAACCTCATTTCATTGCTTGCGAAAGTAAGTGCATCAGTTTACTACATGGCATCCTGTAAACAAACCTCACAATGACAAATAACTACTTTAAAAAGGCATGAAAAATATCTTTTTGTTCGAAACAATATGGTTACAAGAAAAATTGTTGCAGTCCTAATGTCATTTCATGCCCGTTATTTTTGTTAGGTATAGGCATTGGTTTTGTCAATATAAATATAAAAAATTGTACTGGATCCTGCAATTATTTTCAAGTTTTTTTGACATTTTTTTGCAGTTAAGGGCCCGCAATTTTTATAAAGCTTCCACGTGGCATATTTTCAGCAAAACTCGTGGGGAAGACATTCGTTTCAAAAATTTTACAAACATTTGATAACTTATGCCAACATTTCAAAATTTTGGAATCTATCAACAAAATTCCAAAAATTACCTTTCATAAACTGCGGAAAAAGTTAGACATGTGTTTTGAAATTTTTCAAACTTTCTTCCGGGGCTAACCACCCAGAGCATTTCAGCACTGAACCTGAATATTTTAACTTGTAAAATCAGTACTGAACCAGCTTTTTGACATCTAAAAAGTAGGTCATTATGTCTAGAAAAAAACAGAACAATTATTTCGACTGTTCAGAGTAGTTTCATAGTAAGTGGTTCGGTGAATTTTTCGAAAATGATGAATCTGCCTGAGCATGTCAGAAAAGCATGCAAAATGCATTCAATGCAAATTGCGTGCATTTTGTAACGGCATTTTAGTAGTTAACAACCACATACATGCTGCAAACCGCTGCTGATACTGATACTGGATACTGAAACGGAGCAATTGGGGTGCGTTTGGGGTTCGTTTGGGGTGGGTTTGGGATTCGTTTGGTTTCTTATCCCGTGCAACATAGTGCTTACGTTCGCATAACCAGAACAAGTATATTCTCGAACTTCCGGGTCACGTAGCAGGTGTCTTCACAATATCCCGTATCACTGAACGGTTCGAGTGTTGTTGTAATGCCTGTGGTGTGATATACTATGGTGTGAACATGCCTGTGTTGTGATATTGTATGGTGTGAATTTGCATGTGCTGTGATGTAGTATGGTTTGAATATATCTGTGGTGTGATGTAGTATGGTATGATTATGCCTGTGGGGTGATTTGATATGGTGTGAATATGCCTATGGTGTGGTATGGTATGGTGTGAAATTGCCTTGGATTCGTTTTGATTCCTTTTCCCGTGCAGTCTAGAGCGTGCATTCACATAACCTGAATAAGCTTTTATTCGGTCTTCCAGGTCACTTAGCAGGTGTCTTCGCGATCTCCCCTTTCAGTTAAAAGCCCGTATCAGTCATAGTTGCATGATATTGTGTATGAGCAGATCAATATCAGGATAAAATCAGGAGTACAATTTTTTTCTCAAAAAAAAAAGATTGATTAATGTACATTTTGACATGAACAGAATCTGTACAAGGGTAAAAAGAAATCTGTATACAATTGCTTGAGTTACAATGATTCCGTACTGAAGTGCTCTGGATGGTCAGCCTGGGTTGTCATATTTTCCGTTTAATAAGTTGAACTGGTCCATGAAATTTTTTCATGTTTGGAGCTGGGATTGGTTGTGCTCAACAAAAAGCATTACCATCATTTTTTTCGAAGAAAACAACTTCAACAGTTTTCAGCTAAATATTTGCAGGCTCTGTGATGTTTTTGATTCTTTTTGAAAAAATTCTGTTCAAATCATTTAGATTGACAACACTGTTTTTCAATATCATAAGGCGGTTCGAAATGAAATTTGGCGTACCCAACCTTAAAAACAGCAATGAAAACTTTGCCTTAAGTTGTTATTACGCAGTGAGAGCAAAGACTTCAAAAAGAGTTTTCGATATCAAAACACTTTATTATTTCTTTAAATTATAATAAAAATTAGAATAAATTAGAATAGAAATAGATCCCAAGACACACTTATTATGACGACAGAATTTGTATCTGGTTGACTGCTACTGTCTGTTGTAATATATGTTAACATATTCTTTTTCAGAGGAGTCGTCGGTTTCTGGCTCTGCGTCACCATCAGTCTCTGCTTCATTCACGTCTTCTAAAGTCTCAGGTATTCAATCAATCATAACATATAGTCCGTAGATGTCTCTTTTCCACCAAATCAATATGCCCATCCTTAAAAGATTTAACTACTTAAATGGTACTTATAAATTTTAAAGGCTAAAGCCGCTTTTTATTCAAAATCCGCATATTAGTTTGCTCACACGGGCTAATTAATGCAAATTTTCTCGTGAGGAAAAAAGGAGTTATCCTATTTTTTTTCAATTATTATGTGAGAGAATTAAGTTTGAAAGTGTTTTTTGATATTGAAATCTTTTCTCAATTTTTCATCAAAGTTTATAAAGTTTTATACAGGTTTTGTGTAATTCGAAAAATGTCTTATTTGACCAAAATCCTTCATTTGTTTAATAGCCGCCGTCAATCGCTCAACGGCTATTATCTAGGCGCTCTCCTTTTTACAATCCGAAGAGTTTTTGCAACTCAGAGAACTTGAACTGGATTGAGGCGCTGTCTTTTTATAAGATCTGTTCTCATATTTTCATGATCTTTAAACTCAAATTGGACTAGAGAATTTGGTCACGCCGAAACAAGAAATGGAGCGAAAAGGTGAGTGGTTTGGCGGCGTAAAATTTTTTTACTCTTGCTTTTTTTTCGCTTTCTCGCAAGTGGTTTTTTGTTCACATTGCCCAATGATATATGAATGGATTGGGAAAACCACTTAGAAAAAAATCCGATAAGAAAGAGTAAAAATCGAAGTGAAACTGCCGCATGTGAACAAAACTCACTAGCGAAAAAGCGAGTTTTTGTTCAAGCACAATTTTTTCACTCTACTTTAAAATTAAAGTGAAAAAAATTTATTTCGAATTTCACTTTTTCGATTTTTTGTATTGGATATTTTTCTAAATGGTTTTCCCAATCCATTCAGAGTTCATTCTAGGCCTAGTGTTTTGTTTGAACCAAATTTCTTTTTCTCGCTAGTGGTTTTTGTTCACAGGCGGCATTTTGACATTGATTTTCAGTTTTGTTTAATTTTTTTAAAATGTTTTTTTAAAATGTTATCTGTTTTTTAAATGGTTTTCCCCAATCCACTCACAATCCGTTCTAGGTCAAATTTTTGTTAAGTCAATTAAAAATCTTTTAATTGTACGTCAGGAATTGTCCTGCTATGCTTTTTATTAAGATCTGTTCACAATTTTTCATGATTTTTAAAGCCAAATAGTGATTTTGGTCAGGCGGAAACAGGAAGTGGGGCTAAAAAGCGAGTGGTTATACGGCGTCACATGAGGCAATTTCACTTTGGTTTTTACTGTTTTTTCGACTTTTTGGATTGGATTTTATTATAAATGGTTTTCCCAATACATTCATAGTTCATACCATGCCAGTTTTTTATTTGAATCGATTTTCCATTTCTCGCTAGTAGATTTTTAATCACATGCGGCTTTTTGACTCTGAGTTTCTGCTTTTTTTAAAAATTTTTGATCTGATTTTTTGTAGAAATGGTTTTCCCAATTCACGCATAGTCCGTTATAGGTATAGTTTTTCGTTTAGACGATGACAATTTTTGGAATTGTACGTCAGGACTTGTCCTGCTATGTTTTTTGAATTCGCTCTACATTTTGGTCACGTTTTTCGTTTTACATAAGTTGCGATTTTCACGTTTGACTTCTGACTTACATCAGTCACTGTTTCAACTGAATGGATTTTACATTTCTTCATTTATTGAAATACGTAATGTACTGAATACGGTCAATGTCGAAAGAGCAAAATCAAAAGATCAAAAGAAACAAGATAAGCATATAAAGCCCGGCGTAGCTGGCATTAAAGCGATTGCTAGCTGGCAATAGTATTATGCTTAATAGAGTTCAGTTTAGAGGCTGCATTAAGTGCAGTTTTATAGTCTAACCGAATATGCAGAAATTGCACACCAAATAAAAAAAATGACACTTTTAAAAATTCTGTCAATTTCTATCCTTTTTTTTACTTTTTCTGTTTCAGTCCCAATGTGTGTCGAGCGGGTCAACGATGGCTATTTTCCGGCAATCTGCCGGCTACGTTTTCAATTTGCTATAAAATAGCTGAATGATATAAAACGGAAATTTTTAGTGGAATTTGGAATATAATTTCGAAAAATTGCCATAAATTCTCATCATCATCATCCAACAATTAGCTAAGTTTCAACTATAAAATATTTTCAGAGTCCCCCTCACCTGTTTTGTCCACAATTTTGCCTTGTGACAACGACACGATGGAAACTCTTCCGCAACCTACTCCAGTTTCCACAACTCTTCCTCAATCATCCAAATTGAACACAGCAGTCACTCGGGCTATCTCAGGTGCACCCGCTAGTTCAACTGAAAAGGTCGGAGTTGCAACAGGAACTGGACCCGAAGGCAGTGCTGGATCTGGACCCACAGGAGGCGCTGGAACTGGACCCACAGGAGGCGCTGGAACAGGACCAACAGGAGGCGCTGGAACTGGAGCCACAGAAGGTGCTGGAACTGGACCCACAGAAGGCGCTGGAACTGGACCCACAGGAGGCGCTGGATCTGGACCCACAGAAGGCGCTGGATCTGGACCCACAGGAGGCGCTGGATCTGGACCCACAGGAGGCGCTGGATCTGGACCCACAGGAGGCGCTGGAACTGGAGCCACGGGAGGCGCTGGAACTGGAGCCACAGGAGGCGCTGGAACTGGACCCACAGGAGGCGCTGGAACTGGATCCACAGGAGGCGCTGGAACTGGAGTCACAGGAGGCGCTGGAACTGGACCCACAGGAGGCGCTGGATCTGGACCCACAGGAGGCGCTGGATCTGGACCCACAGGAGGCGCTGGAACTGGACCCACAGGAGGCGCTGGAACTGGAGCCACAGGAGGCGCTGGAACTGGAGCCACAGGAGGCGCTGGAACTGGACCCACAGGAGGCGCTGGAACTGGACCCACAGGAGGCGCTGGAACTGGACCCACAGGAGGCGCTGGAACTGGACCCACAGGAGGCGCTGGAACTGGACCCACAGGAGGCGCTGGAACTGGATCCACAGGAGGCGCTGGAACTGGAGTCACAGGAGGCGCTGGAACTGGACCCACAGGAGGCGCTGGATCTGGACCCACAGGAGGCGCTGGATCTGGACCCACAGTAGGCGCTGGAACTGGAGCCACAGGAGGCGCTGGAACGGGAGCCACAGGAGGCGCTGGAACTGGACCCACAGGAGGCGCTGGAACTGGACCCACAGGAGGCGCTGGAACTGGAGTCACAGGAGGCGCTGGAACTGGACCCACAGGAGGCGCTGGATCTGGACCCACAGGAGGCGCTGGATCTGGACCCACAGGAGGCGCTGGAACTGGACCCACAGGAGGCGCTGGAACTGGAGCCACAGGAGGCGCTGGAACTGGAGCCACAGGAGGCGCTGGAACTGGACCCACAGGAGGCGCTGGAACTGGACCCACAGGAGGCGCTGGAACTGGACCCACAGGAGGCGCTGGAACTGGACCCACAGGAGGCGCTGGAACTGGACCCACAGGAGGCGCTGGAACTGGATCCACAGGAGGCGCTGGAACTGGAGTCACAGGAGGCGCTGGAACTGGACCCACAGGAGGCGCTGGATCTGGACCCACAGGAGGCGCTGGATCTGGACCCACAGTAGGCGCTGGAACTGGAGCCACAGGAGGCGCTGGAACGGGAGCCACAGGAGGCGCTGGAACTGGACCCACAGGAGGCGCTGGAACTGGACCCACAGGAGGCGCTGGAACTGGAGCTACAGAAGGCGCTGGAACTGGACCCACAGGAGGCGCAGGAACTGGACCCACAGGAGGCGCTGGAACTGGAGCCACAGGAGGCTCGACTGTTTCTGAGGAGCCCAAAGTTGGCATTGAGTGTGAAGCTGGTGTAACAATGAGACCACAATTCATAGAATACAAATACGCTGTAAGTTATAGTCTATTACAGAGTTGTTGAAAGTTTATATTATTTAATATTACAATCTGTAATCGCCAATGAAAAAATATTTTAAAAAATATATTGTATTTTTATGCAATTAATCAAATGAGATTAGTTGGGAGAAGTTTTAACTTTTCTATGATAGCTTTGAAAATGGTATGTATGTATATGTATGTATATATGTATGTATATATGTATGTATGTATAAATGCATGTATGTATGTATGTATGTATGTATGTATGTATGTATGTATGTATGTATGTATGTATAAATGTATGTATGTATTTAAATATATATATATATATATATATTATATATATATATACATATATATAAATATATATATATATATATATATATATATATATATATATATGTATGTATGTATATATGTATATATATATATATATATATAATATATATATATATATATATATATATATATATATATATGTATTTATGTATATAAATATGCTTTACTCAGTTTACATCATGTAACATGTTTGCAGCAACCAATGACAGTGAACCAGATCAACTTGGTAGTCACAGATATCCCAGCTGGAACTGAATTCTCAATCAGTGGCACATCTGACACTTCTGGTACTCCATTCGCTCTTGAACCAGTGCAAGGCAACATATTCACCACAACCGATGGCTCTACTACGGTAATCTTCATCTCCCGTAACAATATTGCAATTTTTTTTGCCTCGCGGTTTTCAGAAGAATAATCTTCCATTGAATTATATTTTGTTGCACTTTCAAACGAAAGAAAAATTGACACTGCATTGAACAGATGACTGTGACAGTAAATACTTAATTGATCTCAAACAAAATTTGTTGTAATTTTTTTTGCGTTCTGCTCATCTTTTTAAGAGATTTTTCCTCTAAGGACACTTCCTATTTTTCCGTATGACTGCCTTGACTTTTCCGCTATCTTATTTGCTCAAAAAAAATTTTTAATCAGTTATCTTTTCTCTGATAGTCAGGATAATTTTATGCATAAAGCTCAAGTTTCGTATCACTCCTTGGAACATAGTAGTAGTAACATCCCGCGGATCAAAGTTTTATAACATCAACATAAAAATTCTCAGATCACAGAATCGTAGCATTTAGTTCATTTTTTAAGACTGCTGACAATATAGAAGCATATTAAGTATATAAATATTAAAAACTTCATAAATGTCTCAGTTTTCCGGCAAAAGACAAAATTTTGAATTTTTGAATTTCAGTTTAGAGACAGAGTCAACATAACATTACTTTATCTTTACGTTCTATGAAGTATGCAATTTTGTCTTTTTCGTGCTTTCAGGTTCAATATAACATTGTATGTGAGATTTTGTCAATTGATTGTTTAATAGCCGCACAGCGATAGCTGGGGCTATTATTGGCCTTCTCTTGATTTTTTTTACGACTCGAAGAGGAGTATTGGTTTTCTCTCGGTTTTTTACAATTCAAAGAATTTGAATTGTATTGGGGCGCTGTCTTTTTTTTTAAGATCTGTTCACACATTTTCATGATTTTTGAAGTCAAATTGGAGTAGTGATTTTGGTCACTCCGAAACAGGAAATGGAGCGAAAAAGCGAGTGGTTTTGCGGCGTGAATTTTTTTCGCTCTAATTTTAAAGTAGAGTGCGAATATGGTTTTTGAACAAAAATTCGGTTTCTCGGTAGTGGTTTTTTGTTCACATGCGGCAATTTCACTCTGATTTTTACTGTTTTTTCGATTTTTTGGATCGGATTTTTTCTAAATGGTTTTCCCAATCCATTTACAGCTCATTCTAGGCCTAGTTTTTTGTTTGAATTAAATTTTCATTTCTCGCTAGTGGTTTTTTTGTTCACATGCGGCATTTTGACATTGATTTTTTTGTTTTTTTTTTCTTATTTTTTTGATCTGATTTTTTAAAATGGTTTTCTCAATTCACTCATAGTCCATTCTAGGTCTAGTTTTTCTGTTTAGTCAATGAAAATTTTTTGAATTGTACGTCAGGACTTGTCCTGCTATGTTTTTTTTTTTTACAGTAATTAGATTTGTTCACGCGGCATTTTGACCTAAAAGCGAAAGTGAGAAAAGCTGTGTTGGTGAACAGATTTTTGCGAAGCGAGAGAAGTTTTTTGATCATGCGCTGCGTTTAGTGAATTTTTTGACTTTGAAAAGTAGTTTTTGACTGAATTGCACATGTAGATAACCGTTTTTAGCCGTTTTTTCGTGTAAGTGGCCCATTTTTTTGCTTTTAATTTGGTTCCTTGTAGAAATAAATTTTATTCGATACTATTGTGAAATGTCAACCTCGGAAATTGATGCCACAATGTTTTGCAGAGCCTGAAAATGCGTTTCAAGTTGAAAATTGGCACATAATTCTTGATTTTTTAGTTAATTTTTGGCTTTCTTTCTTTTTATTTCTTCTTTTTTGGATATTTTAACCGTCTTTTTCTCAAAAGTCAGTTAATATGGCAATTTCTCTTTGATAATTTCTATACTCAACGCCTCTTTCTACCTCGATGTAATTTTGTTCCATAAAATTGTACATATGCTAATCCGATTTTGGTAGTTTTTTCCGATTTTCGTCAGTTTTTCGTTTGTATTTTAGTTGTAATTGCTAGAAATAGTTTTTTTGTGCAACCAGATGGACTTTAATTTCGTTTCAATAAAAATTCAACCAATTTTTGGCGTTAAGTTTTGAGAAAACAGTTAAAACTTTTTCATAAATGCAGTCTTAACTAAAAAGTTCTTTGATCATTTTTTGCAAAATGTTTCAAGGTTTCTTATTTATGAATTCTGCTATTTCCTATTTTTTGGTCTATTCAGGAGGATAGATTTTTGCAACCGATGACTAGTTCTCTTTTCCCTGTCTTGAATGCTGAACAATGAAATGTATTCGCTTTTCTTGAATTTTTTAAATTGATTTTAAACTTTCAAAAATCAAGAAAGTATTTTTGTTACGGTGTTCCTTACATTGTGCCCATATTCGTCGCATTCTAGTTAGTATCGTTCTAGCTTTGTCCTGGCACCTAAATTTTTTTTCGGTATATTGATTTTCTTCAGTTCTTAAAAAAATGAAAGATTTCAGCTTTTTCTTAGATTTTCGTCATTTCTTTGTCGTGCATTTGATTTCATTCAACAAAGGCAGTACTGTGAGTTTGATAGCAAGCTTCTTCCAAAATTTCCACTTATGACTATTTACTGTAGCTTTCTTCCGGCCTTGGTGTTAATTTAAACGATCTGTTGCCTTTGAATATTCTTCTGCTGCTTATGTCTTTTCTATGATCAATTTTATTTTTGATTTAGTATGAAATCATGTTGTCTAGCTCATGTACAAAAAGGAACAGTATAAGTGTGTTGTTTTTTGTCTTAATTGCAGTGATTGGAAGTGTAATGTTAGGTGTTTTCAGATTCTTAAATTTGAGCTTTCTTTTTCGAAAAGATTTAACTTGATTTCTAAGATTTTTATCTGCCGTTTGCTTTCGCGATCTGTTTCAGATTAGAATCATGAATTATTTGAGGGCTATTGATAACCTTGCTAGTTTTTTCAGAGTATCAGGTTTTTGACCACCTTAATTATTTTGGAGTTTTTAACGTTACCAAACGTTTTCAATAATATAAAATTTTGCTGCATTTTTCTCTTGTTGACAGTGGTTTAAGTTTCAACAATTTTTAGAACAGACCTGGAGAGGTAGTGAGTCAATGGTTTAATACGAAAGGTAGTGGCTTCAGCTGCAATTGCGATTTTGTTAGTGAAGTTTTGACGCTTCGAGTTGCTTCCGGAATTCTTCCGGCTATTACGACTCGAAGAGGAGTATTGGTTTTCTCTCGGTTTTTTTTTTTACAGGAAGTAGATTTGTTCACGCGGCATTTTGACCTAAAAGCGAAAGTGAGAAAAGCTGTGTTGGTGAACAGATTTTTGCGAAGCGAGAGAAGTTTTTTGATCATGCGCTGCGTTTAGTGAATTTTTTGACTTTGAAAAGTAGTTTTTGACTGAATTGCACATGTAGATAACCGTTTTTAGCCGTTTTTTCGTGTAAGTGGCTCATTTTTTTGCTTTTAATTTGGTTCCTTGTAGAAATAAATTTTATTCGATACTATTTTGAAATGTCAACCTCGGAAATTGATGCCACAATGTTTTGCAGAGCCTGAAAATGCGTTTCAAGTTGAAAATTGGCACATGATTCTTGATTTTTTAGTTAATTTTTGGCTTTTTTTCTTTTAATTTCTTCTTTTTTGGATATTTTAACCGTCTTTTTCTCAAAAATCAGTTAATATGGCAATTTCTCTTTGATAATTTCTATACTCAACGCCTCTTTCTACCTCGATGTAATTTTGTTCCATAAAATTGTACATATGCTAATCCGATTTTGGTAGTTTTTTCCGATTTTCGTCAGTTTTTCGTTTGTATTTTAGTTGTAATTGCTAGAAATAGTTTTTTTGTGCAACCAGAGGGACTTTAATTTCGTTTCAATTAGAATTCAATCATTTTTTGGCGTTAAGTTTTGAGAAAACAGTTAAAACTTTTTCATGCAGTCTTAACTTAAAAGTTCTTTGACCATTTTTTGCAAAATGTTTCAATGTTTCTTATTTATGAATTCTGCTATTTCCTATTTTTTGGTCTATTCAGGAGGATAGATCTTTGCAATGGATGACTAGTTCTCTTTTCCCTGTCTTGAATGCTGAACAATGAAATGTATTCGTTTTTCTTGAATTTTTTAAATTGATTTTAAACTTTCAAAAATCAAGAAAGTATTTTTGTTACGGTGTTCCTTACATTGTGCCCATATTTGTCACATTCTAGTTAGTATCATTCTAGTTTTGTCCTGGCACCTAAATTTATTTTTGGTATATTGATTTTTTTCAGTTCTTAAAAAAATGAATGATTTCAGCTTTTTTTAGATTTTCGTCATTTCTTTGGTGTGCATTTGATTTCATTCAACAAAGGCAGTACTGTGAGTTTGATAGCAAGCTTCTTCCAAAATTTCCACTTATGACTATTTACTGTAGATTTCTTCCGGCCTTGATGTTAATTTAAACGATCTGTTGCCTTTGAATATTCTTCTGCTGCTTATGTCTTTTCTATGATCAATTTTATTTTTGATTTAGTATGAAATCATGTTGTCTAGCTCATGTACAAAAAGGAACAGTATAAGTGTGTTGTTTTTTGTCTTAATCGCAGTGATTGGAAGTGTAATGTTAGGTGTTTTCAGATTCTTAAATTTGAGCTTTCTTTTTTGAAAAGATTTAACTTAGTTTCTAAGATTTTTATCTGCCGTTTGCTTTCGCGATCTGTTTCAGATTAGAATCATGAATTATTTGAGGGCTATTGATAACCTTGCCAGTTTTTTCAGAGTATCAGGTTTTTGACCACCTTAATTATTTTGGATTTTTTAACGTTACCAAACGTTTTCAATAATATAAAATTTTGCTGCATTTTTCTCTTGTTGACAGTGGTTTAAGTTTCAACAATTTTTAGAACAGACCTGGAGAGGTAGTGAGTCAATGGTTTAATACGAAAGGTAGTGGCTTCAGCTGCAATTGCGATTTTGTTAGTGAAGTTTTGACGCTTGGAGTTGCTTCCGGAATTCTTCCGGCTATTATGACTCGAAGAGGAGTATTGGTTTTCTCTCGGTTTTTTTTTTTACAGGAAGTAGATTTGTTCACGCGGCATTTTGACCTAAAAGCGAAAGTGAGAAAAGCTGTGTTGGTGAACAGATTTTTGCGAAGCGAGAGAAGTTTTTTGATCATGCGCTGCGTTTAGTGAATTTTTTGACTTTGAAAAGTAGTTTTTGACTGAATTGCACATGTAGATAACCGTTTTTAGCCGTTTTTTCGTGTAAGTGGCTCATTTTTTTGCTTTTAATTTGGTTCCTTGTAGAAATAAATTTTATTCGATACTATTTTGAAATGTCAACCTCGGAAATTGATGCCACAATGTTTTGCAGAGCCTGAAAATGCGTTTCAAGTTGAAAATTGGCACATGATTCTGGATTTTTTAGTTAATTTTTGGCTTTTTTTCTTTTAATTTCTTCTTTTTTGGATATTTTAACCGTCTTTTTCTCAAAAATCAGTTAATATGGCAATTTCTCTTTGATAATTTCTATACTCAACGCCTCTTTCTACCTCGATGTAATTTTGTTCCATAAAATTGTACATATGCTAATCCGATTTTGGTAGTTTTTTCCGATTTTCGTCAGTTTTTCGTTTGTATTTTAGTTGTAATTGCTAGAAATAGTTTTTTTGTGCAACCAGAGGGACTTTAATTTCGTTTCAATTAGAATTCAATCATTTTTTGGCGTTAAGTTTTGAGAAAACAGTTAAAACTTTTTCATGCAGTCTTAACTTAAAAGTTCTTTGACCATTTTTTGCAAAATGTTTCAATGTTTCTTATTTATGAATTCTGCTATTTCCTATTTTTTGGTCTATTCAGGAGGATAGAGCTTTGCAATGGATGACTAGTTCTCTTTTCCCTGTCTTGAATGCTGAACAATGAAATGTATTCGTTTTTCTTGAATTTTTTAAATTGATTTTAAACTTTCAAAAATCAAGAAAGTATTTTTGTTACGGTGTTCCTTACATTGTGCCCATATTTGTCACATTCTAGTTAGTATCATTCTAGTTTTGTCCTGGCACCTAAATTTATTTTTGGTATATTGATTTTTTACAGTTCTTAAAAAAATGAATGATTTCAGCTTTTTTTAGATTTTCGTCATTTCTTTGGTGTGCATTTGATTTCATTCAACAAAGGCAGTACTGTGAGTTTGATAGCAAGCTTCTTCCAAAATTTCCACTTATGACTATTTACTGTAGCTTTCTTCCGGCCTTGGTGTTAATTTAAACGATCTGTTGCCTTTGAATATTCTTCTGCTGCTTATGTCTTTTCTATGATCAATTTTATTTTTGATTTAGTATGAAATCATGTTGTCTAGCTCATGTACAAAAAGGAACAGTATAATTGTGTTGTTTTTTGTCTTAATCGCAGTGATTGGAAGTGTAATGTTAGGTGTTTTCAGATTCTTAAATTTGAGCTTTCTTTTTTGAAAAGATTTAACTTAGTTTCTAAGATTTTTATCTGCCGTTTGCTTTCGCGATCTGTTTCAGATTAGAATCATGAATTATTTGAGGGCTATTGATAACCTTGCCAGTTTTTTCAGAGTATCAGGTTTTTGACCACCTTAATTATTTTGGATTTTTTAACGTTACCAAACGTTTTCAATAATATAAAATTTTGCTGCATTTTTCTCTTGTTGACAGTGGTTTAAGTTTCAACAATTTTTAGAACAGACCTGGAGAGGTAGTGAGTTAATGGTTTAATACGAAAGGTAGTGGCTTCCGCTGCAATTACGATTTTGTTAGCAAAGTTTTGACGCTTCGAGTCGCTTCCGGAATTCTTCCGGCTATGTTTTTTATTTCGTCGTCATGATTTTTGTTACGACCATATGACGTCACAGCCACTTTTTGTTCATTCGCTCATGCCATTTCAACTGAATTGCATGTGTGACGTCTTTTTTCGCTCTTAGTGGAGCGACTTTTTTAGTTCATGCGCGTGATTAAATTTTTGGTCACACTTGACTTACCTCACTCTCAAAAATGACTTCCTCACTTTGAAATTGACTTTTATTTACTTTAATTCAAAGAGATAATGTCAAATGGGTGTGTGTCACTCTAAATGATGGTTATTAGAGATCAGCTAATAGAGGCAGCAATAACTTATACAGATTTTTAATCAAAATTTAACAGATCAGCCTCAATGAAAAGACGAATTTTTTGGTCTGTCTTTTTTTTTGTTTTTTTTTAGACTTTCTATCTACGAATCTATTGCGGCTATTTTCTGGCAATCTGCCAGATATGTTAATCGTTTCCTTTTAGCATCCCGTTGTTAAAAGATAGTGAACGAGCTATTGTCAGCCTTCATTTGAATTTTTTTTCCTCATCTTTGGTTTTTTACTACCTTTGAAGTCAATCTCACCTCAAATATATTTTATAGCTGCGAAGCTGTAAGCTGAGCGGAGCTATATTGCGGTTCTCTTGATTTTTTACAATTCAAAGTATTTGCATTGTATTAGGGCGCTGTCTTTTGTACGACTCGAAGAGGAGTATTGGAGAAGTCCTTTTTTAAATCAATTTTATTGGAGTGAATTTTGAAGCAGGAAATGAAACACATGAAAAAATTCGGAGTGATTTTGTTGCTGAATAAAATGAAGAGTGGAGCTTTTGTTCATATCGCTGTTTTCTAGAGAGCGAGAAATTGAAGTGTAAAAAATATTCTGTAAGCGAGCGAAATTTTTTAATCACGTGCGGCATTCTAAAGCAGTTTTTTCAATTTTTTTGGTTAAGAGGTTTGCTAATGGTTTGGTTTTAATTTTAGGCTGGTTTTGGTAGAGGTTTGAACATTTGATCAGAATTTTTATCATATTTTAACAGATTTGATTTCCTTGTTTTTACTTTTTTTCATGGTTTTGTGTCAAGATAATACTAAATTAGTGGAGGCACCGTTGTCTGATGAGTAGTTGGATGGCGTTGTCTGATGAGTAGTTGGAAGTGGATTTCCTCTTCGAGTCGTTTCCGGAATTATTTTTGCTATGTTTTTTAAGATCTGTTTACACATTTTCGTGATTTTCGAAGTCAAATTAGAGTTGTGATTTTGGTCTCGCCGAAACCGGAAAAGAAACAAAAAAAAGAGTGGTTTTGCGGCGTGAATTTTTTTTGTCTAATTTCAAAATAAATGGAGAAAACATTTGCAAGTTTTGTGGCTGATATTAGCTGTTTATAGCAGTTTTGGTGGTCTTTAATTTTGATTGACTTTTTTTTAATAGTATTTAAGGACAATTGGCTCAGCTCGAGCAACTTTTTGCCGATTTTTGTATGCTATTTATAGTTTTTGCCTTTTTCTTCTGATCTTGCGCTTCTCGCTGTCATTTCTCACTCTCTCTAGCAGATTTTTTTTGCATGTTTAGATTTTGATCATAGGTGACTTTTTGAACTTTAAAATTCAAGTTCATTTTAATTTGTTTAAGGTCAAAAGAACTCGTATGTGTAAAAAAGGTCCCTTATGATAAGACTTCTGTGCAATGGATTTTAACAAGCTTTATTATTTTATCGCTGAATTACTTTACTTAGTTTTTTGAGCGGCGTCTATAACGTTTTAAAAATATTTCTTTATCTGTTCATCTCTATTATACGGCACGCAAGTCTATTATTTCGAAGCTATTCCAGCAATCTGATGGCTATGTTTTTTATTTATTCTCACATTTGCTCATAAAATTTGTAAATGAGATCCCTTTCTACACTTACTGAATTGATTATTTTGTTGATTCACTTCGAAAAAATCAGCTTCGAATTTGTCACTCTAATTGAAGATTATTTGAAGACAGTTCTGAAACACTGACGACAGTAATGGACAATTCCGATAAAATTATTCATCAGATTAATCGTTTTATTTTTCAACCAAATCTGGACATCATAACAATTAAAAGCATAAATCATTTTTCAGATAGATGTGTCTTTTTTTAGTAGTGATCTAACGTTGCCAGTCAAAAAAGCAATGACAACCGTTATTTTGGATAATCTGCTATTATCGAATCTTCTGGTTTCTCGTAATACAATCGTCAGGTTCTTTTTTCTTTTTTGCATCTCTTTTGCGTTTCTCCATTTTCGTCTATTTTCATTACTAGAAAATGCGGTTGCGAAAAAATTTCTAGCGTTTATTGAGGACCTCGTCTGCGTCGAGCCTTTTTTTTGTCTGGCCAATTTAAATAATTAGAACAAGCTTTTTAGCAGGCTTTCTGTAAGAATTTCTGTAAGAATTTCTTGCAACTGATCTGGTCAGAGTGACGGTGTTGATATCAACTCTTTTTTGTGTTTATGGGAACTGAATCACTTAGTCTTACTTTGACGAATAAGTGATGATTGTGATGCTTCTGCTCTTTCATTCAACAAAATAATTCTAAATCGAATGCCCGTGGAGTTCTCTTACACTTTTTGAGGTGAGACTGATCTCCTCATCTCGGAATAAGAATTGGACTCATGGAATCATAAAATTAAGAACAAGAAGATTCATGCTCTCACAGTATTTTTTGTGTTATTGATGTCATACAATGGCTTTAATATCACAGATTGGCACAATTTTTTCCGCGGATATCACCACGCAATACACTTGTTGTGTTCTAATTTCAGTCAATGGTAGAAAAAAATTACAAGGACATTTAGATTTTTGTTTCTTTTGATTATAGTTTAAAATGCAGTATTTTATGTTTGCTCTGCAATGAAGCTTGAATCAATTATTCCATTTTTTATGTAAGATTGTTTTTGCTCGAGAATATTCTCTAGAACGCTGGACTGATTTGACTTTGAGTAATTTTTTTGCGATTGACCATTTAATTTTGGCGTGATCTCAATTGCTCTACTTCGGAATTTACGACGCTATCTTAGCTCACTATATCTCACTGCTAAATAGTTAATTGCGTCCTACTAAAGAGATAGATATACATCACAATTATTTCATTTTATCTTTTCCTGTATCTATAGTGGTTAATGTACCTCAGCATGATAGTCTTCCTCAGTTGTTGTTCCGTGTGGGGGGAGGAACTATATACTCAAGCGGGTTTTTTGTTCAGTCAATTTTTTCCGATCGATATATTCGTCGCAGAGGATTGTGAGTGGTGTCATTGGAAAGCCCGTCCGGCTTAGAAGATTTGATTAGAACGGTTGTTTTTAATTTTGTTATCGAGGTTATCTTTTCGAGGTTATCTTTTCGCGTTATCTTTTTAGCATAAGATTGTTGTTGAATAGTTCGATCCAATTTTCGATTAAAATTGTTGCTAACTGTTTCAAAATTTACCTTTTTTGGTCGAAATTGAAAAAAGCTTTTTAGTCCACTTTGTTCAACTTTACCTGATTAACACGCCTGAAAACTGCTAACACAATCTTCTTTGAGTCCAAAGAAGGCAAGTTTTGATTTTGCATTCTTTTGTTATTATAACTTAAAAAAATTTGCAAAATGCATGATTCGTTTTTGATTTTTTGACTCATTTGGAAACAATTTATCCATATCTATAATGTTCGGAATAATTAGTTGCTGCAACTGGATGAACGGCACTAGCAAGGCTGGTTTTGGTGTTATGGCTCTTTTTCGACAGCAGAAAATTTGTATTGTAATCAGTCAGTAATTAAAAAAATATTTTTGCATTTTTTCCTTTTTTGAACGTTAATTAAGAAAAAAACAATTCAATTCAAAGCATACAAGAACTGTTTTGTGGCTTACTATGGAATTTCAATAGAAGCTTTTTAGATTTTAAGTCAAATTTTTTTGGTCATTTCGATTTTCAAAAATATATATTTTAATTTAACAATGGATTATTTAGATTGGCGACTTTTTTCTCTTTTTTGGTCCACAAGTAGCATAAAGTCAATAAAAACAGGTGGCTTGTTCTTTCTAATGAGTTTAGATTTTTTAAGTGTTTTTATTGTTAAGTAATGGGTTTTCAGCTTTGATACTACGATTTTTCACAGTCTTTGAGGTTCCTTTTATTGTTTTGTCACATTATTTGACAAGTCAGAGATCACAATACTGGCAATTAAATTGGCGACACAACTGAACACATCGGTTTTCCGGTGAATTTATTGTGTTGTTTACGGTTTTAACTGATTCGACGCCGTCTTCTAGCGGAAGTTCTTGGAATTTTTCGGTTTTGTCTTTATTTGTCGACCATTTGTAGTCCAATTTGTTTTTCGGATAGTTGCAGTTCTTATGGATATAAAGGGGAAGCTGTTAATTGATTTTGCGTGATAGCTTAATATTTTCTTGTTTTGATATCAATTGTTTTGATTATAGACGTATTTTTTATGTTTACCTTTTTCTGTACTTTTTTGTTCATCAGGCTACCTTGTTCATCAGGCTACCTAGTCTCATTAATTACAAGGATCATATCAAATTATTGTTTCACAGAAAGCGCAATTGAAGATAACAAATGTTTTGAGTGCATTGCTTACTGACTTATTGTCCTCGATACCGGTTTTTTGCAAAAGAATAGTGTAAGTTTTGGTTTTGTCTTTGTTTGTCGCTATTTTTTTAGTCGTACGATAATTTCGGAAAAACTTCAGTTGTTAACAATTTTTCTGTTGATTTACAGAGGAAACTATTTACACAATTAGTCGATTTCTAAAATGTTTCTTTACTTTGAATTCAATTGTTTTAAGAAAGACGTCTACGTTTTTTGTACTTGCAGTTTTCGGTACTTTCGTTCACTTGCTACCCTCTCTCATTAAATACGGGTCTCAACAATTTGATGGTGTCTACGTAACACACAATTGAACTTATCAAACAATTTTAGTGCATTTTTTTTATTGCTTTAATCGCTTCGATGCCTGTTTCATTTGCAAAATATTATTTTATTTTTTGAATTTTGTCTTTATTTATCGTTCTTTTTGTAAGCTTATGATTATTTCTAGATAATTTCAGATGTTAATGGCTCCTTTTCTATAGGCAGGGAAAATTTTGTTTGTAGTGGGGAAATGGCTCTTTTTTCATAAGCAGTGAAAGTTTTGTTTGTACTGATTTCACTTTGCAGCTAACGTTTTTCATGACCTAAAAATCAAATGTTATTGAAAAAATTTGACTTCTTTTTTAAATTTGCACATTGCTATTCTTTTGGTTGACATCTTACCTAGTATCAATTCCAGTTTTTTTAAAAAAAAACCAATTGAGCCATTGAAGTTTTTTTACTGCTTTGTTTATTGTTTTAACGGCTTCGGCAACCTTTCTGCACAGTTTAATTTAAAGCTGGCTGTTTGTGTCTTTGTCATTATTTTGAATACGTAGGACAAATTCTGAATAATGATAGAAAGGTTTTCAGTGGTTTTCTTTGGAGAAATTATTGAACCTATTTCATGAGTTCAGTTAGTAGCTAATGTTTCTATGACTTTGAAAATATTTGTTTTTCGAAATGTACAAATATATGTTTTTTTAATACTGGTTAACTCGTCTCATTTTTCAGAGGTCATATATATCTCACTATTAGTGTTCAATTGGTACGCGATGCATTATATCTTAGTTTTTAAAGAATATGTTTTGGTTTAAGCGGCTTCAATACCGTTTTTTCTGCAAAGTATAACGGAATTTTTGTATTTCTTGTCTGATTTGGCGTTTTGTTTTTGTAAACGTTGTCTGGATATTCTGCATAAAAACAAGTATAAATATCTTCATATCGAGGAAAGAAAGTGCACAAAATTATTTAAAACTCCAATTGTTATCTAACGGTTTTCTTTATTTGCTATTATTATTTTTTAAACAATATAAATGTATTTTTTTAACTTTGCCGTTTTTGATCATTTTAGTCTACTTGTTACTGAGTGTCATCAGTTACCGGTCCCATGTTTTTTCTATTGAAGTACCAATATGTTTGTTTGGTTTAGGTTTTATTTAACCTTGTTTTAACTTTGTTAATATGTATTTTTTTTAAAAAGAGCGGACATTGAGTTTTGGATGAAAATGTTCGCTGTTGCTATTTGATTCTTTGTCTTGTCTCGTAGTTTTAACAACGTCAGATCTCATGAGCCACTAATGTGGCATTATTTACCTTTCTAAGTTATTTAAATTGGAACATTATGTGCGGGGTCGGAACAATATGTGCGAACGCACATTACCGAGCCTCTTTTTTTCAATCAGGTACTTTTCTTGGTAGCAGATTTTAAAAAATACTTCTATTTAAAAATTTAGATTGAGGTGTCTTAAGATCGTATTCAGTATTAATCATGATTTAATTATGCTGTTACTGCGGTTTTGACAGTTATTTTGCGGTATGTTGATAATAGAAAAATTTTCATTAAATGCTTATTTCTTATCGAAAGGTTTTATCTTATCAAAAACCGTTAAAAACATATTTGAATCAAGGTTTGATTTCTCATTTGTTGTTTACCACAGCACTTGTACCAAACTTCCTGTGGGTACTAAGCTGTTTATGATAACTCCTATGTTTTTTTCAATCAATGTAAGAACTTTAAACTTGATCAACAAATAGTTGATCTCTACACTCCACTTCAAGTTCTCACTATTTAGTTGTGTTAACACCTGTTCTCGCTTTCGTGAAGTATTCTAAATTTTTTCCAGGTGTGGTTCCCACTGAGCGAAGATTCTGCTCCAGAAGCGATCGTGTTCGCCACTCCGGACAACGAAATCATAGTTTTCACTCTCGTCATTGGAATCAAAAACTGTGCTGAGGGGACAGTGATGCTCACAATGGAAGGATGCTACAGTTCGTAGATGAAAACATTTTTTGAAATACAAACTTTTACAATTACTATTTTACTGCTATCAATTTAGTTTTACAAATTAAGATCAAGATTTTTCAGTGTCACGCTAATAAAATATCATAATTCTCACAATCTTGACCAATCGATATCATGTATCATTTCAAAAAATTGTACGCTAAATCAGAAAA
The DNA here is from genome assembly GCF_964194025.1 of Convolutriloba macropyga. Taxonomy (NCBI): domain Eukaryota; kingdom Metazoa; phylum Xenacoelomorpha; order Acoela; family Convolutidae; genus Convolutriloba; species Convolutriloba macropyga. The sequence goes on from NC_134471.1 coordinate 68,697,578, forward strand.
CTAACCTACGTTATTGGGTCTTTCAAAATATCGCATTTAGTGAAGCCTATATGTACAACTCTCACAATTTTGAAGATTTTCATACAATTTGATAGAACCTGCAGAATGGTAATTACTATCTAATTTTGCGAAAAAAAAAACAAAAACACTGATTGAAAGCGCGACGTGAACTGGTGACATTCTAAGTCAGCTGATTTCTCAACTCTTGGGTAATTGAACAAATATTTTGCCTCTGACAACAATTTGATTGGTAACACGATTGCGCAAAACTGAGACATGATTATTTCATAAAAGATTTAATCAAACACGATCGACATGCACTCAGATAGCCGAGAGTTCAGAAAGCCAAAATTAATCGAATTCCTAGGAGCAATTCGGTTGGTTGGTTTTTGCACTCAGCTAATATCTCTTAATTCTGAATGGTCAATCATTATAAGAACGGAAAATGAAATGACGATCAAGAAATTGCATTGAAACGCCGTTCAGTGACTTGTAAACGATTACTTGGCAATGACTGGCTGGCAAATGAGCAAATTTTGTTGCTCTAGATTGTATAATTTTGGCTTTTTGAAGCACTTCGAACGTTTGGGTTATCTAACATGCCACTACCAATGAAAGTGCAGGTTCTGCTTTTGTTTTTAATGTTGTTTAATTATTTTCGTTGATTTTTGGAACGGAAACATTGTTACAAAAAAAAACAATTGAAAGACAGATTTCTCGATTTTTAGAGTCGACAGCTGTTTCCGGTAAGGCAATAATTACCCGGAACTAAACCGTTTGTGCTTGGTGATTGGTTTGTACACATGTTGAAATGGTGACGGGACAGTATATCAAATGGACAATTGATCAACCATACTAAAAGTCGTACAGCCGATTAAAAAATACGCATTATTAATTGCTCTCGAACGAAGTTTGAACCAAATTTTTGTTCAAGTTTGCGTATTTTTGAATATAATTTTTTCGCCTGATCATTTTTGCGCTTTTGTTCTAGACCAGTCTTCACTTTCAAGTGATTTTTGACGCTTGACTTTTTAATTCAGGGTGATATCATTTGCTGTCCTTGCGAAATAAAGTTTGCTGCTAAAATAAAAGAGATTGATTGAGTATCAAGGGCGTTATAGCTTAGTTGTTAACATGTAAGACTGCCATCCTGGAGGTCGCTTGCTCAAACACTTGTCGGTTTTTTGCAGCCATAAAAAATTTCTAAGATAATCCCCCACTAAATTGAATTGCCCCCTCCCCCTGCTTGTCGTTCGAGAGTAATTCATCTGATGTTTGTCAGTTTATGTTACTTTTTGGCCAATTGCATGCTTAAAAGGTTGCGGTCAAGGTAGCCAAGTTTTGATTGAAAAAAACGTTGCAAAAAAATATAGCAGATAGCATTTATTAACTGTTCCTTGTCATGTTAAGCAGTCCTCTGACGCGCCCGCATTGATGTTTGAAAATATGAAGCATTTTGTTTCTCTGGTTATTGGGAATACATTCCAAAACGCAAATAGCATATGCTGTCTTCAATGTAATGAGTTTCATTTTTAAAATTACATGACTAAGCGAGAGAATTTTTTTCATCATGCTCTTCGATCAGTGAATTACTTTTCGACTTTTAAAAGTGTTTTTTGACAGAATGCCGCATATGGATAACATTTTAGCCGTTTTTTCGTCCAATTGGCCCAAATATTTTTGCTTATAATTTAGTTTTTTGTAGAATAATTGTCAATAGAGGCCTTTTTTGATATTTGAACCTCTGAAATGAATATTAAACTATTTTCGAGAGTCTAAAAATGCGTTGTGAATTCTAAATGAGCGCACATTTCTCATTTTTTAAATTCTTTTATGGCTTTTTTAAAATATCTTTTTTTTTGGATCTTAATGTGGATTTTTTTTCAAAAATCAATGCATATGACAATTTAACTTTGATATTTCATGCATTGAATGCCTCTTTATACCGTGATGTATTTTTGTTTTTATATAATTGTACACATGATTGACCGATTGTGGCAGTTTTTTTCCAATTTTTATGTTTTTTGTTTGTTTCTGGAACTAACTACCAAAAAAATTTTTGTAAATTGTCAGGGATCTTCATTTTCTTTTACTATTAATTGAAACATTTTGTGGCGTTCAGTATTTAAAATTCTTCATTAAAAATTGTTCATGTGCAGTTTCGAAAAATTTTTGACTAATTTATTGGAAAATAATTTATTGTTTCCAGTTTTTGTACCCTGTTTCTACATTTCAATTTATACAAAACGATAGCTATGTAATTTTATAATAAACAAGGAAATGTAATTGTTTTCTTCTTTATTGTTTTACAAATTGAATTTAAACTTTAAAAATTGTTTACAAATTGAATTTTACAAATTGTTTTACAAAAATCATGAACTGGGGTCTTTTTTTCATTTTCTGCCTACTGTTGTTATTCTCATCCTTATAGCGTGTATCAGTCGTTCATTTTCCTGAGACCTACAGTTCCAATCAGCTATGTTTATATCAGTTGTTAAAAAATGACTTTAGTCTTATCCTCAGATTTTTATTTTGTTTGCAATTGATTTCATTTGACATAGTGCGGCACATAGTGCGGCACTTGAAATGCCGCTTAATTGTTTTGACTGATAGCTACTTTCTGCGAAATCTATTGGGTTTTTATTTTAGATAGTAAACAATTTTTGCCTTTGTATTATATTCTGTTTCGTTGGTCTTCTGTCGATAAATTTAAAAAAGTCTTCTGTCGATAAATGTAAAAACTGTTTTGCTGATTTTCAATCTTAATAAGAGTTTTGGCCTATTGTATTGTTTTACTGAATTTGTTGGTAATTGAAACGAAACCTTATGCCTATATCTGTAAGCTGTGTTTGCTACAGAAGATGCAAGTTTCTTTAGCCACAAAGTTGTCTCTCTCTATGCCATTTGACAAAGAATTGGGAAATTTTACAGAAATTTGTTTTCATTTTTCTCGTGTTGTTCAGTTTTTTCTCGCGAGAAGTATCTGAACTCATTAGGAATTTGTTGATATTTTAAAGTTGGATCACTACTTTTCATTGCAAGGAACAATGATGTTAGATTGTTAGTTTGTATGTGCACTTATATTCCATGAGAAATAAATTGAGGTTTCCAAATTTTTCATGTTAATTTTTTCTGTCAAATTTGTTTTGTTCTTTGGCTTAAGATTGTTGTTTTTTATGTTTTGATGCGTTATGCAAGAAGATATAAACTATTTGAGTTATCTTTGAGGGGGTACAAATTCGAGTCATTTTCGGAATTCTTCCGATTATGTGTTTTTTCGTCGTCAAGATTTTTGTTGCGACCATATGACATCACAACTACTTCAAGTCTATTTTTTGTTCATCATTCATGCAATTTCAACTGAAGTGCATGTGTGACGTCATTTTTCTCTCTTTTTGGAGCGAGTTTTTTGTTCATTCGGGTGATTGAATTTTTGGTCACACGTGACTTACCTCACTCTCAAAAATGACTTCCTCACTTTGAAAGTGACTTCTATTTATTTTATTAATAGCCGCACAGCGATAGCTGGGGCTATTATTGGCCTTCTCTTGGTTTTTTTTATTTCGTCGTCATGATTTTTGTTACGACCATTTGACGTCACAGCCACTTTTTGTTCATTCGTTCATGCAATTTCAACTGAATTGCATGCGTGACGTCATTTTTCACTCTTAGTGGAGCGAGTTTTTTTGTTCATTCGCGTGATTAAATTTTTGGTCACACTTGACTTACCTCACTCTCAAAAATGACTTCCTTACTTTGAATTTGACTTTTATTTACTTTAATTCAAAGAGATAAGGTCAAATGGGTATGTGTCACTCTAAATGAAGGTTATTTGAGATCAGCTAATAGAGGCAGCAATAACTTATACAGATTTTTAATCAAAATATACCAGATCAGCCTTCAATGAAAAGACAAATTTTTTTGGTCTGTCTTTTTTACTGTTTTTTTAGACTGCCGATCTACGAATCTATTGCGGCTATTTTCTGGCAATCTGCCAGCTATGTTTTCAGATATAAGGTCAAGTGAATGTGTGTCTTTCTAAATGAAGTTTACTTGAGAGCGGCTAATAGATGCAGCAATAATGTATACAGATTGTTAATCAAAATATAACATCTCATCCTTTAATCAAAGAAAAATTTTTTTACTGTTTTTAAGACTTCAGATCTACGAAGCTATTGCGGCTATTTTCTGGCAGTGTGCCAGCTAAGTTTTAATTTCTCCACCAATCAGATTCTTCGAAAATTTTGTGTTTTGATACGTCTAGTTGTTGTGATTTTACCCCATAGTGGTAGCACCTATGAACTACTCGCCGCAGCAAATTCAAAGTTTAAATTTAAGAAAATTATCTATTAAAAATTTTGAATATTACAAATAAAGATTTTCAGTTTTTAAAATGATTTTTTCTGTATTCACAAAATTCAACATAAGCCTTTAGGTGAAAAACTAGCAAAGTAAAAAACTAAAAAAAATTTTTACTCCGGGTCCCTCGTTTTTCTCAACTGCTACCAAAATCAGAGCATCTGGAAGAAAATGTAATCTGGGAGTCACCAGCAAAAATGAGGGATCTCTTATTGTCAAATTTGATTGTACTCACTGTAATTGCCTTTACAACCGTTGTTGTGAGAGTTTTTTCAAAGAGAATATTTTATACAGAGGTCAGTTCGACTGCGACGCCCGAGTGTGAAGAGGACATGACAAACGAGGCTCAAAATATAGACGTGGATAAGAATTTTGTCTGTGTGGCTTCTAGTGACAACCCAGATCAAGAAATGATTGAAATCAAACTGCCTACTGGATCGAGAGGGGTAAATTCCATTCTTATTTTTATACTCATTCTTATCATGGAATTATAGGAGCTATAAAGGTACGAAGATATAGCATATCTCCATTAACCAAATATCACTTATATCGTAGATCTTGATTATTTGGCGTGCTTGAAAATAGATAGTCCTAAATTAAAATTAAAATTAAATTACAATTAAAATTAAACGTTTTTAATGATACCACTCACAACTTTCTACGATGAATATATCGATCGGCCAAAATTGACTGAACAAAGAAACCCATTTGAGTATATAGTTCCTCCCTGCCCACTAAAGTGGGGGTCGGAACATTAATTCAAATAACAGTCAAAAATAAAACAAGTTTTTAATGATTTCTATCTCTGAATATTTAGATGAAATTGAACGAAGTGGCTTTCGACATCACAGATGATTCAGGTCTCATGAATGCGTTGCTTCTACCGGTTCTTGTGACAGAAAGCGGCATAATGTACGCCTTGAATGAGCCATCTGGCACCTGGGAGACGCCAGACAATATTCCCCTAATATATGCAAATCTTCATTACGGAGTAAGTTAACTTTTGATAGTAAAACAGAAGGCAAAGCTTTGGACCGGTAGAAACTTCGTTTCGACCGGATTTGAAACTTCGTTCCAAATTTCTGCTGGATGAATTGTATGTTTTTGTTCTAAACTCCAAAGATTCGACAATCTTTATTTTAATCACCAATTCATGGACGGGTTTTCTGCAAAGGATCAATTGGTTATACTTTCCACAATGTTACATGTTAGAAGGTTGAGAACTTGGCTAGAGAACTGAATCCTTGAGGAACAAGAAAGAACGTGAGAACGGGTTATAAGATATGCCCAAGTTCGAGAGCTTAAGACCAGTTGGTGTAAATGGGTAGCACACTAGGCTTGCAAGTAACAGATGCTGGTTCGAATCCAGTACTTGTCCATTTTCACAGTAGTTGCTCCAGCATAGACCCCCTAACATTACATGTTCCCTACAGAAATTTTGAAATTTGTAATCGAACTCCAACTCCAATAATTTCAGGCATGCCATGATAATAATGATAATGGTTTACAACTGAAGTAAAAATGCTGCAAAAAATGGCTGGCATTTCGAGATAGTGAAGATGAGGTTTGAGGACGTCAGGAGCTTCTTTTTTATTATTGTTTCCAACACCAACCATTATCGCCAAATTATACCAATGCATCCTTATCAGGTGCTTTTCTCAAAGTGATAAGTCACTTAAAAACATTTGAATTCCAAGAGCATATATTTACTGCTATATTATACAACGTCGAAAAATATATTAATAACAGAAAACGGTTATTTTTACATTGATGTCCTTTTTTTGAAGTAACTAACGTAACACAAACATTTGTTTGTTGATTAGCATTACAAGTACCAATACCAATCAAATCGAATATTTCTGAACGTAAGTCGTGCCATGATGAATTTGCTGCAACCAAATGGAAATTGGGATTCACTTTCTGTTGCTGCAAATGAAAAGCCTTACGTTGCCTTTTGTTTGCATGAAATTTCAAAAGGTTTGCTAAATTATTACGAATCTTAATTGCAGACCCATCAGGCTTGTTGTAGTTTGGTGCTTTTAAAACTGTCATTCCAGATCAACTTTTGATTTCTTTTAGACTTGTGAAGTTGAAATTACTGGAGACCATAATACAAAAGACGATCAATCATATAACAAGGTCATCCAGAAGGTTGCCTGACGAGCTTTTCAGCTCACAAGCAGGCCACCTTGGCAAGGCTAAAAGGAAAGGAAAAACAGTTTATAGTTGGACTAGTTGAAGATCAGGTCGTGTAAGTCTTTGTTGTCAAAAACATAGATTCGAAAGAAATTGGCAAAAAATGTTTTAAAAGTACAATCATCCATAGCAGATATGTTCTCAGGTATGAGGTGGTTCTCCATCGCATAGTTATAAGCAAGAACTAGTCTTCTGGAAAGTGAAAACTTCATTACTCTACAGTGCCATGGAACAGAAGGGAGAATGCCTCTACTTTTACTCCGTAGATGTATCCTATTGTCAATTTTCTCAATATTCAATAAATCGAGAGGGCTAACTTTTCTGATTTGGCAGAATAATTCTTTGAACAAGAATTTTAAGTAAAGATCGAAAACAGTTTCAATTTGGACTTCAATCAATTTTTTCTGAGATGGAATCAAATTTTTGCTTGAAAAATATTGCCCTTAATATTCTCTTTAGTAACTTCAATATTTCATTCAAATGATTTTTTGTAGTACTACCATATATTACAACACCATATTGTCAGACTGATTTTGCGTAGGAATTGTAAAAACACAAGAGCTGTTTCTTGGAAAAGAGATTGAGAGCTTTGTATATAATTCCACAGAATGTAGCAAGTTTAGTGCATATTCGTTTTATGTGGTCTGTGAAACTCAATTTATTATCAATTATGATGCCCAAATACTTTCCGACTAATTTCTGCGAAGAAGAACCACCCAGTGCGTTGTAGTGTGCGCTACCATTTTTTCCCAAAAATCATAGTATAACATTTGCTGTTATTAACAGTTAATGCGTTTTCCGAAAACCATTCGTTTGCCCTTTCGATGTGATCTGAAAGTTGTTTCTGATTTGAGTTTAGCGGACCAGAGGTGTAAATAGTGGTGTCATCTGCATGCAGGAAATTTTGGGCTGAAATCCGAATTGACGATTCGATATAATATTGAACTTTTTACAAAATGACCACATTCGTTTGAAGAGTATTTTCTCGAATACTTTACTCATTGAACTCAACAGACTTATAGGTCGGTAGTTACTGGGATCTTCACGACTGCCGTCTTTGAGCAAAGGTAAAACGCATGCCTTTTTGAAGTTATCAGGAAAGATACCCTTGTTCAGGCAATTGTTGAAAATTACAGTCAAAACCGGGGCAATGACTGTAATTGAAATTTTCAAAATTATGTTACTTATACCATCATGACCAACCGAGGAGGAGTTTTTCAAGTTTTCGATAGCGCTGACTACCTCATCTGTAGTGAATTCGGGAAGAAATATGGTGTGTTCTACAAGTTTTGTTTTACAAATAAAATTGTTTGTATTGTAATTCTCGGCTAATTTTGATCCAATGGTTGCGAAGAAAGCATTAAATTGCTCAACGTCTAACTCAATTTCATTTTTCTTTTCATCTTTACAGAAGTGATTATATGCATCAAATACACTTTTTGCTTTACCTTTGAAGTTTGCATATTTATCATAGAAATCTTTTTTTGAGTTTCGAAAAGACTTTGTAAGTCTATTTTTTGCTTTCCGAAGTTCATTCAGATTTTCAATAGTAAGAGATTTCAGGTACACTGATCTTGCTTCATCTCTCAATCTTATGTTCTTCTTGACATCTCTGATGACCCAGTTTTTTTAAAAATTTCCGATTCTTAGTAATCGGCGCAAAGCGGTCAAGGACTTCAATAAATTCATTAGTAATGAAATCAATCTGGTCATTAGGATGTTGAAATGAACTTACTTTTTTCAATTTTTGCTGGAGTACCAACAAATACTTGTAAATCGTTTCTGCTTTCGCAGTGCGATCAGATTCCTGGTAAAAATTCTGTATCACGATCATGTTTGCGAAATATTATTTTTGTGTCAATTAGAAGAGAATAATGATCTGATATGTTGCTCTCCAACGTGTGAACATCGGAATCCATAGTTGTGAACATATGATCAACACACGAAGCAGAAGTTGAAGTTACACGTGTAGGAGCATTGTTCCTAATGTGCAGGCCAAAAGATTTCATATACTCAAGGTGGGATGAGGAGGTTCTATTGTTTTTCAAAACATGAACGTTGAAATCGCCGCACACTATAGCACTCAATTTTGAGGAAACAAGGTTCTCAATCACCAAGTCAAATTTCTCCTGGAAAACATCATAATTCATCGAGGGTGGTCGGTAAACAATTGAAAGTCACAAAGTCCTTTGGCTCTGGATGTCAATGGTGAGTATTTCAAGTTCGGTTTCATACTTTACTATCTTGTACTCCAGGCTGTCATGAACAAATATTGCGCAGCCACCACCGCATTGGTTTTTCCGTGTCCTCGAAATAATTGGTCTATAGTTCGGAAGTTTTTATAAAGATAGACAGTCAGTGTCTGAGAGCCACGTCTCACAGAGACATAGAGCAATAGGCTGGTTTTCAAAACTTGCTAAAAAGGCTGCTAGTTGATCATGATGGCTTCTTATTGATTGGATATTCAAAAAAAGAACAAAACCAGTCTCCAGATTGTCCACAAACTTTTCCTTTGAAATCTTACCGAAATCAATTGTACTTATGAAAAGTAGTAGGATTAAAAAATTAGTTCCTGTTGTCCAGCAACGCTGCATATCGACTGAAACGCTTCCGTTAAGTTGTGGGGTATTTTTCTCTGCGGCGAATTACTCAAAAGCCCTTTTATGTAGTCCAGCTTTTGTTCGTCGTCACCCATCATGCCTTTCAACTGATCTAGAACAGAAGCATCATGCACAGGAATCTCGGAAATCACACGTTTAACTCCCTTTGGAGTTGCTTGTGGTGCCATAGAATATTGCTGCCGAAGTCCAAATGGTGGTAGTTTGAAATTAAGTATCACGTTTGTCTTAAGAGGGTTTTTGGAAATCGTCTTGTTTCTCTCAATAATCAATCCTTTGGCAGCTAGTTCGTCAACATCTTTTTTACTCGCAATAGTATGAAGTTGGACGTTATTATCAAATTTGAGCAGAACTTGATGCTTAGAATTATTGGATGTAACTCTGAAATCTTGATCCTTCGCATACTCATAGAGTTCTTTATCTACCTTAGTTAACCGTTCGTCCATAAAAACAGAATTTTGATTCAAGGGATTCAAAAAATTTCGCAGCAACTTTTTCCTTCCCCAAATTCTTGTTTTCAAATCAAAATTATTGAACTTAGCTAAAATGGGTGGAAGTTGAGAAGGGTCTTTGATCTGCGCCAGTTCATGACATCCAACCAGATCCTTCACTGCCTTGTTGATCCCCAACACTCGATTGACAAAGTAAATAACATCATCGGTAACTGTTTTGTTCGAAACAAGAGGTAAATTTCTGAATATGATACAATCTTTCGATTGGTAACGTTCAATTTCATTAGTTTTTTGTTTCAGGTACTGGACTTCGTTTTGTAAATCAATGATTTGATCATTCTTCTTCTCTAAATCTACACAAATTTTGCGAAATGAGTCTTTTACGGCAGGCGAAATACCGTCATCAAGTGTGTTCAAAATATATTCATAGTCCATGTTTAAACAAAACGTGAATTCGAATTCAGTTTAATGCAATAGCGCGCTGAGCAAGCGACCGTTTTCTAGCTAGACATTTCTCTCTGACTTGTGAGTCTGAAGAGAGTTTGAAGTTAGAAGAGGTTGTTGAATAATATCAAGAAATGAGGCAAGAATACAATTTCTAACTTTCAAAAAAACAAAAATTCATAGTCTCCACGATTATTTTCATAGGTAGCATGTGGTAGTTTTAGGTTAATTCCTTAGCTGAGTTAAATTTTTCTTCTATTCGAAGTTGTTTTTCTATTCGTGACCAATTTATTTGTTTTGAAGCAAAATCTTTGGATTTTTATCAATTGAATGCAGAAAAACGCGTAAGCAATGCAAATTACTGCAAACAAGCGTACTCATTACAAAATTGGAAGCTTTGTGAAGTCCAGCTACGAAATGAGTTTACTGTTTTTACTCTTTCAGCCATTTTTGAAAACAGCTATTTTATTTCTGTGGAATTGACTGGAATGAACGTGAACTCTTTAGATTGAAACTATCAGGATAGGTTGAGATTGAGAACATAGTTAATTTGCCAAGTTCTGGAGTTACTCTGGTATGCAATTGCTAAATAAACAAACAGAAATAAATTGAGCAGTCTAATTTGGTGTGAAATTTAGTTCTTCTTTGCTAAACAGACAAAAAGTAGACTTGCTTTGCAAAGTGATTAAGTTGTAAGAAGGACCTAGAATGAAGAAAATAGGATATTAAACGCAGTAAACTCAATTTTATTACAGCAGAAGAAAGGTATATATAATTTTTAAAAGCCAATTGTAGCTTTGATTCGGAATTCCCCTCAAAACGCTAAAAAATGAATTTCCAGGAGGGAAATTTTTTATTAAAAATTAACTACATGTTCCTTGTAAGCAGCGGTGCCTTGGAAAGTAATAACTGTTCACTTCAGGAAAGATATAAAGAGTAATTTTGTCAACAAACAAATAGACTGCAAAACAAAAAGGGATAATCCTGATTTGCGCTTTTATGAACTGGTTGGCCGTTTTTGGATTTTTCTAAAGAAATATAAAACTATTTATATGCAAATGTTCATTGCCGTCGGCAAACGTAAAACAGAAAGTAAAAAGGATATAAGCTTTGCTTGAGCAACTTCGTGCAGGAAAGGGCAACGCAAAGCTGTATTCGGAAAAATAGATTCACAAATTGTTTTTTCGCTTATGCTTGGCGCAAATATTTTTCGAGATCAAGGAAACGGGATGCTTGAATGGTGTAATTTTGCAGGTTTTTCGATTATATGTGGAACAAACAAACAGACAAACTAGTTGCGATGACAACACTAAGTATAGCAATAAGACTGTTGAAAGGCCTCTATGCAGAATTGAAATTAGAAAAACTCCGATTTAAATTTTGGTTTTTAGTTAATATACTTGTAAAGATTTGGATCAAAAGTCGCTAGGCAATTACTCAGAACAACCATGGGAGTAATGATTCAAGACTGAATTTGTGATTGCGTGAGAAATTTGGTATAAATCTTGCAAAACTTTTGATATAAATTATGCAAATAACTGTCGTAGGTCTTGTATTGAAATCGCAACACTCGCTTTGACATATCAGTTGAAGCGTTGAAATTTGGAAAAGAGAAAGTATCTATTTGAAGGAAAAAGATACGTTACTTTTGTTTTGCAATCTCACATTGAAGAGAATAAAAAATGATAGGTCAAAAAGTTTGAAAAAATTGTTTTGTGTAGACAAAAGAATTTCTAAAATTTTTGATGTTTCTGTGGGTTAAAAAGGAGCAAATATAGTTTAGAAGTCCTTTTCAAACTAAGTTGAAATGTAAAAAGATAAAAAACGTTGACTGAAGTATGTCAAAATTTGTCTTTGAGATTGACAAAAATTTGCCATTGGAGAAATATTTTTGAACTCATCGCTACGAAGAGATATGGAATGCGAATGAGTAAAAGACCACCAACGTTGATTTATTTCTTAGTCAAGCACGCAAATGGATTACGCGTATAGGTTGGAACTAAGCGGAAATACATCAAATAATGCTTCTTATTTTACCTAAAAAACTATTGAAATAAAATTTTACGGGTCGGCAACAGTTGTCTTCCTCCCTACAATCAGTAAAACATAATTTCTTAATTTTCTCTGAGCCAGTTGGCTTCAAAAACTAACTGGTGACTCCTGGGACAACTGTGGACGCAATAAAAAAAACAGCAAAGATTTTTACGTTGACTCTACTGTTTAATTTCATTTTCTAGAAAAAACAATTGGAAACAATAACTGAGGCATTCATGAATGAAACCACACTTTTTCCATAGTCATACTGTTCCTCTAATACAGTTCTAAAATCTGAGGAATTCAAATTGGTTATCTTTTTGTTTCAAAGTGTTATTGCTGACAAATATCTGACAAGGAGAGACAGTAGGACTACTTAAGTTTTACCTGTTTATATAAATCATTAAGATCGTAAGGAGAATTGTTAAAAATTGTTTCAAATCACAACATCTACCTAGGGGAAGCAAAGTTAATCATAGGATAAATTTGACAAGTATACACAACTAGAAATGAATGTAAGCAAACAGGCATGTATTCGCTGAAATCCGAATTGACGATTCGATATAATATTGAACTTTTTACAAAATGACCACATTCGTTTGAAGAGTATTTTCTCGAATACTTTTCTCATTGAACTCAACAGACTTATAGGTCGGTAGTTACTGGGATCTTCACGACTGCCGTCTTTGAGCAAAGGTAAAACGCATGCCTTTTTGAAGTTATCAGGAAAGATACCCTTGTTCAGGCAATTGTTGAAAATTACAGTCAAAACCGGGGCAATGACTGTAATTGAAATTTTCAAAATTATGTTACTTATACCATCATGACCAACCGAGGAGCAGTTTTTCAAGTTTTCGATAGCGCTGACTACCTCATCTGTAGTGAATTCGGGAAGAAATATGGTGTGTTCTACAAGTTTTGTTTTACAAATAAAATTGTTTATATTGTAATTCTCGGCTAATTTTGATCCAATGGTTGCGAAGAAAGCATTAAATTGCTCAACGTCTAACTCAATTTCATTTTTCTTTTCATCTTTACAGAAGTGATTATATGCATCAAATACACTTTTTGCTTTACCCTTGAAGTCTGCATATTTATCATAGAAATCTTTTTTTGAGTTTCGAATAGACTTTGTAAGTCTATTTTTTGCTTTCCGAAGTTCATTCAGATTTTCAATAGAAAGAGATTTCAGGTACACTGATCTTGCTTCATCTCTCAACCTTATGTTCTTCTTGACATCTCTGTTGACCCAGTTTTTTTTAAAATTTCCGATTCTTAGTAATCGGTGCAAAGCGGTCAAGGACTTCAATAAATTCATTAGTAATGAAAACAATCTGGTCATTAGGATGTTGAAATGAACTTACTTTTTTCAATTTTTGCTGGAGTACCAACAAATACTTGTAAATCGTTTCTGCTTTCGCAGTGCGATCAGATTCCTGGTAAAAATTCTGTATCACGATCATGTTTGCGAAATATTATTTTTGTGTCAATTAGAAGAGAATAATGATCTGATATGTTGCTCTCCAACGTGTGAACATCGGAATCCATAGTTGTGAACATATGATCAACACACGAAGCAGAAGTTGAAGTTACACGTGTAGGAGCATTGTTCCTAATGTGCAGGCCAAAAGATTTCATATACTCAAGGTGGGATGAGGAGGTTCTATTGTTTTTCAAAACATGAACGTTGAAATCGCCGCACACTATAGCACTCAATTTTGAGGAAACAAGGTTCTCAATCACCAAGTCAAATTTCTCCTGGAAAACATCATAATTCATCGAGGGTGGTCGGTAAACAATTGAAAGTCTCAAAGTCCTTTGGCTCTGGATGTCAATGGTGAGTATTTCAAGTTCGGTTTCATACTTTACTATCTTGTACTCCAGGCTGTCATGAACAAATATTGCGCAGCCACCACCGCATTGGTTTTTCCGTGTCCTCGAAATAATTGGTCTATAGTTCGGAAGTTTTTATAAAGATAGACAGTCAGTGTCTGAGAGCCACGTCTCACAGAGACGTAGAGCAATAGGCTGGTTTTCAAAACTTGCTAAAAAGGCTGCTAGTTGATCATGATGGCTTCTTATTGATTGGATATTCAAAAAAAGAACAAAACCAGTCTTCAGATTGTCCACAAACTTTTCCTTTGAAATCTTACCGAAATCAATTGTACTTATGAAAAGTAGTAGGATTAAAAAATTAGTTCCTGTTGTCCAGCAACGCTGCATATCGACTGAAACGCTTCCGTTAAGTTGTGGGGTATTTTTCTCTGCGGCAAATTACTCAAAACCCTTTTATGTAGTCCAGCTTTTGTTCGTCGTCACCCATCATGCCTTTCAACTGATCTAGAACAGAAGCATCATGCACAGGAATCTCGGAAATCACACGTTTAACTCCCTTTGGAGTTGCTTGTGGTGCCATAGAATATTGCTGCCGAAGTCCAAATGGTGGTAGTTTGAAATTAAGTATCACGTTTGTCTTAAGAGGGTTTTTGGAAATCGTCTTGTTTCTCTCAATAATCAATCCTTTGGCAGCTAGTTCGTCAACATCTTTTTTACTCGCAATAGTATGAAGTTGGACGTTATTATCAAATTTGAGCAGAACTTGAGGCTTAGAATTATTGGATGTAACTCTGAAATCTTGATCCTTCGCATACTCATAGAGTTCTTTATCTACCTTAGTTAACCGTTCGTCCATAAAAACAGAATTTTGATTCAAGGGATTCAAAAAATTTCGCAGCAACTTTTTCCTTCCCCAAATTCTTGTTTTCAAATCAAAATTATTGAACTTAGCTAAAATGGGTGGAGGTTGAGAAGGGTCTTTGATCTGCGCCAGTTCATGACATCCAACCAGATCCTTCACTGCCTTGTTGATCCCCAACACTCGATTGACAAATTAAATAACATCATCGGTAACTGTTTTGTTCGAAACAAGAGGTAAATTTCTGAATATGATACAATCTTTCGATTGGTACGTTCAATTTCATTAGTTTTTTGTTTCAGGTACTGGACTTCGTTTTGTAAATCAATGATTTGAACATTCTTCTACTCTAAATCTACACAAATTTTGCGAAATGAGTCTTTTACGGCAGGCGAAATACCGTCATCAAGTGTGTTCAAAATATATTCATAGTCCATGTTTAAACAAAACGTGAATTCGAATTCAGTTTAATGCAATAGCGCGCTGAGCAAGCGACCGTTTTCTAGCTAGACATTTCTCTCTGACTTGTGAGTCTGAAGAGAGTTTGAAGTTAGAAGAGGTTGTTGAATAATATCAAGAAATGAGGCAAGAATACAATTTCTAACTTTCAAAAAAACAAAAATTCATAGTCTCCACGATTATTTTCATAGGCAGCATGTGGTAGTTTTAGGTTAATTCCTTAGCTGAGTTAAATTTTTCTTCTATTCGAAGTTGCTTTTCTATTCGTGACCAATTTATTTGTTTTGAAGCAAAATCTTTGGATTTTTATCAATTGAATGCAGAAAAACGCGTAAGCAATGCAAATTACTGCAAACAAGCGTACTCATTACAAAATTTGGAAGCTTTGTGAAGTCCAGCTACGAAATGAGTTTACTGTTTTTACTCTTTCAGCCATTTTTGAAAACAGCAATTTTATTTCTGTGGAATTGACTGGAATGAACGTGAACTCTTTAGATTGAAACTATCAGGATAGGTTGAGATTGAGAACATAGTTAATTTGCCAAGTTCTGGAGTTACTCTGGTATGCAATTGCTAAATAAACAAACAGAAATAAATTGAGCAGTCTAATTTGGTGTGAAATTTAGTTCTTCTTTGCTAAACATACAAAAAGTAGACTTGCTTTGCAAAGTGATTAAGTTGTAAGAAGGACCTAGAATGAAGAAAAGAGGATATTATACGCAGTAAACTCAATTTTATTACAGCAGAAGAAAGGTATATATAATTTTTAAAAGCCAATTGTAGCTTTGATTCGGAATTCCACTCAAAACGCTAAAAAATGAATTTCCAGGAGGGAAATTTTTTATTAAAAATTAACTACATGTTCCTTGTAAGCAGCGGTGCCTTGGAAAGTAATAACTGTTCACTTCAGGAAAGATATAAAGAGTAATTTTGTCAACAAACAAATAGACTGCAAAACAAAAAGTGATAATCCTGATTTGCGCTTTTATGAACTGGTTGGCCGTTTTTGGATTTTTCTAAAGAAATATAAAACTATTTATATGCAAATGTTCATTGCCGTCGGCAAACGTAAAACAGAAAGTAAAAAGGATAAAAGCTTTGCTTGAGCAACTTCGTGCAGGAAAGGGCAACGCAAAGCTGTATTCGGAAAAATAGATTCACAAATTGTTTTTTCGCTTATGCTTGGCGCAAATATTTTTCGAGATCAAGGAAACGGGATGCTTGAATGGTGTAATTTTGCAGGTTTTTCGATTATATGTGGAACAAACAAACAGACAAACTAGTTGCAATGACAACACTAAGTATAGCAATAAGACTGTTGAAAGGCCTCTATGCAGAATTGAAATTAGAAAAACTCCGATTTAAATTTTGGTTTTTAGTTAATATACTTGTACAGATTTGGATCAAAAGTCGCTAGGCAATTACTCAGAACAACCATGGGAGTAATGATTCAAGACTGAATTTGTGATTGCGTGAGAAATTTGGTATAAATCTTGCAAAACTTTTGATATAAATTATGCAAATAACTGTCGTAGGTCTTGTATTGAAATCGCAACACTCGTTTTGACATATCAGTTGAAGCGTTGAAATTTGGAAAAGAGAAAGTATCTATTTGAAGGAAAAAGATACGTTACTTTTGTTTTGCAATCTCACATTGAAGAGAATAAAAAATGATAGGTCAAAAAGTTTGAAAAAATTGTTTTGTGTAGACAAAAGAATTTCTAAAATTTTTGATGTTTCTGTGGGTTAAAAAGGAGCAAATATAGTTTAGAAGTCCTTTTCAAACTAAGTTGAAATGTAAAAAGATAAAAAACGTTGACTGAAGTATGTCAAAATTTGTCTTTGAGATTGACAAAAATTTGCCATTGGAGAAATTTTTTTGAACTCATCGCTACGAAGAGATATGGAATGCGAATGAGTAAAAGACCACCAACGTTGATTTATTTATTAGTCAAGCACTTAAATGGATTACGCGTATAGGTTGGAACTAAGCGGAAATACATCAAATAATGCTTCTTATTTTACCTAAAAAACTATTGAAAAAAAATTTTACGGGTCGGCAACAGTTGTCTTCCTCCCTACAATCAGTAAAACATAATTTCTTAATTTTCTCTGAGCCAGTTGGCTTCAGAAATTAACTGGTGACTCCTGGGACAACTGTGGACGCAATAAAAAAAACAGCAAAGATTTTTACGTTGACTCAATACTGTTTAATTTCATTTTCTAGAAAAAACAATTGGAAACAATAACTGAGGCATTCATGAATGAAACCACACTTTTTCCATAGTCATACTGTTCCTCTAATACAGTTCTAAAATCTGAGGAATTCAAATTGGTTATCTTTTTGTTTCAAAGTGTTATTGCTGACAAATATCTGACAAGGAGAGACAGTAGGACTACTTAAGTTTTACCTGTTTATATAAATCATTAAGATCGTAAGGAGAATTGTTAAAAATTGTTTCAAATCACAACATCTACCTAGGGGAAGCAAAGTTAATCATAGGATAAATTTGACAAGTATACACAACTAGAAATGAATGTAAGCAAACAGGCATGTATTCGCTTAGCTATTGTTGAGCATGAAACATAAATTTTTATTGAGCCTTGAAGTTAGAGAATGAATTGAACCACAGAAGTCGGGACATCTTGAAGATACTTTTACCTGAAATAAATTGAATCTCGTGACTAAACTTCTACGCCCACCATTGCACTTTTACGTTAGGTCAAAAACCCTTACAAATGAAACGACACATTACTTATCGCTGATAAAACTGATAACTCTGAGTAACCTTTGGCACAAGAAAGACCGCCAGAAGAGCGTGAAGGAGCGCGAGAACAAATTTGGCGTTTGATTTAATGAAAGACGTTGATTGCTTGTGTTATAACCCAGCTTATGGTATATCAAGCAAACAAAGTTGCTACTTCGGCAGGGCTTTGGTGCAACGGTAGAATGCCTGAGTGCGGTCCTGGAGTTATTAGGTTTTGGTCCTCTAAGCTCTATTTTTTTAGCAGTATATGGAGTTATTTAATACGACAGTTGGGTTACTACACATGTTGGATAACGGTAAATAATAGTTTTTGCATAATTCAACCTACCGTCTAACAATTCAAGTCTTTTCATACTCAATTTGATTTTGACCAACCACTTTCTGTTTACTAATTGGTCCCTCAAATGTTATAGTTTTTTTCACGTTTTCTAGAAAATTGCCGTTTCCGTCCCGGAGCAAGCAGTTATCGTTAAGACTCCAGCAAAATAATTTCCTCAGGAAAAACATTTTTCATGTTAAAAAACTTCTGCATTTATGCAGCTTCAGCTAACTCTTCTTCACTAATTGTCACCACTTTTAGGGCTACAAAGCGTTTGATGTGTACGAACTGGCCAGTGGACTCAAAGGTCCGGAAGGAGCACCGGTGAGGCCGCAGGACTACGTCGAGGAGTACATCAGTAAGATCATCCTGTTGCCATCTGATGACGATGTATGCACTCCCGGAGAGGACTTCTCGGATTCGATCAACATCACATCTCTATTCGGATGCGCAGGTGACCTTTTTAATAATTCACGCACATTTCCAGCACAACTAGGATCCCGTATTGAGGTCCCACGCCGAAAATACTTCTCATTAGACTATATTGCAGACTTTTGCGTTTTTGAAGCTTTGACGCCCCGTTATTTAGGTTTCGGAATGCGCCGGTGTGAGCTCAAGTTGGATGTGGTCATCGACCTATTTATGTATGATGAACATCGACATTTCGTGCACAATAATAATAATACTGTGCTCACGAATTAATTAGGATTGTCGTGCTAACGAATTATACATCAATTAAACTGTTTTCAACAATTGTCTCTCTTTTTGGCATTCAGTAATCCCCCTTTATCATCTGTTTCAATAATACTACTATGTTCAGATTAACCTACAGCTCAGAAGAGCTGACCGGGCCAAGATTTCTGCACTAACGAAGCAAGGCATTAGTATGCTATATTGGCGGCGAATGCTTTGAGTTTGTAAGATCTACAATAAACGAGTTGAAACAAAATATCTCTGATTCTAACTTAAATAGATTTGCGTTAAATTTGGCCAAATTCCTGAGCCAGAGTAAAACCACTTTAAAAGCCATATCGGATTGCAAAGCAATTTGAAGTAAAATTTAGCTTCCTTAACAGCAAGCCGATTGTCATTTGAAAATTTAGAAAAATAAAGCTCAAAACGCACACGTTTTAAGATGCCGCAATTGCAATGCTAGTATATACATAGCCAGAAGTTGACTTCTATAAACTTTTCAACTTTAAAAAGTGGAAGTTGCCTGTTCCAAGCAAGGTTGCGCAACTTTGCCGAAGTCGCTTCGAAATGTTGTCTCTACATCTCGAACTGCAACGCAGCTCTGTACGAACGCCAGTAGTCACGTAACCTCTATATAACCATTATTGCCAAGACGAGGCATATAATTGGCAATTTAAAATTTTATTAAGTGAACAAAACAAACAACCTACGTCATGGCCAATCCCCTCGTTCGCTGTATGTAATCCGGGAAACGCGGCCCAGGTCATCAAAGATAGACTATCCAGTGAACCGAGACTTGATAAGCCTTGATAACACATACATAATCTTGACATCTCTTGCAAAACTTGAAACATCTTGCCGATTACTGGAAATACCTTTTCATGGTAAATCTTGATCAAATGGGATTTTTTTCTGCTAGCGCCCCCCATCCCTACCATAAATTATGCCCCCCCGTTTACAGTTGTTTAAGCATTAAGTTTATTGCGGAAAAAATTCATAAGATGTTGATAAGATCTTATAAAGGTAAGCCAAGAACATTTCGTGACAGCTCTTGAAATAATCATGACAAATCTTGGTCTTCTCATATCAAGTGCTAAGATCTTGACAAGATTTACCCTATCAAGGTGTATTAAGTATCGTTTCACTGGGTAAAATGAGCCTATCTCCGAAATATCCGACTTCCGCTTCACTCATTTAAAAAAATTGACTGGCTTGGATGTCGGCTTGCTTAACCGCCAAATCAAAGGCAATTGTTGAAAAGAGGTATCTTTTTCCTGGAAATGATCCGAAAAAAGCTACCAGTTTTTCTTATGGTAATTTGAGGATAATTGCGATATTGTGGCTGTTGGTATTCAGTTTATTTAGTTATGCAGTCACTAATAGTGGATTATTGTTATTGTTCCCAAATTTTTTGAGTTTTTACGCTATCCCCACTTTTATTATTCAGACAATTTCTGTCTTTTTTGAGGGCATCCAAGGTTGGCATATGTGATAGCAAACTAAAGTTCTCTGCGTCTAAAATTTCACTACAAAGAGACATTTTGAGTTTTCCATTTTTGGAAAAGTTTTCACATATTTCCTACACACAATTTCGAAAATTTATTTTTAAAAAATCGTATTTAGCTACAATTATTGTCAAAATTCAATCCTTCACGACAACCAGCGGTCTTGTCGAGGGTATTTTTAAAAACAGGTAACGTATAGTTTTTTCAATGTCTTCAAATGGTACAGAAATACGAAAGAAGTTTTCGAGAAAAAATTGCAAAAAATCATTTTATCAAAACTTTAAGACATTTTAATGAAGTTTGAACTCGTTTCTCACATTTGTGAACCTAATTTTTAATCCAATGTTCAGTTTGTGTCCCATCTATGTTAAGGCCTTGTTAAACAGGGAGAAAATGTTTGAGATCTGTCTATTAATGGTTAATTTTAAAAAAAAAATTTTGAAAAATCAAAAACTTTTAAAGAACCTGAGAAAGTATTATATATTCAAACAAAATCTGTTGCATATAATTTCAGTAATAGATCATTTTTGGTGTTATCGATTACATTAATTTATAAAGATACTTTATATCGAACCCGAGAAATAAAAATACAACCTTTAAATTTAAGTGATAGCATGAACCACTGACTGAACACAGGTGCAGTCTATTTTTCTAAATAACTGTTTATAGTTTTTGATGATTTTGATTTCAATTAAAAGTAAAATTTTATAAAGCATATCAGGTGGAAGAACGGTTAATCACACTGAGTTAATTTTTTTTAAAAAAAACTTTAGTCTTCAGGTCGCGGATACCAATTTCTGAGATCGAAGAGAGAAATGATTTCCGTGAGTTGTTGTTGCCTTGACGTGCTTTGACTGCTGCTTTAGTGTTATATGACTTGCCAACATTAGACTTCTTCACGACTGTTATTAAAAACCAACATGTTAATTCTATTGATGCTTAGCTTCATTTGTGTGAATCATTTTTATTGTTCGGATTTTTTGACTTCGAATATAATTGTTTTGAAAAAAAACCGAATACATTTTTTGTTCTAGTTCTCTGATTCAAAGTCCTATTTTGATGGCTTGCCTGATAATAATAATGATAAAAATTCGTATTAAAAAGAGGCAGTTTTTAATGCATTTAGTTTTTGTATGCTCATGGAGATTTCCTGCGACACTTTTTTCGACACTTTTTTCAAAAAGGAACCATTTAGTTTTTAACTTTCGTTCTAACGTGTTTTCTCTCTAGTTTGCTTTGTTTTTTGCAGTTGTTGACAGATTTATTGAGTTTTAAATTAAAGCGTACCTCAACGATTATGACATCAACTGTTACGTCTCTCTCTATGCTTTTGGTAATTTTATCGTCGTTTTTTCAGTAAACGAAGTTTACTTATATTTAAAAAGTTTTAAATTCACTATTGATGAGCGTTTCGTCTTTTTGAGCGAATAGATTAAATTAAGAGGTCTTAATTGCTCTCTATTAAAAGTATAGCGTCTGCCCTGTGACCCTTGTTGTTGTTTTGTTCAGAGCCAGAAACTTCACCGTCAAGTGGATCTCAATCTGCATCAGAAAGTGCATCCATCTCTCCATCCACGGAAACAAGTAATTATATGTCACACTCTCAATCTCATTCCCCACCCCCCCCCCCCCCCCTCCCCCCTATTTATAAACGTTTAATCGTTAAACATTGGGATCTTTTCTGCTAGCGCCCCCCGCTTAGTTAGGCACCCCCCATTTATAAATGTGTAAACATATTGTTAAAGCTAAGTAATCTTTTACGTGAACATATATGAGCAATATGCATTTACTAAAAGCTACCACAGCTATGGTTTGAAAGTATTACGTATTTTGACATCACCAATGATGAAATGCAAATATTGCTCTTACAATTCACGAAAACTTAGATTTTGGGGGTGCTAAATTAACAGCTAAATTAAAGATCGCATTCGGGTTGAGTTCCTTGCCCCATCTTTCTACTAATCGGAGGTAGGAAATTGCTACGAAACGACGGTGCCGACAGGGGGTTTAGCCTACAAGAAAAAATTGAGAAATCCGACGCTTAATTCTGATTCGCCGAATACGGGATTTGTAAAAACATCATGCGATCGTTTAGCTATTACAACTGGTCAGCGGTCGGATTGGGCTGTTGGTTGGAATTTTTGTATTTGGGTTGTCGGCTGAACGCCCTGTCGGCCAATTTGGCAAACTGTTGAAACGATACTCACTCATTAGTGGAATAAGTTCGAATAAGTTATTAAGCTTAAATTATCTTCGGCAAGCGGTGCTAGGAAAATTGACCGACAGGACGTTTAGACGACAAGGAAAAAGAGAGAAATATAGCCGACATTTTTATCACAATTGGTCATAAAAGAGTCTCATTGGTCCATAAATCAGTAGTTCGGTTGTGATAGATTCATATCAAGTCCCACGGGCCGCTGAGGCATGACCATGGCCTGCGAGGCATGGCCATGGCCCGCGAGGCATAGCCAGATGCGGTAAAATACGGTCCGACCACGGATAGACCTTCGTTACACTAGTTGATGCAAACACTGCGGTATATTTGTCCGCTTACGAAATAGTGTTTTAAATTGGCCAATCACAGCTGCAGAATTAGTTTTATTGCTCATTTTACTTGAATTGTCGGTTAAATTTCCAGTTATTCCCCCATTGAATTATCGATTAAGCCGAGTTGAAATTAGCATAATTAAATAATTAAATTAGCAAATACAGTTTTGGTATATATTATCAAAGGATCTTCGAGTAAGAGGACATTATGTTAGCCAAATAGCACTTGCGTGATTATTTGCAAAGTTTTCTGCTGTACGATTTATGCAAAAAGAAAATAATGAGGATAGATTATTCATTGTGCAGATTAGATTAAATCAGGTCTTATCGCAACTACAATTTATAACCCCGACCGCACACAAATGATAATGAAGCGACGCCATTTCTTGCGGTTGTTTTTTTTACTCAATATGAACCAATCCGAATAATTTTCCGATGAAATTCGAGCATTCGGCTAGAACTCTCATTTTTCTCACTCTGCTAAACGCCCATCCAGCTAGAATTCCTATAGCTCACTTCAAATTTCTAACTTCAAATTTGTCTTGAAAAACTTCATATTTACATTTATCAGCAACTATTTGTTTATATGAACTCAACTTCATTCACTCCTGATGTCAGACTCGGGACTGTTACACATTGAATAAACTTAAGAACAAAAACAAAAGCTCCGCAAATACTCGATTGAAGTTGACATGAAGGTAAATGTGACTCCTTAACGTAGTTTAACTTGACCTCTGCTTTATCTCCATTGAATTCATCATGCTAGTAAAACAGCTTTATACGGTGTCGTTAATTTACCTTATAACCTCTGAAGGTATTCTACCTCAACTTGGCTTTAACTCGGCGAACCTCAACGATTCTAATTTTTATCGGCGTTTTAATGTTTTTATGAGGCCGAAGTCAATAAAATTATCTTTTCATTTGACAGCTGATGTCTTTAATGGCTTCAAAACTTCGGGTTTTCTTATTATTGGCCATCCCCATCTCAGTCAAAAAGACGGCTATTATTGCGGTCATTTTTTTACAGTTCAAAGAATTTGAATTGTATTGGGGCGCTGTCTTTTTTTTTAAGATCTGTTCACATATTTTCATTATTTTTGAAGTCAAATTGGAGTAGTAATTTTGGTCACGCCGAAACAGGAAGTGGAGCGAAAAAGCGAGAGGTTTTGCGGCGTAAATTTTTTTGCTCAAACTTTAAAGAAGAGTGAGAAAATGGTGTTTGAACAAAAATTTGCTTTCTCTCTAGTGGTTTTTTTGTTCACATGCGGCAATTTCACTTAGATTTTTACTGTTTTCAATATTTTGGATAGGATTTTTTTTCTAAATAGTTTTCCCAATCCATTCATATTTCATTCTAAGCCTAGTTTTTTGTTTGAACAAATTTTCCATTTCTCGCTAGTGGTTTTTTGTTCACATGCGGCTATTTGACATTGATTTTCTGTTTTTTTTTTTAAATTTATTTGATCTGATTTTTTTTAAAGATGGTTTTCCTGATTCACTCTTAGTCCGTTCTAGGTCTAGTTTTTCTGTTTAGTCAATGAAAATTCTTTCAATTGTACGTCAGAACTTGTCCTGCTATGTTTTTTTACTTCGTTGAATAACAAAATTGTTTTCTGCTCTACCTAAGTCACAGCTTGTTCACCTTTTTGCTTGAAATATTTATGACTTCTCTGTGCTAGTTTGGGTTTTTGAACAGCAGTTGCTCAGCAGAGCAATCTAAATGAACGAAATGAAAACGAAATGAGCCATTAAAACGAAACCCGCAATAGATACGGGAAAACCCATAAAGCCCATTTTAGGATGCCCGCTACTAGCCCCTGTATCCCCTTATTAAAAAAGCGGTGTACTTCTAACTACGGAATGACATCTAAATATTCCGCACTTAAAAATGTATTTATTTTAAACTCATTTTTCAATTTTTCCCTTTCTTCAATCCCAATCGAGAATAAATCCTCTGGGAATCAATGGTGGCTGTTTTCTGGCAATTTGCCAGTTCTATTATTATTTGTAAGTTTTTGCATTTTGACTGTTTTGGTGTAATTTGGTAGTTTTATGACTTAGTCTCTCTAATGGCAGATTATCTTCCCAAGTAGTTACATGTAAATCTATTTAGGGTTTTGAATTAAAATTTTTGTTTTTTAAGCCTTTGAATTTAATTGATTTCAAAAAATTCAATGCCTATTTGAACTTCCTCCTTTTTCTACTTTTTGTTGACTTGTTACCTAATCTTATTACCATCTGCTTTGTAGTGAAGTGCAAGTTTTTTGTTTGTATTTGATTTTATCTGATGCTACATGTTATCGTAGTCTCATTAATAACCGGTCTAATCGGTCCTCTAATGAGGAGCTAAATAATTCTTTTTATGGTGTATTTAGAAAAGTTTTGTAACTCACGCCAATTGCTTTTTTCAACAGCAAGTGAATCTTTAAAAGTATCCTATCTCTTCCACATTGCTAGAAAAGTAAGTCAATACGTGGATTAGCGCGATTGGAACATTATATGCAAGCGCACATTGCTGAGCCTTATTGTTTACCTTAAGTTTTTTTATGTCCGCTTTTTCAGGTAACCATTATTTAATATAAGTGATCTTCTGCCAAAAAACCCATCATACCAAAAAATACCCAAAATAGACCCATTGTTTTACCCTATTGTTGAAATTATAACAAAAATTGTTTAGCTTAATATTTCCCCAAAGAGAATATTTCAAAAGTAATATAATATGTTCACAAAGTTTTAAATGTAAGACAAGTTGTTTTGGCCATTTCTTACCGGCTCGTGGGACTTTTTATGAAAATATCACAACCATGAATGGGTTCAATTATCCACTGAAGTATGTGAAAGCACGTTTGTAACGCTGACTGATAATTCGTAATCGTTTTTTAACGAAAAGATCAAAGGGAACAATGGATTTTTGTAGCATTGGTAATTTGGCAATGGGTAAAATATCGTGCAACCCGTTTGTATATATTTCCGTGTTAATAAAAAGTTGTTTGTTTACTAGGTGAGCCCTGCGCCCACAAGTACGAAGTGGAAATCGCCCAATATGTAATCGGCGGCAGCCCAATAACCGACCTATCAGTAGTCGTTCCATTCATGGTAAGTAAACATATCTATTCGATTTCCAGAGATTAAACGAATCAGCTGCATGAACATGGAATAGCTTTTAAAATCAAATTAAAAAAATCAGTTTTGGCTCAACTTCGAAGCTGAAAGTACTGTGATGCCATTCAAGCCATTTTCTCCATTTATTTTCAGTTTTCAAAACACTACGCGCTGAATATTTGCGGCTTTTGTCTGAAAAATGTCCTCCACTTTTTGCTTGTAGCTAGTTTTGTTCTATTTTTCGCCAAATCCTTAAAAGGTGTAGTTTCAAACAATAACTGTCAGATTGTGACTGGTGTCTGCTGTCAGTGTGAAAAATCGGGCAACATTTTTTAAAGTTTGAAGTGACCGACTGATTTGTGGTGTACTTCCGTCTTCTGCTATTCTCAGCTAAAAGCAAAGCACACATGTTCATCTTTTCACGTTTTTGCTTCAGACGTTGCCCAAAACCATCAGTTTGAGTTAGTAAATCGGTGGCACAGAACTATCACTCTAACCATGAGTATAACTAATTTGAATTTTCGTTTTAGCACTGTTTTAGCACAAAAATTTAGCACAAATTTGTTCGAAAATAAATAAATTAATTCTAAAATAACATCGAGAAAGCTGTCCCTAGACAGCGACAGTTGTTTACTTGCAATTAGACGTTTTGTATCAAGGAGAGGGTACACAGAAATATTAATCTCCGAAAATTTTACAGCATTGAAAGAGGTCATGAATTTGGATAATATCAGCATCGACAACTCCTCTATTGCTCAACAATTATCGCAGCAAAACATAGTTTGGAAAATAAATCCACTGCTTGCTCCACACTTCGGAGGTATATGGGAAAGAATAATTCAAACAGCAAAAAGAACTCTTCTCATAATCTTAAAAAGTCAGCAACTGAAAACAGAAAATTTCCAAACAATTGTGACAGAAACGGAAGGCATCCAAATCTCCCACCCCATAACTTACGTTTCTTTCGATAAAAAGACGAAGGAGCCCTGACACCCAACCACTTCACTCTTCGACGACCACATCTAGCCTTAGCCCCTCTCACAGCGAAATTGAAAACTTTCAGGAAGAAAGATTTCAACTATACGCAAACGCTTTTGAACCACTTCTGGAAAAGTCTTCAAAGAGAGTACACATCAGACCTAATAGGCAGAGCAAAATGGAGAGAGCATTGAAAGAACTCAAAGCGGGTGATTTAGTCTGGATTCTGAACGAATTTACGCCAAGAGGTATTTGGCCCTTCAGACGGATAAGATGTCATTACGGAGCCGACAGAATACCAAGATCATTTAACATTCACACAGCAACAGGTAAACTAACTTGCCCTGCAGTAAAATTGTCAAGAGTCATTGATGAAGAAGAACTTATCAACACAAGGAGCGCAGCAACAAACCCAACATAATTCAAATCTTTATTAGAATTATCACCAAATGTTTCACTTATTCGTCTCCTGAGAACCAGTCATTCAACTTGCAATAATTTTATTAACCCTTTTCTCTCGTTGGGTGGGGTGATTGTACATTTGGTCAAAAAAAGTCCAAATAGCTTTTAAATTCCAAGCCACCGCAACATAACGAATAATATCTCAGAACACTATCACGTACCACAATAATCAAATTGATCCATTTTAAACAAGTAATCGGCACCCCACAAGATTTTCCTATCAAACAATGCAGCTTACAATGGAAAGAGACAATCAACAAGTACAAAAGAGACTACACGTCACAAACTCAATGTGTTGTATATTATTTTTAATTTATCACCAAAGTATTCAGTTTTAGTCCTAATTTTAAAGCGCGCCCTCCTCTTGTCGCGGAGTGTTGAAGCTCAGGCTTCAATATTTCAACGATTCTTTCTAGCTTTAGCTCACATGTTTCCAAGCTAATTTACCGCTGAAACCAAAGTTTGTGAATTCACTATTGTCAAATCGATCTTATAGCAAGTTGGTCAACAGCTTCTATGCAAAATGATGATATCAGAGCATCAAATATCTCAGCTGCCATTAAGATTTTTGTTTTCAAAATACAGTCGCAAAGGCTCACAGCGATTAATTCGTCCTTCGATCCAGCCATTTTTATTAGCTATTTCGGAATTCATCGTAGAGCCGATGATTTTCTCATAATGTAATGCTGCTAATTAATTGCTCTCTTGTGAAGTTTACTGCAATTATATTAGTCCTGTGGTTTTTCAAGCGATTTTTGGCTTGGCTCATTTTTCGTCTGACCCCTTAAACTTTTCCCTAAAAACGGGATGAACAGTTACATCCCGGAGGCAGTTAAGTGGCTGAGCAGCTCTCTTAGAGCCTATTGCAGCACTAGTCTCTAAATAGGTGATTCACTGAAGGTCGTATTGTTAAAAGTTTGACCTCCTCATTCACCCATATTTATTGTTTTTTAGTTTTCCTAGTGTCTAAATGCTGGTTAGCAAATTATTGATAAAAACTTTTATTTTTGAAGACCAAATAGTTTTTCTTCGTCAAAAAAATTAATAAAAACTTTCATGTTTCAGCCTGGGGATTTACAGACGGCAGAATTTTCTGAGCCCTCATTCATCAACGGACTCGTTCTATCACTTTCAGATATTTTTGGAGGTTTGCCACAAACAGGCACTGTCATCAATATTGGTCTCCGATTCATGTAAGTGCCAATTATCTCTTATTTGTCATTATCTTTTCCTATCACACATGAAACAAAATTTCACACGGGCTTTTTCTCTCTCACACACGCGCTCCCTGGTATAGGTTTTAACGTTTTAATAATTTAAACATTGAGTAAATTTGACTTTTTATTTCAATTGCTCTCAAACAAAGTTTCTAGAACTTATATTAGTCCTCTGGCCTTTTTATGCAATTTTTTGCTTGACCGATTTTTCGTCTGACCCATTTGACTTTTCGTCCTTAAAAACGGGATAAATAGGTAGCGCTCGGATGGCATGAAGCGGCCGAGCAGCTTTCTTAGAGCCTTACGCCTTACTAGTCTCTACCTATGCGATTCACCGAAACTGTTTCGAGGAGACAGTTTCAAGGGTTGAAGGTGGTTCTTAGTCTTTAAAATTTGATCCACCTCGGTCACCCGCCCCACCCCAACCCGGCGATTGAGACCACCCTCTCGTCCACAGCCCCACACCCATCTTTTGTCCCCATCCTTTGCTTGAAACCCTCCCACTCTACTCACACCCACCCAGAAGTTGTAAGCTGACCGTAGCTCTTTTGCATTGCTCCTGGTTGTTTAAAGAACGAGAGTTTGTTTGAAAACCGTAGGGTAGGTATGGTGGTCTTTTATTAATAGCCGTCGTTAGCCTCTCAACGGCTTTTATTTAGGCGGTCTCCTTTTTTTAAAATTTGCTTTACCTTTTGATCGCGTTTTTCGTTTTACATAAGTCACGGTTTTCACGCTTGACTTCTGAATAACTTCACTGTTTCAACTAAATGGATTTTAAATTCTTTCACGTATTATATCGCGTAATGTAGTGAATACGGTCAAAGTCAAAAGAGCAAAATCAAAAGAAACTGGATAAAAATATTAAGCCCGGTCATTAATTCATTAATTGCATTAGGTTATCAAAGTTCATTAAAATGATTGCAAGCTGGCATTAGTATTAGTCTTAATAGCCTTCAGTTTGGAAGGTGAGTTAAGTGTAATTTCTGAATTTAACCTAATGTGCAGAATTTTCACACCAAATAAGATCACTTTGACAAATTTTCTGTCAATTTCTATCTTTATTTTTTTTCTTTTTCTCTTTCGATCCCAATCTGTTTCAAGTGTGTCAACGGCGGATATTTTCCGGCAATTTGTTGGCTATGCTTTTTATTCGTTAAATTGTTCGCGAAACGGTGAAAAAGTCGATATCGCACTTTAAAGCAAGTGTTTTGGTTAATTTGTTGAATAAAAAACGAAAACTGAGAGAAGAGCTAGAGTGTTTTTCCTTCATTCCTTTTTCTTAAAGAAAGGTTGAGAGAGAGCGCGACTTATTTTATTTGCTATTTTGAACTGTTTTTTTCATTTTCCCGTTATAAATGATTTTTATCTGTTATTGTATTCCTTACAGACTACGGAGCATGTTTGAGTTGCGGTTATTTCTGACCCGTCTGATGAAACTGAATTGGTTTTAATCAACTTTGACTTTTTTGAAGTTTTTGAGTTTCTATTTTTTACGAGTTTTGATCATCCGCTGTTTTTTTTCGGATGGGAATTTTTTTAAAAGTCATTCTGTTTTTGTTTCCCAAGTTTGTGTTTTTTTTCTATCGACTCCGCTCTGTCCTGTTTTTGATTAAGAACAGTTGAAACAGGATATCTTACTGGACCTGTTGAACTGTTCTAAAGGGCGAATTTTGTTAAACTGTTGACCATCTTCTGCACGTTTTTGTGCTTGTTAAAACATAATTGTATTTGAGTGTTTTTTAATTTTTTACTGCTGGTTTTATAGAAATAAGGAATTTTTGAACGGATGATATTTTAAAATCCAAATCGTAGCTGATGACTTTTTTTGTTGCTCTGATAAATAAAATTTAATTATTTGCGGACTTATTTTTGATTACCTTGCTGCCTTTTTGTTGCTCCGAGAGATTTTTTGGGTTAGTTTTTTGCTTACGAGGAATATTTCGGAGTCTTTCTAACTATTTAATGCTGTAGTTATATTAAAGTACAGCTTAGAGAAGTTTGGTTACTTGCTTAGGCTATACTTCGAATTTTTCTTTTCATGTCTTGTTTGCTGCAGTTTTTTCTAGTTTTTTGTGGAATAGCATGAATTTTTCGTGCCCACATACAGAGAATTGATTTGACTCACCGGCACTCTCCTTTCCTAATCCATTTCTTTAACTCTTGTGACGGCAATCTATTGGCTTCCGAGGAACTGAGAGCAAGATTTAAAACCAAGTTGCAGTAAATGTAACATTAGTCGTTAGTTAGTACGCACAGATTTTCCAGAAAATTGATTTGAAAAAGAGCAGCTATGCCACAAGCATTTATACTTTGCATGAATGTTCAGTTAAAAATTTTCTTCTGAAAAATAGATTCTAAAATATGTCGTTAGTAATAATCTTTTCCATAGTATTTTTCTAAAAATATGTTTTTAATAGCCACCGTCAGCCTCTCAACCGCTTTTAATTAGGCGCTCTCCTTTTTTATTTGGCGCTAACTTTTTAAGATCTGTTCACACATTTTTGGAGTCTAATTGGAGTGGTGAATTTATTCACGCTTAAACAGGAAGTGGAGTGAAAAAGCGAGTGGTTTTGAGGCGTTAATTTTTTTACTTTTATTTTAAAGTAGAGTTAGAAAAACTGTGTTTGAACAAAAATTTGCTTTCTCGATAACAATTTTTTGTTCAAATGTGGAAATTTCACTTTGAGTTTGACTGTTTTTTTAAATTTTTATTATGGATTTTTTACTCAATGGTTTTCCAAATCCAATTTTTGTTCGTTCTAGGTCTAGTTTTCTGTTAAGACAAAGAAAATTCTTTGAATTGTTCGCCAAGACTTGTCCTGCTATGTTTTTTACTTCGTCGAACAAAAAAAAATGTGATCTGATTATTAGCCGCTGTAATGTGATCTGATCAATCAATTTCTATCTTTATTTTTTTCTTTTCTCTTTCGATCCCAATTTGTTTCAAGTGTGTCAACGGCGGCTATTTTCCGGCAATTTGTTGGCTATGCTTTTTATTCGTTTAATTGTTCGCGAAACGGTGAAAAAGTCGATATCGCACTTTAAAGCAAGTGTTTTGGTTAATTTGTTGAATAAAAAACGAAAACTGAGATAAGAGCTAGAGTGTGTTTCCGTCATTCTTTTTTCTTAAAGAAAGGTTGAGAAAGAGCGCGACTTATTTTAACTGCTATTTTGAACTGTTTTTTTCATTTTCCCGTTATAAATGATTTTTAGCTGTTATTGTATTCCTTACAGGCTACGAGCATGTTTGAGTTGCGGTTATTTCTGACCCGTCTGATGAAACTTAATTGGTTTTAATCAAGTTTAACTTTTTTGAAGTTCTTGAGTTTCTATTTTTTACGCGTTTTGATCGTCCGCTGTTTTTATTGGATGGGAATTGTTTTTAAAATCATTCTGTTTTTGTTTCCCAAGTTTGTGTTTTTGTTCTATCGACTCCGCTCTGTCCTGTTTTTGATTATAAACAGTTGAAACAGGATATCTTACTGGACCTGTTGAACTGTTCTAAAGGGCGAATTTTGTTAAACTGTTGACCATCTTCACGTTTTTGTGCTTGTTAAAACATAATTGTATTTGAGTGTTTTTTAATTTTTTACCGCTGGTTTTATAGAAATAAGGTTTTTTTGAACGGATGATATTTTGAAATCCAAATCGTAGCCAATGTTATTTTTTGTTGCTCTTGTAAATAAAATTTAAAGTATTTGCCGACTTATTTTTGATTACCTTGCTGCCTTTTTGTTGCTCCGAGAGATTTTTTGGGTTAGTTTTTTGCTTACGAGGAATATTTCGGAGTCTTTCTAACTATTTATTGCTGTAGTTATATTGAAGTACAGCTTAGAGAAGTTTGGTTACTTGCTTAGGCTTTACTTCGAATTTTCCTTTTCATGTCTTGTTTGCTGCAGTTTTTTTTTTAATTTTTTGCGGAATAGCATGAGTTTTTCGTGCCCACAGACAGAGAATTGATTTGGGTCACCGGCACTCTCCTTTTTTAATCCATTTCTTTAACTCTTGTGACGGCAATCTATTGTGTTCCCAGGAACTGAGACCAAGATTTAAAATCAAGTTGCAGTAAATGTAACATTAGTCGTTAGTTTGTACGCACAGATATTCCAGAAAATTGATTTGAAAAAGAGCAGATATGCCACAAGCATTTATACTTTGCATGAAGGTTCAGTTAAAAATTTTTTTCTGAAAAATAGATTCTAAAATATGTTAGTAATAATCTTTTCCATAGTATTTTTCTAAAAATATGTTTTTGATAGCCACCGTCAGCCTCTCAACCGCTTTTAATTAGGTGCTCTCCTTTTTTATTTGGCGCTAACTTTTTAAGATCTGTTCACACATTTTTGGAGTCAAATTGGAGTGGTGAATTTATTCACGCTTAAACAGGAAGTGGAGTGAAAAAGCGAGTGGTTTTGCGGCGTTAATTTTTTTACTTTGATTTTAAAGTAGAGTTAGAAAAACTGTGTTTGAACAAAAAATCGCTTTCTCGATTCATTTTTTGTTCAAATGCGGAAATTTCACTTTCATTTGGACTGTTTTTTAAAATTTTTATTATTAGATTTTTTACTTAATGGTTTTCCAAATCCATTCTTTGTTCATTCTAAGTCTAGTTTTCTGTTAAGTCAATGAAAATTCTTTAAATTGTACGCCAAGATTTGTCCTGCTATGTTTTTTACTTCGTCGAACAAAAAATTGTGATCTGATTAATAGCCGCCGTCAGCCTCTCAATTGAATTCTTTTTGGGCGTTCTCCTTTTTTTTAATTTGCTTTACTATTTGATCACGTTTCTCATTTTTCATAAGTCACGACTTTCACGTTTGACTTCTGACTTACCTCAATCACTGTTTCAACTGATGGTTTTTATATCCATTCACTCCATGAATTACCTCAGATAGTGAATGCAGTCAAGGTCAAAAATGCAAAATAGAAAGAGCTAAGTTATCGGATAAACCGATAAAAGCCCCGTCAGTTAGTCAATGAAAATTAGGTTATCAAAGCTCATCAGAGTGTTTGCTAGCTGACATTTGTATTAATCCTGCTATCTTTCAGTTAACAAACTAAATTAAGTATATTTTTAGAATCCAAACGAAACTGCACGTCGGTTTAGAACACTTTCTGACACTGAAAAAAAAATAGAAAGAAATGGTCATTTTATCTCTTCTTTTTTTCTTTTCCCGTTTCAATCCCGATGTGCATCAAGAGCGTCAACGGCAGCTTTTTCCGGCAATCTGCAGATTGTGTTTTTTCTGGAAATGGTTTTCCCAATTCACTCATTGTCCGTTCTAGGGCTATTAGTTTGTCTAATCAATGAAAATTCCTTGAGTTGTACGTCAGGTCTTGTCCTGTCATTTTTTTGTTTCGGCTTCTGACGCTCTTTTTCGTTTTACATTTGTTCACGCAGCGAAGCTGAAAAAGTCAAATTTTCTGAATGATTTCTTCCTCTTTCTGACGGCATTTGCGCGCGTGACGTAATTTCTGATTCTTTGTCTAGCAATGGTTTTAAGATCATTTGCGTGAATAGATTTTGATCATACGTGACTTACATCATTCAAAAAAGTGACTTTTGCACTTTAAAACTTCAGTTTATTTTGAAATAGTTTAAGGTTAAAGGATTTTATACGTGCAGTAAAGATCCCTAATAAAAAGTTTCCGCTTAACCAGTTTTTACCTTTTTTTGGTCATTCTAGTCCTTTTTACGACTCGAAGATGAAGGTTGGTTTTTAAATCTGAAGCATATCTGTGCATGACTTGAAAATTTGGGCTGAAACTTGGGCCTCATCTTTTCGAGTACACAGTTTGCTTCTATTGTTCAGTAGTTGGTAACCTCTAGTAATATTCAAAATGAAGATCATTTTGAGAAACTTTGATACCAAAAGGTCTTTCCTACATACCGCGTGCTCCTAACCTACAACGCACCTGCCACCTTTCTCCCTCACCCCACCTCACACACCCCAATCTAAATATTTTTGTCTGGATTTTCTCAAGTTGGCTATACTTTCTATAATCAATAGCCGCTTCTGCTTCTCAGCGGGTTATTATAGCGCCCCTAATTTTTTTTACAATTCAAAGAATTTGAATTGTATTGGGGCGCTGTCTTTTTTAAGATCTGTTCACACATTTTGTGGTTTTTGAATTCAAATTGGAGTAGTGATTTTGGTCACGCCGAAACAAGAAATGGAGCGAAAAAGCGAGTGGTTTTGCGGCGTGAAAATTTCTCAATCTAATTTTAAAGTGGAGTAAGGAAAAAGTGTTTGAACAAAAGTTCGCTTTCTCGCTAACGATTTTTTTGTTCGCATGCGGCAGTTTTTCGATTTTTTTGGATCCGATTTTTTTCTCAATGGTTTTCAACTCATATTTCATTCTGGACCTAGTTTTTTTAAACCAAATTTCCCTTTTTCGTTATTGTTTTTTCGCATGCGGCATTTTGACTTTTTTGCTTTTGTAAAAATAATTTGATCTGATTTTCCTTCCCAACTGGTTCATAGTTCGTTCTAGGTCTAATTGTTTGAGTAGTGAATGAAAATTCCTTGAATTGTGCGTCAGGACGTGTCCTTATATGTTTTTCTCGATTCGCTTTGCCTTTTTGACGGTTGACTGCTGACTTACTTCTTACTGTTTCAACTGAATGGATTTAATATTCTTTCATTTTACGCACTGCAATGAATCCTGTCACAGTCAAAAGATCAAAATCAAAAAAGACGGGATAAACCGATAAAGACCGCTCATTAACTCAATGAGAATTAAATTACCAAAGTTCATCAGATTTTTTGCTAGCTGACATTGGTATTAAGCATATTAGCTTTCAATTAGAAGCTGAATTATGTATAATTTAAGAATCCAATTGAATTTTTAGGCCGAATTAGAACATTTTAACACAAAAAAAACAGAAAAAAATCCGTCAATTCTTCATTCTTCTGTTTCAATCCCGATGTGCACCAAGCGCGTCAACGGCGCTGTTTTCCTGAAATCTGCTGGCTATGTTTTCGTTTGAAATAAAAAATTGTTTAGCGCAAAAAATTGCATTAATTGGCCGGAATTCTCAAAGTTTTTTTTGTTGTTCTAAAGACCCATTTGTCTAGAACTCCTATTTCTTTTGTGACCTGATTCAAAACTATCACAGCCGGAGGTATTATCGCGAAGCTGGATTAAGTATAGTTTTAGAATCTTAACTGAAACTGCACGCCAAATCAGCACGCCACTGCACGCCACTTTTTGACACTGAAAAGGAAACATAGAAAAAATTGGGTCAATTTGTCTCTTTTCTTTTTTTTTCAATTCCGATGTGCATCAAGCGCGTTGCCGGCAATTTTCCGGCAATCTGCCGGCTATGTTTGTTCTTTTATCTAATGTTGGAAAATTGATTTGAAAAGGGCAGCTATAATTTAATGGCAGCTATAGAATATGCCGTAGAATTAAACATAAATTAAACATCTTATGAAAAATAATGTCCATGAACTGCTACTTACGCTTTATTATATTATCGAATCTACAGTGTGCGTTGATTTCAATGACCGTAATAATGAACTGTTTTCGTTTCCAGAAATGGTGGGGGCCCCATGACTGAGTTCAACGATCTGAATGATCGACAGAGCCTGACTGTCGTTGTGCCTGGTGCTCAACTGAAGTACACACATTTCACTGTCCCTGATGATGGACAGATCTTGATCGAGTTCAACGATACTGCTGTTCTTGCAACTGGTGTCATAATCGCTGTCTCAATACCTATATTGGTAGACGAGTTGTCTGTTTATGGCTGTGGCAAAGGTGATCATATCATTGGAAGCTGCACCCTCCTTTCGTGTGGAAATGGGCGTGGATCTTCTCTTTTTTTAAAATTAACGCTAATGTAGGACAACTAAACATTGCTTTCTGGCGGAAATTGCGTTTTTAAAAACCCCATTTACCTGGCTCGTCGTAGGTGTAACTTGTCTAATAAACATATATGAGGCACAAAATGTTGATAAAGGCATATTTTTTATGCTCTCGAATAAGTTTTCTTCTTTTCATTTGGGACTTCTTGCTTTTTATGCACAATGATTTCACGCGAATCCTTGAGCAATTATTTAGGTCGATTCAAGAGAGGAGAGGTTAAACGGCGCCAAACTTGATTCAAAAAGATCCGAAAGCTGAAAATTGTCTTGATTTATCCTTAGTTGTTACTTTATTAGCCCGAAGAGTATACTTTTCGGGTAAATTGATCTCATGATCGGTTAAAATGCGTACAATAATGTCGACGTAAAACTATGCCGACATCTGAGATCGCTGACTCTAGAAATGATTATAAAATTGCCGAATCTTCCAATGCCAATTACACACTAAATAAAGTTCAGGTAAATTTACCTGAAAAAATACCTTAACTTACCTGAAACGTTCAGGTAGTTTTGCCCTACCTTAACTTATCTTAACTTACCTCAACTTTACCTGAAAATTACCTGAAAAATTAAGGGGGGCACCACCTGAACTTTTACCTGAACATACCTTAAATTTACCTGAAAAACACACTTGAACAGTTAAGGTAACATTACCTAAACTTACCTGAAAAACGCGCAAAAATTACCTTAAAATTTAAGGTAAAAATACCTGAAAAAATACCTGAAATTTACCTTAAAAATACCTTAAATTTAACCTGATATTTTAAGGTAAATTAGGTAAGGTAAATTTACCTTAAAAATTAAGGTAAAAATTTAAGGTGTTTTTAAGGTAAGTTAAGATATGTTCAGGTAAAAGTTCAGGTGGTGCCCCCTTAATTTTTCAGGTAAATTTCAGGTAAACAATTAAGGTTGTTACCTTAATTTTACCTTAACAAAGTGCTTTAAGGTAAATTTACCTGAGCTTTTTTTAGTGTGTAATTATCAATTAAACGCTAGCGGAATTTATTTTCAAAGCAACCAGTGCAAGCTGATCAGTAATTTGGCTCTGATAGATTCGTATCAAGTCTCACGGGCCGCTGAGGCATGGCCATTGCCCGCAATTACCACCGTTTACTTTAAGTTTGTCTCTGCAATTTTCTTGTACTAATAAACAATAAGTTTTATAAGAATGCCGAAAATGGTTCTCGATTTTGATTGGCCGATAATTTTTTGCGCCATCTCCGTAAAATGACATGATTGGTTAAGAAATTTATCAAGATAAAAATTGAATAAATTTTCGGCACTGTTATAATCGGCATAGTATTACGTCGGCATAGTTGTACGTCACCCCTACAGTCAGACTTTCATAAATTTGGCTCTCCTAAACGTGATGGATAGCTTCATATCAAGATCCATGAGTCTCTGACGCATGGCGGTGGCCCGCAAAAATTAAAACAACATTAACATGGTGACTTGTAAGAGAGCCGAAGTAAAAAGAGCCGATTGAAAGAGAGCCGAAAATTTATTTAAATTATTAGTCGATAGATTTTGCAGCCAATTAAATTGCCTTCTGAAATGAGACTACCAAATTCTCAGCCAATCACAACGGAGTATTTGAGGAATGATAATATTGTCTAGTAAAAGAAACTGAAAGCGAATTAATAAATAATTATCTTCAAATTATAGCGGGCCATGGCCATGCATTAGCGGCTTATGGACTTGATATGAAACTATCACAACCGAACATGAGACCAATTAACCCACTTAAGCACTTTTCTTGGTAATCAACCAACAATTTCGGGTAATTAAAGGCAACTTTTATTTTCGGCTCTTTTTAAATTAATTTTGTTTTCGGCTCTCTTTATACTCGGCTCTCTTGCACGTATCCCATTAACATATGTATTTGTAGTAATAAGTGAAAGATCCTCAATTGAACTTAAGTCCTCCAATTAAAATCTGCAAAACTCATTCTAATAAAGAGGAAAATCGTTTGTCACCGAATAGCTATTTATGCAAATGAAAACAAGTCATTCCAACGAGAATGAAAATTGACATCAAGGTCAAAGCTGAGCATAAGAAAACAATGAAAAAATAGTTTTTTTAAAGCTATTTTCGAAAAAACTAACATTTTTTTGCGTGGTAATTGCTCCGCTTTGTTAGTAACATCCTTAAATATATGGGCGTCCGCTTTTAACCTGAGAAGCTTGAAAAGGGCTTAGAGTAATCTTCAGTTGCCTTACAATTGCTGTTAAATGTCATTTAGCGAATGATTGAGTGCGTTAGCTATTTATGGTCAAAAAATCTATCACGTAACTGAGATAGAACTATCTACCAATTAGAGTTACAAATTGCGTCAGACATATAAAACAGTTGAGGAGAGACATTAAAAGATGAAAAAATGTGGCTTTCACTTTTTGATTATTACGGGTTGTTAATGAACTTGTCTCAAAAATGTTTAGATTTTGGGCTCTCAAGTTTTACACTATTGGAATACAATTTTACACTACTCTCGTCATATGCAATCATCTCCAAATTTGTTCATCACTTGCAAGACACTAATAGGAGGAATATTGATCTTGCGAGATTCTTGTGAGACGATTGTTTATTTTGTTAGAATTTTGTAGGACGAATGCTTATCTTGTATCTCGTGATATTTTTGGCATTCTTTTTAAATACAACTAGCCAAAAGTTAGCTGTCGCGTAAA
Organism: Convolutriloba macropyga; assembly: GCF_964194025.1. Classification (NCBI taxonomy): domain Eukaryota; kingdom Metazoa; phylum Xenacoelomorpha; order Acoela; family Convolutidae; genus Convolutriloba; species Convolutriloba macropyga. The sequence goes on from NC_134471.1 coordinate 68,736,981, forward strand.
CGTAATTCTTCAATGTTAAATACTATTTCTCTTTTGCTTTTCTCGTGGTTGCTTAAGAATTTTAGGTAGTTGACACGAAGTAATACACTAACTTCTTAGAAATTGAGAAATTGTTGGTAAGATTGAAAAGCTGTGGTGTTTTCCTTGTTGTCAAAATTCAAGAGTAATATGAACAAATGGCACAGGTAATTTCCACTTTCAGGTATCTGCGAGGAACGGTTCGAAGCAGAGGGCGGTGACTTGAATTCCAATGACACTGAGATCACAATTGAACCATTCACGGATAACGATCAACAGTACACCATTGTGAGGTCCTCTAACATGACTATGAGCGGTGTGGCAATTGAGTCTGGCCCTGCATTCCCATCTGGTCCCACTAATTACGGAGTCCAGATATGCTCGAATGCGCACTCATACGTGAAGATGGATTTGACCTTCTCAAGCACAGATGAAGCAGATGTTTCCGATCTAATCGTCACACGAAAGTGCGAATTCAAATTTTTACCATCATTTACCATCTATTTTTTTTACCATAACCAGGAGAAATAATAGCGGTCAAGTGATTTTTAATATTATGAATCAATTTGCATATAATTAGTTGTGGTCAATCGGAAATATTGATTTAAATACTGCAATTATCATGATTCAATTATCATGATTCTATTATTGCGCTCCTTATTTTTTTAAAATCGTCTAACAGATTTTTGTTTCGTCTTACCCGGAATTGACTTTTTCAATGATTGCACTGGCTTCTACAGCTTTGCAGTTAAAATTTGTGTTCGTGACGTCATTTCTGATTTTAGGTCAGTTGCGTGACTTGCCTCACTCAAAAAATGACTTCTGAACTCAGGGTTTTTTTCCTTGTAGAGCAAATGTGTCTCAAAAATGACAGTCCGAATCTAACCCAAAAAGTCTAGTGGTCTATTAAAAATCTGGTGGTCGATCTGTCAATCATATTTCTTTAGTTGTTTTAATTCATGGTAGGCCAAAGCGGCTCTTTTCCGGCAATCTGCCGGCTATTTTTTCGTTTTCTGTGCACTATGAAATTCTATCGTGTCAAATTGAACAATTTCTCAGGTGTGATGAATAATCACACGATTTTTCGTGTAAAAAATTCTCGTGTCAGTTCGCAGTCGAAAATTTTTCTCTTATGAGGAATAATTGCACGTTTTTTCGTGTGAATGGACGTATTAGGAAAATGACCGGTTTAAATCCAAATTTCTGTCTGCCAGTCATTTTTGGATAAAATGAAAAGTCATTTTTGGATAAAATGAAGTCATAAAATGAAGAAAAGTTATAAAATTGAAAAGATTGTGAAAACTTATGAAAGCGCAGTCTGGTTTAAATCTGGATTAAATGGCTGAACTGTTTCTTCAGCAGTCCAAGCTGTGTGGTTATTGTCGCTGCCCAATATGTTTGATAGATCAAAAGTGACATACAAACTTTACTTCTTTTCTATAGCGGACCTTTTTCAGTGCATATTTTTTGCAAACTGTTGCATAAAATCATTTTCATTCAACTAATTTAACTTAACGTCGACACAATTTATTTTAAGATGGTAATTAGAACTGAAATATGTTTTTAAAAAATAAATACTATCATAGCCAATGTTTAATTATCATAGTTTAAATTTATAATATTTAATAGTATTTTTTTAAGAGGTGTGGATAAAAGTGACGGATATAACCACTTTTGAGCTTATTTGAACTAGTTTTTTCTTTTGTTAGTGTTGTCCGCGCACGCTTATAAACCTAATCTTAAAACATGGGCGCTGATAATGCTTACACAGTGGCGTAATTTTACTCGACCTAATAGTACTTTTGGCAACGTAATGCATTGAAGTATTTCGCTGTTTCAGCATGATGCCAGGCGAGGACATGAGTGATGAAATTGGAACTTTCTCTGTCCTTGTCGTGGGTGAAGCAGATATGCTTGAGTGTGTGAAAGACTCAACGGACAACTCAATCTCAGCAGCTTCTAAAGAGACATATACTAAGACGTACATCAGTGTAACTGCCCTAGGACCCAGCAAAGCTAACGATATTTCGGCCATGTGCAAGGTATTCTCTTTTCCCAATTATAAAAGTATTTTCAAAATTTGGATCTGTATCATTTTTCAGAGAAAAATGTTACCAATTTACTGCGTTCCGCTTCCCATACTATTTATGAACCTCGGGTACAAATTATTTGCTGTTTAAAGCTCATTAAGTAACTATGCTTTAAAATAACACAATTTTAAAATATATCCTAAAATTGTTTCCCTTGGTATGCTGACGATAGTTATAGATATCCATGCAGTGAAGTGTTCCCGAAGTAAATCTGTTTTACTGTGAGCAAAAATGATCTTAGACTCAAGCAAAATGATCTAAAATATATACTTGTATTAAGGAAACTTAGTACACGCATGCGGAAATATGGAAATAATTGATGCTGCAAAATCACAAACATTAATTGTGACGTGCAAAAGAGGCTACTGCTGTCCGATGAAGCGAGGCATTGATGGGTTGAAGCGGGCGGTTTGATCACGTGAAAGCACAATAAGTGCGGAAAAAGTTGTCCAATATGCGCATTTTAGAAGTGTGCGTGAGTTTCATATTCTTCACCATAGCAGTAATACGGGCAAAGCTATCGACTAATGTTGAAGATTACATCTCGAGTCCATAAATATTGGTCATGCTGTCCAGTTGATCGACGAAGTAATAAAGAGTGCTTTTGCACAATTGACCTAACAGATACAAAAAATATATTAAGAGTAAAAGTCAAGGGTTATCTTACTCTTACTTATATTTTTATAATTATAATATTTTATAATTATAATAAATTTTATAATTTTGGTTATCTTACTTATAATTTATTTGTGATGATCATAGATAAGCGAAGCGTAAGTGGAGTTGTTTTGGCTTATTGAACACATTTCAATGTATTGGATTTGTATTGGTGAAACTGTGTTTTTTAGATCTTTTCGCAACATTATTTTCAATTCTAAAAGTGGCAAGCTGGTAAGGTCAGAGTGCATTAGAGTACTGAGCAGTTTCTGAGGCTCATCGCGTCTCGAAGATGTGCAATACACAAAGTAACCTCCAAGATATTAATTTTATTGTGAAAAGGAAATGTTTTCAAATAAACTCTCAAAAATTTTGACATCTGGACTGGGTTGAAATTTAAACACATTCTGTAAAATACTGAAAGAATTTGGACTTCAATACTGCTCTGTCTTTTTTGTAAGATATGACTTTTTCGATGATTTTTCAAAACAGGATAAACAGTTAAAGTCATGGCTTTAATTTTATAAGAGTCCCTCAGTGAGCGTTGGTATTCTTTCAAGTATATAGTGTACTAATGTCGCTCGGAAGGCCTAAAGTCAAGTTTAAAAGCTCACTTTTTAAGTTTACGAACCCCAATTTGTTCAGTTTTTCTGTAACTTAAAAAAATAAACAGGGCTTCAAATGTCGTCGGTGCTGGTTTGTAGGTCTTGCGCAATTTATGTGTTCTTTTAATTTCTGTTTTTTGAGGTGTCTATTGGTAATTTTCAATTAAACACAAAAAGCAGACAATTTGTTCAAATTTTTAAAAATAGTTGTCGTTTTTTATTTAGATTGTTTTTTTGTCTTTAGTTTAGATAAATTTTTATAGCATCCAATTGGTATTAAGTATTTTGACGTCAGGAAGTTAACCAACTTTTTATTATTTTCTGCTTAGTTTTTAAAATTTTTATCAATTGACTAATTTTTTCACTCTTTTTGTCTGTAATATTCCCAAACTGTAAGTTATTTTTTTGCTTAATTCTGCAATGAAAGAGTTGTTTTGTAGTCCTATTTGTCAGATTTTTTTTCCAAATTAGTTTTTTTTATTTTTGAGTTCACGAGGTCAATAAGACTTTTTTTGAACTTACAGCTGGGCTCTTGCGTCATTTTTAGCCTTAAAGCTTTTTCTATATTTTTTTCATCGACTGTTAAGATAAAAACACCAAGAACCTTCAGCGAAAGTCTCGCTGATTTAAAATTTCTGATGTTGTTTAACTCCTTAGAATGCACCTGCTTGTCTCTTATATATCAAGATTTGTGGTCCTTTTTCTCACTATATATCTTTTTTATTAACCTTGGCATTCAGAAAGCTGATGGCAAAATTTACAATTTAATTGCCAATAGTTTTCTCTTTCTTAAATTTTGTGAAATTGTTCATCTCTGTGGCTCATAAGATCCAATTCGTCTGCCAGTCAGGAAGAGGATTTTATGGATTTTTTTGAAAAAAAACAGGACATCAAAAAAAACTCGAAAAAGTATAAAAAAATTGTAGTTGACTTGTAGCCAGTTTAAAATATGTAATTTTTGGCAGCAATTAGTTAGTTGTGTGCTCGGGTATTTTGATTGATAACATTTAAATAAACAATTATCTTGCGGTGTTCTGCTATTGATTCACTTTAATTGTACTTTCTAACTTCAGAAGCTCAATTTGTGGCCTCTTTCAACACAACCTTTTTTTGCCATATAATTTACATTTTTATGAGGAAACTTATAATCATACTACTTTCCATATTTCGTTATTATCTCGGGAACGAAGTTTGCAGCAATAATATTAATCCTGCTGGCCTTTTTGCGACTTTTTGTACTACCGATTTTTTGTCTGATATCTTTTTTTTCTTTCTACCATTTGAGTTTTCCTCCTCAAAACGGGATAAAGAGGTAGAACCCTGAGGGAATTAAGTGACCGAGGAAATTAAGTGGCTGATCAGTTCTCTTAGAGCCTTATGGTTTACTCTTCTCAATTTATGCGACTCGCCAAACTGTCTAGAAGACATAAATTATAGGAGTGAAGGGCGGTTCTTAGCGTTCTTTTGTTCACACTACCCCCAGTCAACCTCATCCCACCCGAAACCCCAACGATCCGCCACCGTTACTCACCCCCACTCCGCCCACGCTCTTCGGTTAATTTATAGCTAGACTCCGTAAGCCTTAGTTAGCTACTGACGATGCCAACAGCTCTAATGTCCTTTGAGATCAATTCGCCCGACGTCAGTCGGTTAATTTTGCTTAACCGACGACTGCTCGGCAATTGTTAAGGATATTTTTCAAGTTCAAGTTAAATTTTGCGCGCAGTTATTGGACAGCCGACAAAGTATTCAGTATCACTGTCGCTTTGGTCGTAGTGCTGCTTTGTTAACTGCTCAAAAAGTTTTAAAAAATCACGTTTATCTTTAAATTCTGATCGATTATAGGTTGTTTACTGTTTTAGAAATACGAGGTGCCTTCTCCCGAGAGTCTTGACGAGTCTCCCTACACAACAGTGCACTTGCCCTACTTGTCTGACGAAGGCAGTAAGTACTGCTATCTATCATCATCCCCTTTGTGCTTTGTTGCCCTATCAATCAATAACAACAATTTATTTACTAAAGTCAAAACGACTCCTGCTCATTGATTGATAGAGTTCATCGTAGTATTTGAAAAAAAATGTTTTTCAGGTCTAGTCAGTTTTGTTTGGATTTGTATTTTGTTAATATTAACAACCGTAAGCCGAGCGTTTCCTTGAGTTGTATTCCATATGAATGCAGACAGCTTGAAACAAGTGTAATGGTTAATGATAATAAAATGAAATAAGTTTAAATCATCAGGACAAAAAGTTAGTTTTATTGTGATTAATTTTAGGTAATCTTATGCATCCGAATTCAAGTTAAAATTCAGCAACCTGTGATGTAATCGGAAACAAGTTGAATAGTTGCTCACAAAACATGATTATGCCCAAAAATATTTTGAAATGGTAAAAACTACAAGATGTTATACTAACAGCAAAATTATATCGATAATGTAAGCCTTGTAAGAGTAAACATTTTGGTCGAAAAATTTTGAGGCCAAAAAATTTGATACATTTTTTTATCTATTAGAACAATTTTTTAGAACAATTGGAAAGATTTTTCAAATGAAAGAAGCAATCTTGTAAAAATTTCTCTGAAGCATTTCCATAAATTATATAGCCAATTGCTTGCAATGATTATAAACGAAAAGTTTCATGATGTACTATAGCCACATAAAATTGCTCTGAGAAATAATTGACGAGAGGCTGCTAAAGACTGGACATTCTGAGAATAACATCTGTTTTTGGAGAAAAACTGTTGATAACAAAATGAAAAATACTGAAAGAACATCCAAACCAGCAATCCTGAGAATAATGTTTTTTTTTGCAAATTTTGGGTAATAACTTAAGCTGAAAGAAGACTGCAATGAAATAATATTAGTTGTGGAAACTGCTTTATTAGATTCAATGACCTATAAAGCCCATTGCGTCTTTTTAGCTGAAATTAGCTCAAAATTATAAAACATTTGATTAAGTTAGCACCAATTTTGCCAAATAGTTTTGAACATTAGATCGGACTAAACAAATGATTCCCCTTCAAAGTTCATTTATTGTAAAACTGTTAATGTATATGGAACAATTAGATAATTTATAATAGTTATGTTGAAATCTGACCAAAAGGCCTCTAATCTGGACAAATTAGTAGGATCGTATGCGAGTTTGGCTTCCAATGTTGGACATTTTGATTTTCGATTCAAATTCTGCATACACTTAGTTTTCTAATGGTACCATTTTTCTGTTTCTAAAATTTGTAAAAAAAATGATGCTGATTTTTACTGGAGAAAAAAATCAGCCGGGCGTATATATATTCTCCTTTTCCTTGGAAATGTTGGAACAATAACAGAGATCCATCTTATAGCTTTCTAATAGATTAATTAGCTTTTGAAGACATAAGAAACTTTTGGGCTCTTTTAAGAAAATCTATATGTGGTGAGATTTTATGTTGTGTCCGATGAAACAAAACCTTTATCCGATTTCGCGAAACAAGTTTGAAAGCCGAGTTTTTTTCAAGAAATGTTATGATTCAAATCAGTAATATATCTCGAATTGAAGTTAAGTTCAATGGCTGTGATAAAAAGTGAACTTAATGAGCAATCGTTTTAGTGCCTCCGCCGATTGCCCAGTACATGCAGGACAGGGAAATCATCATATTCTTCCACTGGGAGGGCAGAACGGGAGGCATCAGTGCACCCAAGTGCTTCCATGCCTCCTTCACCGCCCATCAATGTGCCAAGACCACCCCGCTGACCACATACACGCAATCTCAATCTCAATCTCCCTCAGCTTCTGAGGGCTGTGAGTAGTTTTTGATTTATTTATATCTGCTATTGAAAAAGATTTTCGAGAGTTTTTTAGTTTTTGCTCTCATGAGAGTCAATATGTTCATATTGGATTCCGTATCCGTCTCAATTTGCTATCTTACTCAATTATTCCTGATTTCTTTTTTAACAGCTGTTAATAGTTCGTCAATATGCGATTACAGCATATGGTAGAGCACAGTAACTTTATGGGTCAGAGTACAAATGTTGAAAAAAATCAAAGAAATTGATAATCCTCGTTCGAAGTTGACCACTAAATCAGGCTACTCAAAATAGGTAGATATAATCTTCAGAAGAATTTTTTGATCATTTTTTTATTTTATATATGGCAATTTGTGCCAAAGTATTCATTGAACGTCAGTGGAACTCGGTTGTTCGGTTGTTTAATTTCTTAATGAGATGCATGTGATGGCTGTTTTATGATTCTCTATATAAATTCGGGGCGAAGGGTATTAGGCGTAGCTAATTGTTGGTACCTATTAGGTAAAACTTTTTTGCAACCTTTTTTAATCAACTTTTTTGTGGAATTCTGCGAAAACCAATTAAAGCTCTTAAAGACTTCAAAATCTGCATGACGTTATAAAGTACTCAAGTGTCTCTAACGATAGTCTTAATATGATAATGAGTTAATGAAATACATTTCAAATCATTTTTTGCACATCTCGGTAATATCCGAGAAAAGGATTTTTTTAATGTGCGAGAAAAATTTAATTTTAAAAAAAAAATGCTTTATTCCTTATAGTTAAGAGCTTTTTTGCGTGGGTAACTTTGAGAAAAATGTAGGCATAACTGTGGAACAGAACTAAACTGAATTGCTGAAAATTTACAATAATATTAATAGCCGCACAGCGATAGCTGGGGCTATTATTGCGCTTCTCTTGGTTTTTTACAATTCAAAGAATTTGAATTGTATTGGGGCGCTGTCTTTGAAGTCAAATTGGAGTGGTGATTTTGGTCACGCCGAAACAGGAAGTGGAGCAAGAAAGCGAGTGGTTTTGCGGCGTGAATTTTATTCGCTCTAATTTTAAAGTAGAGTGAGAAAACGGCGTTTGAACAAAAATTCGCTTTCTCGCTAGTGGTTTTTTGTTCAGATGCGGCAATTTCACTTTGGTTTTTACTTTTCTTCGATTTTTTGGATCGGATTTTTTTCTAAATGTTTTTTTCCAATCCATTCATAGTTCATTCCAGGTCGTTTTTTGTTGAGTCAATGAAAATTCTTTGAGTTGTACGTCCTGCTATGTTTTTTTTTATTTCGTCATCCCGATTTTTGTTACGACCATATGGCGTCACAACCACTTTAAATCTGCTTTTTGTTCATTCATTCATGAAATTTCGACTGAAGTGCATGTGTGACGTCATTTTTCGCTCTTAGTGGAGCGAGTTTTTTCGTTCATTCGGGTGATTAAATTTTTTGGTCACATTTGACTTACCTCACTCTCAAAAATGACTTCTTCACTTTGAAATTGGCTTTTATTTACTTAATTCAAAGAGATAAATTCAAATGGGTTGTGTCACTCTAAATGACGGTTATTTGAGAGCAGCTAATAGAGGCAGCAAAAACTTATACAGATTTTTAATCAAAATATAACATATCAGCCTTCAATGAAAAGACGAATTTTTTTGGTCAGTCTTTTTTACTGTTTTTTTAGACTGCAGATCTACAAAGCTATTGCGGCTATTTTCTGGCAATCTGCCAGCTATGTTTTTTCTGTTCTGTACACTATTATCTTGTTTAGACAAATGCTAGGGATACTTGAGTACATTGTAGCATGAAGCAAATTTTGAAGTACGTCTGTAAGCGTTTTAATTCTTCTCTGCGTGTAAATCCTACGAGAAATAGTTGCAAAAAGTCCAACTATTGGAGACCAAAATTAGCCTCGCCTAATCGAGATTTCTAATATTCCATCCCAGCATAATCATCTTTATTTTTTTTTCAAACACCAGAAGTTATTAATCTTTAGTTCACTATGTTTCTATGTAAGGAGCATGTTTTGTTTGGTTTTTGAGCATAAAGTTATCTTATCTTTCCTTTGAGTTGGCGCGTTAGTAGTGACGTTCTTTCAGTTTTTATGATTCAGAAAATTATTTCTTTTGTATTGGTGTTAACGCATTTTGATAATTCTTGAGGTCATCAAGAATTGGGACTTGAGAGGCAATTTCAGTTACGCTGAAATATCAAAGGAAGCAAAAGGGAGCATTTGTTAGTCGTCGTTTTTAGGCATCGATCACTGCAAGGCATTAGAACTGCGAAACTGTATGTTCAGCGTGGCTATTTTGCGTTGCTATTGTTTTTTTTTTCAATTCAAAAGGATTTTAATTCTTGTTCTTTCTATATCCAGCTTTTAGTCAATGCAAATTATTTGATATGTAGTGGAGTTGCCCGGTTATGTTTTTTTGTCTCGTTGCATGACGTATGTCTGTTTTGCATTTTTAACACCGCAAATTTCAAAAGATCCTTTTTTGATCTTTTCATGACGCATTTCACTGTGCTTTTACTGCTTTTAAGTCAATTGTTAGAAAAAGGTCCAATTAATTCCTATGATAGTAAAGCATGCCGACCAAGAGTAAGAAAAATTAGTAATTTTTTACTTTTAAAAACAGTATCTGTTGCAATATTTTTAACACGTAAATTTATTTTGCAGCTATTTCGGCAGTTTGTCGGCAATGTCTTTCAAGAGCTCTTCGTGGATTGGCAGAGGTCAAGTTTTTCACAGTAAAATATTTTTTAGCTGTTACTCAAAACTTTCTAGCATGTTTTTCGTGGGTTCACATCATGTTAACTTTTCTGTCTACTCCTTTACGGCAAATTTGTGTTTGTGTTGGTGCGTGTGTGTGTGTGTGTAAGTGTGTGTGTGTGTGTGCATATGTGTGTATTTATGTGTGTGTCTGTTTACCTGATTTTTCATCGTTAAACGAATAAGACTTGTGTTTATTTGCGTGTATTAGTCTTTGGTAACGTATGATGACTCCAGTTGCTTTTTAAATTAGTAATTCATGTCAAAATTTTTGCTGGATTTAATTGGTGTTTGGGGTCAGCTGAGGATATCTCTTGCAAATGATTTTTGAGGACTGCTTTGAGAAATGCATCATAATTTAGATACTTGTTACAATAAAAAACACCTTAATTCTTATAAAAAATTATTTTGAAAGTGGAGAATTACAGTGCTGTAATTAATATATATATATATATATATATATATATATATATTATATATATATATATATATATATATATATGTATATATGTATATATATATATATATATATATATATAATATATCTATATATATATATAAT
>NC_134471.1:68747643-68757643 GCF_964194025.1 Convolutriloba macropyga
GTTCAAATGTAAACGATCTTGAGTTATGCCGGGCGTTGTCGTTTTACGGCACGAAGAAGAGTATTGGAGGAGTCTCTATTTTAGCCAATAATTGATGCGGGAAGTGAAACGTGTTTATACTGCTAGTTTTGTGAGAGCGAGAAATTGAAGTGAAAAAAAATTTCTCTAAGCGAGCGAACTTTTGTTTCTCATCGGGCTTTTTTAATGCATTATTGTTAAAACTATCGTGTGCTTCTTTAAAGATTTTAAAAGTTTAATTGTGTTTTAGCTATATTGTTATTTGCCGCCGTCGGTCTCACTTATTTAGGCGCTCGCCTTTTTACGATCTAGAGAATTTGGATTGCGCTGGTGCTCTCTCCGTTTTTTAAGATGTATTCACGAGTTTGAGCTTTGAAAACGGGATAAATAGTTGCAGCCCAGTGGACATTAAGTTTCATTGGACGCCCTTAGGTAGGGCCCAAATTCAAGATAAAAAGATCCCTATTTAAACCGTTTGATCCCAAATTTCCATTTTTTTTAAAAAAAGTTTTTAGCCACTATTTTGAGTTTTTAATTGCTCTCAAACGAAGTTTGTAGCAATTATATTAGTCCTGTCGGTCTTTTTTTTATGCGATTTTTCGCTTGACCAATTTTTCGTCTGACGCTTTTGACTTTTCGTTCTCAAAAACGGGATAAACAGGTAGCGCCCAGCGGGCATTAAGTGCTCTTAGAGCCTTTTAGCTCTGTTTCAGCTTAAACAGTTTTGGAGTCTTATACTTATGGTGTGAACAGCGGTTATTAGAGGTTGAAGACCCCCACCCCCCCCCCCCCCACTGCTGACCCCCCCACTATTGCCCCCCCCACCGCCCTGTTGCCCCCCCACCCGTGGCTAGCTACTGACGAACAACCGCTAGCTAAAAACGCAAATTTATACTAATTTTCACAATTTTTTTCAAGATTTTTGAAAATTTTTGTCAGTTTTTTTTAAGTTTTTTTCAGCCCTAGCAGCCCTGGGTGTCAAGGAATCCACTCTAGGATTTGATAATAGATTATTGAATAGTTTCTAGTGGTAATAGAATGGTTTCAACTTTTCAACACTGCGAATTTTTTGCATTTTTTTGGATAAATTTTGCAAATTTTTTCAATGTTTTTGAAAGTTTTTGTCGTTTTTTAGGTTTATCCAGCCTCAAGAGCCAAGGAAATTCCCCGAGGGTTTAATAATAGGTTACTATGTAGTTTCTAGAAGTAATGGAATCATTTTCAAGATTTAAACATCACGAATTTTAGCATTTTTTTTTTGACAAAAATTGCTATGTTATTAAAATTTTTTGACATATATTTTCATTATTCAAGATTTTTCAGCCTCAGGGTTCAGACAACCTCCTGAAGGGTTTGATAATACGTTGCTGCATAGTTTCTAGTGGTAATAGAATGTTTTTCAACATTTGAACATCACGATTTTTAGCAATTGTTGGATAAAACTTGAATTTTTTTTTCAAATTTTTCAAAATTTGTCATTATCTAAGTTCTTCCAGCCCCAAGAAACCTCGTATAGGTTTTGATAATAGGTTACTAAACAATTTTTATTGCGATAGAATAGCTTTGAACTTTTTAATATCACAAATTTTATCAATTTTTTTAATAAAACTTGATTTTTTCAATTTTTTTTTTGAAATTTTTGTCATTTTATTTGCAGTTTTTGAGTCCTTTTTTGAGTTTAACGATTAATACTGGCCAACGAAGCTTTTTAAGTCTTGCAGATGGGTTACATGACAAAAATCCAGAGGCAAAAAATGTTCTTTGAACATTTTCGTCACTGCGAAATGTGGAAAGTTTTCTTCTGAATTTTGCACTTTCAGTTTTTTATATGATTTAGTTACTAACAAGGCTAAAATCTCATGGAAAAAATTTCTAGCTCTCTCTCTTTCTCTCTCTGTGTGTGTTGGTTGGCGTTTCTTTCCTTCTCTTTCTCGATCACGTTTTACCTCGCACTCTCTCTCTCTCTCTCTCTCTCTCTCTCTCCTTAACTCTTTTGTTGACTTCATTGGCTGTTATGTGGCGTGATAATATCGTCTATTACCCTAGCCTCACGCCTCTTCAATCAAGCGAAAGCTAACCTCACTAAACAGTTTCTAGGTGCTGACAACCGCCCGCCGGTCGTTTGAGAGCAATTCGCCCGACGTTAGTCGGTTATGTTTCTATAATGCGCCTTAAATTGACGTTGCTCACAGTTTTCAAAGTCTTGCAGAAAAAAAAACTCATCTGTTTTTTAGGTACAAGTATTTGTAATATCATTTTAAAAGCAAAAATAAAATGGAAAATTAAGTTTTTCATTTTTTAAACATGCCTTTCGAGTTTCCTGACTGTTAGGGACCAATGAAGCTGTGTTGTTTTATACATGGATTAAATTGTTTGAGCAGCACTATTTTGTTCTTGAAGACGTTAGCTTCGTTGTAACATTTGGTACTTTTTTTCCAAATCTGCAATTTTTGTTATTTTTACCTTTACTTATCTCCAATCAGTTATTTGTAACCTGTTTGCTTCTAGTCTGCAAGGTACAGTTTATGTAAATTTATGCTTTTTTCAAGTTTTCCGCTTTTTTGTCATATTCTGAGCTCAAGTTGTTAATTAACGGTTATTTAGGTTGGTGCTGCGTTTATGCTTAGATTTAATTATCATGTTTTTGACTTTTGGCATTGTTACCGAAAGCTCTATCGAATCTTTTATATTCTCGATGTTTTTGATAACTTCCACTTCTTTCAATTTGTTTCTTTTTTGTCTCCGTTTGCCCGTTTCATGTCAAACAGGTGATGAGACTCCTCTTACTTGTCGTTTTTTTCAGTTACCATTGCTAATCAATCATTAAAAAGTCGCAAACAATTTTGAAAATTGAAAACTAATTTTTGTTGAGGAGTGAAGCTAATTCGAGAATCCCATTATTACGTGAACCATTGAGTATTGTTAATGGCATGAAAGAGGCTTCTTTTAAAAAGAAGCCGTTTCATTACATGGTTCAGAAAGGTTTTTTAATTTTTCAGTTTAAGGTAGTTTTTGGCTGATTTTTCTATTGTTAACTGACTTCCGATTGTTTTTTTTGTTTTGAGTTTTCGTTGTAAATATGAGTCGTTACTTTTGACTTTTTCGCGAGTAGTTTGATTAGATACTTATCAAATCAAAGGCTAATATTTTGGCTATGAAATTTTTTTGCCAAGAAGAGGAATAAAAGTTGTTTCTTTTTAAAAATTTTCTTTTGTTTTGTTCATGTTTTCTGTTTGTCCGTTATACGGTACAGCCATCGATCTGTTTTTTTATATTCAATTGATAGTCAGTTCCTATTTTATACAAGTTTTTTATTGTAGTTCATGGCTGGTTTCGCTTTGTCTTTGTGTTTCTGATGTCAACTTTTGTCTTTTGTAACTCTGGATAAGTAGAGGGAGCAAGAAAGAGGTTTTTAAAGTCAGCAATGTGTTTTCAAACTAATTTCTAAGGAGAGAATTCGGTTTTTGGGCTTCAGTGAGTTTTTTAAGTGCTGCATTTTGACTTCTGTTTTCTCTGTTTTACTTGTGCAAGATTTGACATTAAGAGAGGCGAGTATGCCCAACCACGAAATTAAACTAATATAGCACTCATTTGAGAGATTTTTGAGCGAGTATTAGTTGTCATGAAAAAAATAAATCTGAGTTAAAAGGGCTAGGAATTTTCAAGCTTCAATTAGGTCTGCTTGAAAGTATCAGATGACCATGCTAGAAAATGATTTCTTCATAATAGGCTTTTTTTAATTTCTGAGTTAAAAGTGCGATATTGTTTTGCATCCGAGTATTAATTTAGAAAAGTTTTAATGATAGTGCTTCTAATGTGTTCCCCTTCTTTGTTGTTTCAGGCCTGAGGATCTCGTACTGAACGATTTAATTGCTGCACATGGCTGCGTGAAGTGCAGGAACTCATCGGAACCTGGATGCTGTAAGTTTCGCTAATTTATACTTGACATATTATTATAGCGGAAATGAAAGAAACCCTTTTTGTAAATATTTACATAAAAGCAACTGGATTACTAATTGCATGTTTAAACGATAGGTTTATTAGTTTCTGACCATCAATCATCTGCTAATACCTTGTGAGAAAATTTGGCATCTGAATGACATCGTAAGTATTTAATAAATAAATAAAGAAACAAATTTTAAACTAATTTTAATGTTTTGAATCTTTCAACTCTTTTTGTTTTTCGTGTGCAGGAGGATGGCCATTTAGTCTTTCCAAGAATGTAGTGCTAAATAATGAAAAGCAAATGTTTCAATTTTTTTTTCAAATTGATTTTTAACTTTCAAAAACTAAGCAGAAGTCTTTTTGTTTGTTTTTCTACAATGTGTCCATATTCTCTATATGCTTTATTTATTCTTCCAATATTCTCTGAAGACCTATAGTATTATTCTTTCTGCTTTCATCAATTGTTGATTTATAAATCTTTATTTTTTTGGCTTTTTCTCAGATGTTTTTTCTTTCAATTTCTTTAATTTGCAATTTTATTCATTTAATTTTAAGCACCGCTTAAAAATTGCCGTTTTTCCGTTTTAGAGTTTTGACTCATTATTACTTCGTGCAAATGTTCTTGGGACTAGGTTTTGGTAAAAACCGATTTTTTTTTGTTTTTTAGTATTATTATATTTCTTTTGTCCCTTTCATGATCGTTTAAATTTCGCTACAGTATGAATTCATTTTGTCTGTTGTTTCTCTAACAAGAAATAGGCATATCTCATTTTGTTTTGTTAATGTGGTGCCAAATCGAAAAATTTGGTGTTTTCTTGAGTCCATCTTTTTATGTTCAGTTTCGAGGAATATTACCTACCTTATGCTATCCCAATGTGTCTTCTGGGCCAGAGTTAATTGCGGAATCCTAAGTTTGGAAGACTTTATTTGTGATGCTATTAGTTTTTGTCCTAGGAATTAAGGCTTTTTCAACGTCACCAGATATGCAGTATCAAGATTTCCCAGTGAATTTTTTCAGTGCAAAATAGGTCTGAAGAATTTAATATATGCCGTTCCTTTTGATCGGTTCTGAATGATGTCGTAATTGTTTTTATGTTCGTTTGATCCCATGAATTCTATGCTCAAATCTTTCCAGTTAAGAGAATTGTAATTTTGCGCCAAATACTTTAATCAAATCTTTTGATGTAACGAATAAATATTGTAACAAAAATAATGGCTTTGACTGCAATTACGGTGTCGTTTGGGAAGTTCCGACGTTTCGAGTCGCTTCCAAATTTTTTCCACTTATGTTTTCCATTTTACAACCGCTAACTTCATAAAAGTGGTTTCATCACACGTTCATGTCGCTCTTTCTTTGCTCTTTTGCTGATCTATGTGTAATGTCGGTTCTTAAACTGAGCGGAAGTGAGTTTTTACCTGGTTTGTATGAAGTGGTTTGATCTCAAATGACCTGACCTACCTTGCTAACCACACGTGTAAATGACTTTTTAAGACTAAGTTCAGTTAAGGTTACTCTGAACAATATTGGGTCACTAAAGAAGTCCAATATCATAAAAAAGTTATTAACAATAGCTATCAAAACATTATCTATTTGAAACGAGATAAGATAAGCGCCTTGGATGCAGACAGTCTCAGTTATCATCCCAGTTGACTCATTTTTTGTAATATTAACTTCTCTTGTACAACTGATCTAAAGATGGCATTAGAAAAAGTTTGATAAAAAACGAACCCATATTCATACTGAAAAAAAAACCGTTTGCTTCTGTTTTGCTTTAGAAAAAATGATTATCACAAAAATGATAAGCGGATCCAAATCTTACTAATATAAACTTGTATTTGACAATTGTATCTGTATCAAAACTAAGTATTTGAAAAATGTAGGGTTTCTTTAAGAATAATGATTTGAACGGTATTTGATTTAAAAAAGAGTCTTATAACGATCTTTCAAAGCTTAATGACGTTTTCAAAAAAAGTTTTAAAAAATCATTTTGATTGGAAAATCAGTCATGATTCTTATTAAAACTATCCTGCTAATGTTTTTTTGGTTAATTTAATTGATCTTGTAGCGAATCCGTGCGTCGGTGGGATCCAAGAGCTGTGCGTACGAGTGCTGGACGAAGACGAGTGTGATAGAACTTACTGCAAGAGACGGGATCTGATGGATTTGGCCCTCTCTCGGAACAAGACAACATTCGAGTGTCTCACTTATCAGGAGAGATGCGTGGAGGCATACCACTGTCGATGTGAGAATGCAACTGATGTATTCGACTTGGATGGCAACTGTGTCGAAAAAAGAGTTAGTCATTCTTGCCAATTTTGAAATGTTTTAACCGAGTTTTTGCTCGATCAACACAAGAAAGTACCCGTTAATAGACAAATAGGAGCCTTCAAATCCTATTTTTACCTATGAAAACGAACAGCCACAATTTGAAGATTACTATATTAATAACAATGCTGATTAGTTTATTTAACATTTTAGAGCATGTAGATATCAAACCATAGGGTTATAATCTGAGTAATTTACATGTTTCAAAAAACAAATTTCTTGACAATTCTTGACATGTCATTGACAATCTGAACAATCTAATCTTGTATCTTAAGCACAAAATCCTTCGTGCTAAAATATCGTTTTGATATTTTATAATTCAATGCTTAGTGACCAAACGGCAGATAAAATGTTTGATAGACTGAAAATCTGTTTGTAGTTACATTTTTGTTGCTTACCAATCGTCCTCGTCTCAGAGCGGCGTTTTGACTTTATCATGGTACTTTTTTTGTTTCAGTGAATATGGAATTTTATTATTTTTAAAGTCAATTAAGAACATAGAGCAAAACTTATCAATTCTTTGTCATTAAACCTACCGTACACATAAGGACACCAAATATCGACATCAAAATAATCAAAATCTTGGGATGCTAAGAACTAAGTCATCACATTAATCTCAGTTATTGATAGTTGGCACATTTTTTCGTGTTACATACGTCATGCTATTTCTCTTAATCATCGTGCGTTTTCACATGATTAAGGCGAATTATCAAGCTTTGGGGTGGAAGCACAGCTCTGTTTTTAAATGTATGTTCTGTTTTAGTTCTGCCCGTGTAAGAAAGAAAACAAGACGGAGTCCAGCCCAAGTTCCCCTCCTCCCTCATACTCCAGATCAGTTTCTGCCTCACAGTCTCAATCCGCTTCAATATCAAGTAAGACAATATTGCTTAATATACTCTAAAACTCTAAAACTTTTTCGTGCATTACAAATGGTTTTTTTCTTACAAAAACACAATAAATTGCTTTGATGCATTTGAAATTGTGTTGTTTGGCATGAATTTGTCAGCTTCTATTGTTTCAACCCCACTTAGTGGGGGTAGGAACTATATGCTCAACTGTTTTTTGTTCAGTCAATTTTGGCCGACTGATATATTTAACGCAGAAAGACATGAATGCTATCACTACAAATCCCGCCGAGTGTAGAATATTTTTATATGGGGACTTTTGAATGTCGTCTTTTTCGGGGGAATTATCAAGGTTCGAATATTTGTGAACATTCAATTTGCCAAATTTCCGCTGTTTCTGTTCACTTTTGCCGTTTATTTTGCTCAAATTTTTAAAAGATTTGTTAAAATTGTTAAAAATAGTGTTATTGATTCTACATCGAAGGAAAGAATAAGAATGCTGAACTGTTCAATGCCATTTTAATTTTTTTTGGTTAAAACCTTAACTGAATTTTAATTTTGGTCGTTTTTTCATTGAAAATGGTTTTAAAAATTTAACTTTTTTGTCCCATTTTGTCTAATTTTTCCAGAAGAACTGACCTAGAAGGTGTTGGCACAATCTTAATAAGTTCAAATGAGGGCTAATTTTAATAAACGAGTGTCCTGGAATTTAAATTTTTGAATATTTATCTAAAATTCATCATTTTTTTCATATTTCTCCAAATTGAATAAACTATTTGTCTGCTTTGCTCTTATAGCTCGAATGGGCTGCTATTCAGATCAAGGTTTTTTATTTTTGTTTGAATTTTCCTTCATAACTCGTCCTGCTATGTTTTTTTATGCCAATCTTTGCCAAATGTCTGTTTTTCTTTTCGTTATTTTTTGTCCCATTGGTTCTCAGCAAAATTGGTGTATGTTTTTGAGAATTTATAGCTTGCTCGTCTTCAACACGTAATTGTTGAAGAATAACGTTATCACCAATAGTTTTCTAGGAAAGGGGCGCCTTCTCTTTGTTTTTTTTTCTAGTTCTTATTACTGCTCAATTAGGGCCGTATTTTTTGTTGACTATCAAAGGGTGTTTTTACAGTAGTCGATAATCAACTGACTAGAAAATCAATTTTTTGGATTGTAAGTCATGACGTGTCCTGATTTTTTTCACAACCCAAAGAAATTTGATCGTACTGGAGCGCTGCATTTTTCTGCTCGGTTTGTTCCCCATTTACTTTCTTTTATCGATGCCAACGAGCGATTAAAATGTAGTAAAGATCTTGGATGCTTCGAAGTCCATAAGAGAGCACATAAAGCGATTTATTCAATGTTTGAAATGTTTTCAATAAAGATCAATGGCACCTAAACAATTTTTGTCTTTTTGTTGTTCAAACTTGATCTCTTTGTTGTTCAAACTTTTGCTGTTCAAACGCTAGGCCCACTTGCTTTTGATGTTCTTATGACTTTATCATTATGTATTCTCTTAAAATTTTAATGATTTTGGAGCTCTGTCTGTTATGGTATTTTTGTTGCCAGATAGTCGCAGTAGTGATTACTGTCATTGGCTTTGTAATGAAGCATAATTTAATCTATTTAATGGTTTTTCCTCATTTAACTGTTTGGGCAACTTGGGCATTATTCGTTTTCATTAGAATTTAATGATTATTTGAGTTCCAGCTTTTATAAATCTCTTTGTTGTCGTGTTGTTCAGTTTCATTTTGACATATCTGCAAGGCCCTCTTTTTATTCATAAATCATTGCTGTTGTTGGTTTCATTTCATTTTTAGAAACTTTATCACCTTTGGCATTACTTTGTTTTCCAAACTTTTATTTGATTTTTGAGAATTACTACGTTTGTTATTAATAGCCGCACAGCGATAGCTGGGGCTATTATTGGCCTTCTCTTGGTTTTTTTTACAATTCAAAGAATTTGAATTGTGTTTGGGCGCTGTCTTTTTTTTAAGATCTGTTCACACATTTTCATGATTTTTGAAGTCAAATTGGAGTAGTGATTTTGGTCACGCCAAAACAGAAATGGAGCGAAAAAGCGAGTGGTCTTGCGGCGTGAATTTTTCTTCGCTCTAGTTTTAAAGTAGAGTGAGAAAACGGTGTTTGAACAAAAATTCGGTTTCTCGGTAGTGGTTATTTGTTCACATGCGGCAGTTTCACTTTGATTTTTACTGTTTCTTCGATTTCTTGGATCGGACTATTTTCTAAATGGTTTTCCCAATCCATTCACAGCTCATTCTAGGCCTAGTTTTTTGTTTGAATTAAATTTTCATTTCGCGCCAGTGGTTTTTTGTTCACATGCGGCAATTTCACTCTGATTTTTACTGTTTTTTCGATTTTTCGAATCGGATTTTTTTCTAAATGGTTTTTCCAATCCATTCACAGCCATTCTAGGCCTAGTTTTTTGTTTGAATTAAATTTTCATTTCTTGCTAGTGGTTTTTTGTGTTCACATGCTGCATTTTGACATTGATTTTCTGTTTTTTTCTTACTTTTTATCTGATTTTTTTAAAAATTATTTTCCCAATTAATTCATAGTCAATTCTAGGTC
Source organism: Convolutriloba macropyga (assembly GCF_964194025.1). Lineage (NCBI taxonomy): Eukaryota > Metazoa > Xenacoelomorpha > Acoela > Convolutidae > Convolutriloba > Convolutriloba macropyga. Next base: position 68,757,364 of record NC_134471.1, read on the forward strand.
TAGTTTTTTCTGTTTAGTCAATGAAAATTCTTTGAATTGTACGTCAGGACTTGTCCTGCTATGTTTTTTTTTTATTTCGTCGTCATGATTTTTGTTACGACCATATGACGTCACAGCCACTTTTTGTTCATTCGTTCATGCAATTTCAACTGAATTTCATGTGTGACGTCATTTTTGGCTCTTAGTGGAGCGAGTTTTTTGTTGATGCGCGTGATTAAACTTTTGGTCACACTTGACTTACCTCACTCTCAAAAATGACTTCCTCAATTTGAAATTGACT
>NC_134471.1:68760143-68986018 GCF_964194025.1 Convolutriloba macropyga
TTCCTTGTTGATGAGCGTTCAACTGGCTTATGCGGGCCCCAATTATAGGCCATACGGCCTCGACTCTGTAACAGTGATTGTTCGATTTTTGGATGATAGTCAGACGGTAATGGGAACAACTTCTGCGGTTAGTGTTTTCCAATATCAAAATTTAGTTTAATGGCTAGTATATGCATGAACAAGATAGCTGGTTTAATCAGGTTGTTTAATACATAATACAGTGACGCAACTAATTTCAGTAAGAAACTTATGAGGATTGACAATGCGTCCAAATTTGGACTTTCCTCTAAGATTCAATTACAGGAGCTAATATTTGTTTTGAATAGCGTCCTTCAGGATGTACACTTATGGTGCATTTAAAAAACATGATAATGCAGTGATCTATTTGACATTGAACATTAAAAAGTTCAGCATCAAAGAGTGATTAATTTTGATTAAAAGATTAGAAAAATCTTTGTCGGAGACTATGAAAACTAGAGTTATGCATATAACGTCTATACAAAACATCTAATTTTTTTTTAATCTATAAACAATTAACATTCCGGAGACCATTTTAGAAAGCGTTTCTTTGATTAAAAGCTATTTTTGCGACTTGATCAATATTTTTGTATAGTAAGTTTAATAAAATTGCTACAAGTTTTGTAATGAACTACACTGAATGGTTTCTAGAACTTGAGTCTTCTGGAAGCCCAACCATTGGAGATTCCCATTGATAGTGTTTCTGCCATCACCACTTCCCAGATCACATTGACAATTGATGATAATGTAGTGGACAACGTCTTTCCACCGCTCGATTTTAGACAACCTGTGTTCTACAGGCTTGAAGTCGAGTATTGTGGAGGTAAGTGAACGTTCCACTATAATACTTTCAGATTTAATTAATTGCTCTTGAACGAAGTTCATATCAATTATTGTAAACGTGTTGGTCTTTTTTATGCAATTTTTTTGCTTGACCATTTTACGCTCATCTTCTAGAACATTCTTTGACTTCTCAAGTGACTTTTTCACGCTTTCGTTCTTTCTTTTCGAGTGATCTCTATTGCTCTCATCCCGAAGTAAAGCTTGTTGCTAATATAAATTTGTTGCAGCAAAACAAAGAGAAGTGTCTGATGGCCCAGTGGGCAGTGCTGTTGATTAGGGATCGGTAGGTCAAGGGTTGGAATACCGGCATGGTCAAGAAATTTTCTACCCGCCTGTCGTTCGAGAGCAATTCTTCCGACATTAGTCGAATTGTGTTCTAATACGTGCTTTTGGGACTTCTTAACCAAAATTCAATTTGGGATTAAGGACTTGGCTATCCTTTTAATATGCCCGGAAACCATTTTCTTAGTGCCCCCCAATGATCGAATTTCACGAGTGATTTGTACATAGCTAAATATTTTTGAGATCTAAACCGCTTTTTTTCATGATGAATGTGGAAACGAGTCTTTAGGTCAATCTTCTGAACATACGCTAAGAAATAAATATAGTCATTGGATGAGCGTGCTTTTCCCTGGCTCTTTGCTACAATAAAATCACTTTAAATGAGCGCTTGGTGCTGTCGTACAACTCAATTTTGATTTTTCTAGTGGTTATCAATACCTGTCTATTTTTACGAAGCTCCAGACAAGTTAGAGCGTGCTGATCTCAAAAAGACGGTAGTCATCCGAGCCGATTGTCTTGAGAGCATTTGTCTAGAGAGTTAATCTTGTTCACACATTTTCATGATTTTTGAAGTCAAATTGGAGTAGTGATTTTGGTCACGCCGAAACAGGAAGTGGAGCGAAAAATCGAGTGGTTTTGCGGCGTGAAATTTTTTCACTCTTATTTTGAAGTAGAGTGAGAAAACAGTGTTTGAACAAAAATTCGGTTTCTCGATGGTGGTTTTTTGCTCATATGCGGCAATTTCACTTTGATTTTTACTGTTTTTTTTGGATGAGATTTATTTTTTAATGGTTTACCCAATCCATGCATGGTTCATTCTAAGCCTAGTTTTTTGTTTGAACCAATTTTCTCTTGCTCGCTGGTGGTTTTTTGTTCACATGCGGCATTTTGACATTGATGTTCATTTTTTAAAATTTTTTATCTGATTTTTTAATGGTTTTCCCAAATCACTCATAGTCCATTCTAGGATTAGTTAATAGCCATCATAAACCTCTCAAACAGCTATTATTTAGGTGCTTTTGTTTTTTTTTAATTCTCTTTACCTTTTGATCACGTTTTTCGTTTTACATAAATCACGTTTTTCACGTTTAACTTCTGATTTACTTTACTCACTGTTTGAACTGAATGGATATTAAATTCTTTCATGCATTCAATTACTCAATGTAGTGAATACGGTCAAAGTCAAAGGAGCAAAATCAAAAGAGACGGGATAAATTGATAAAATCTAGTCTTCAACTCATTGAGAATCAGGTTATCAAAGTTCATTAGTGTTTGCTTGATGATATCAGTATTAAACTTATTAGCTTTCAGTTTAGAAGTTGAGTTAAATGTAGTTTCAGAATTCTACTGAAACTGTACGCAAAATTAGATCAGTTTTTGAAACTGAAAAGAAAACAGAAAGAAATCAGTCAATTTGTCTCTTTTTTTCTGTTTCAATGTGCATCAAGTGCGTCAACGGCGGCTATTTTCCGGCTATGTTTTTTGTTTAGTCAATGAAAGATGTTTGAATTGTACGTCCGGACTTGTCCTGCTCTGCTTTTTTGTTTCTTCGTTTGACGCTCTTTTTCGTTTTACATGTGTTCACACAGCAATGCTGAATAAATCATTTTTTCCGAAGGACCCCTTCCTCTCACTAACGGCATTTGCACACGTGACGTCTTTTTGCTCTCACTCTCTCTCTCTCTCTCTCTCTCTAGCATAGTTTTTAAGTCATTTGTGAGATTAGATTTTGATCATACTTGACTTGCCTCATTCTATAAAATGACTTTTGCATTTTAAAATTTAATTTCAATTTGAATTAATTTAAGGTCAAAGGAATCATATGTGCAGTACAGGTCCCTAATAAAAATTTTCTGCGGAATTAATTTTAACAAGTTTTATTATTTTCTCGCTGCATGTTTTCTAACTAGCTTTTTGAGCCGCGTCAATTTTTTTTCAACTTAGTTCTATATTTTTTCCATCTCTATTATACGGCACCTAATTCGATTCTTTCGCAGCTATTCCGGCAATCAGCCGGTTATGTTTAATTTGTCGCCGAATGTTTTTTTCATGTTTTTTTTTTTTGAGCGGTGGAAATAATTTTTTCAACTTATATCTGTAAATATTTCTATCTCTGTTATACGACATGCATGTCTATATCTTTGGCAACCTTTCCGGCAATCTGCTAGACTGCAGCCTTCGTTTACTAATCAACGGCAAAGGCATATTTTTTTATCGTTTTTCACGACTCGAAGAAGAGTGATGGTATTCTACAGGTTTTTTTGCTGAAGCAATTTTTTTTTGAATTGAACTTTCGTTTTAGAACGTTGACTTCTGGTTTTATTCAAGGTCAACCCCCCCCCCCCCACACACACACACACACAAACAAACACCAAACATTACCGCCCCCTCCAACCTACCCCCTCCCATGTTCAAACCTACTTATCCCTCACTTATTTTACCCCCTCCATTCACTCAACTTACCTATCCCCCTCCGACTGGTCCGCAAGACCTCGCCAAGAGCCGCAAAAACCTTTAACACGTCCAACCACTTCCACACTCCTAAACTAAAAGACGTGTCTGTTTTTTAAAATTCTTTCCTTTCGTTTGTTTTCTAAGGTACTTAAATTTTTTCTTTGATATTTTTGATAAAAGTATGTTTAGTTTAAAGATTATATTTTACGAATCTGAGTAGTTTCCGCTGTTCTACTGGCTATATTTTCTTAGTTCAACTTATCTTTTGATGACTTAAACTTAGATTTTTTCGACCATTGATCTTGATTTCGAAAATTTTCGCAATGAACTTTTTGAGCACTTTGCGTGTATCTTGTGAGCAGTTAATAAACTCTGGTAATATTCAAGGGGAGAATTATTTCGAGAACTATCAATTTTGATACCATTGCAATCCGTACTCCCTCCACCAAATAAAAATTCTACCCACACCTATCAACCCAAACCATTCCCCCTAACACGTATTTACTCGCACTCCCTCAAACTGTCTACCCCCCGAACACATACATTTACGTATTCCTCCACTTGTCACCTAAATATCTCACAGATTTCCCTATTGTTTTTCTGAGGACTGAAACACATTTTTGTTTCCTGTTGACTCATAATCAGGCCGATGTATTGCTATGCCGACGTTTAGAGTAATAGATGCATATGTTTTTAAACTGTAAACAAACGAGAGCAAACCGTTCTGCCAATCAAAAAGCTATACCTCTTCTCCATTACTTTTTATCATGTGCGAATCATATTTTGGTGAAAGTTTGTTAATTGCTGCGATAGCGAGGGCTGATAGTGCCTGTTTTCGACTATATGTCTTCACGTTCACTTCAAATCTTCTTTTTGTGCATTTTCTCATCTAATTTTGACGGAATTGCTTGCCTAACGCTTTTTGTTTAATTCTAGCAGGGTAAATTTTTTGATTATTGATGTGAAATTTTTGGCCACACGACTTATCTCATTCTTAAAATGACTTTCCATCAATCTCGAACATTTCCACCTCTTTAGATCTTTCTCTTTTACACCCTCCTGAAAATATTGATGACTTTTGCTCTATCATAATAGACTCAATTGAATCTATCTGCGATCACGATGATCCTCCTCAACTTTAAACAGCCAATGTTAGAAAATGGCCATTTTTTGACGATGAACTTAAAAAATTGAAATGAAAGAGACGTAAATATGAAAGACAGAAACGTAAGGATAGCTCCCCATATTTTTGACAGAGTACAAAATTTTTATTACCTCTCACCGAAAAGTCATGCAAGAAAAGAAAACAATCTTCTACTGCAATAAAATCAAGTATTTGAATGAAAAGACAATGAAAGAACGATTTCGTCAAGTCAACAAGATTATTTCTGGAAATAATTGATTTTTACCTACTTATGCTTCAGATGATTGTTTAGCAGAATCATTTAACGATTACTTTATTGACGAAATTCTGAACAGTTTAAATGTGGATCTGAATCTCCCTGTCAAACAGTGTCAGTCTCAGTAAACGAATTTTACTTCAATTGATCTAAAATTTTTGCGAGAAGTTGTACTGAGTCTGTCAAATGCATCATCTTTCAATGATCTTCTCACCACCAGTGCACTTAAACAATTATGCAACCTCTGGTTTCCTCATGTTTTGTCACTTATTAATAAGTCTCTTACCACTTGGGTTTTTTCTAGTCGGCTTAAACATGCAGTTTTCAAACTAAAACTCAAGAAAGAGTCTTTGGACGTGGAAATACTTAGTAATTAGACCTCTCAGCAACTTACTTTGCTTTGAGAAAGTTTTTGAAAACGTGGTACACACACAAATAACGTCTTACTTGGAGAAAATGAATTACTGAGTATAATGCAGTCAGCCTACGGTTCGAATCACTCTACAGAAAGAGCTCTTCTAAAAACTAGTTTGGACATATATTGCAATAGACCGTAAATCTGCCGTCCTAGTAGCTTCCGTTAATTTAAAAGCCGCTTTCGATACTATTAACCACCAGCTTCTTCTAAAAGTCTGTCACAATCGTATTGGAATTACTGTAACATTATTAACATGGTTGGAAAATTACCTGTATCAGAGATCACAAATTGTGCTTATTGGATCTTGTCTTTCTAAACCCAAGTATCTGAACGTTGGTGATCCTCAAGCTTCAACATTGGGCCCTGTTCTCTTTAACATGATTCTAACACTTTTTTGTGATCTTCGTGATGAAAATGAATTAATATACCAAGTGTATGTAGACGACACCCTTCTATGTTTCGAATAAAAATTTGACAATCAAGCTACTCACCAAAAACTGGAAAGGCTACTTGATGTTCTCTGCAATTGGTTTGCCTCAGCAGGGCTGAAATTACATCCAGACAAAACAGCTAGTCTTAATTAAAACAGTCAAGTCAACATTTTGTTGGAAACGTGTCAAGGTGCTAAACGAAACACTTGATATAAAAGCGGAGCTGAAATCTATTGGGGGTATATCTTGACAAAAGCTTAAACTACCGGAAACATATAGCAGCAGTTACGTCTTCCTGCTATTTTCAATTGCGAAAACTGAATTTCGAAAGTCGGCGTATGCTTATAAGAATTTTTGTACTAAGTAGACTGGACTACTGCAATTTTTTACTTGCTGGAGTGTGTGTGCAAAAGACCTACAGAAACTTCAGAAATGATAAAAATTTTGTTGCCGTTTTATTTGTGGTCTTCACTGCTCTAGTAGTACCTCATTTCACATGCACGATCTTGAACTAACAATACAGCAGAGTAAAATTCAAATTTTTGTGTTGCGTTTACAAAGCCCCCTGCAACACAGAACGTCTACTTCCTTACCTCAAGCTTTTCCAACTTGCGACTGGAAAAAGATCTTCCGAATCAAGAAAACTTATATGCCCTAAAAAAACGGACTGCTAATGGTTGTAAGGCCTTTGAGCACATTGGAGGAAAAATGTGGAATCAACTACCAGCAGAACAGATCAGCAGACTGTCTTATTGTTTTCAAGAAAAAATTGAAAACGCATCTGTTTCAACAGCACTATTACCATTGAGCTCGACGAGTTCTAGAAGAAGTTCTAGAAGAAGTTCTTACCTTCAGAGTTCTAGAAGAAGTGCCTCAACAACTCCGATGATGATGATGATGATGATGATGATGATGATGATGATGATGATGATGATGATGATGATGATGATGATGATGATGACTTTTCAGCTCTCTCATATTGGTTTTTTCTAAGTAAAATTGCAGGAGACGAGATAATGTGAACGCTGTTTTGCGCTCTAGTTGAAAGGTATTCGGAGACAACTAAAGGAAAAACATAAATTGTGCAATCATAAATTGTTGATTGAAAAATCAGGAAGCATCAGGAATAGAAGCGGCAGGCGTTTTTTGTTCTTGGTGCTTGCTTAGAAGTTTTATTTGCCAGACAAAATTTTTTGCCTACTTTTTAAAATTTCATTTTATTACGATATGCGTTTTTATAAATTGGTTTCTCTGTTAACCAGATTGTGTGTCTATAGGTTCTAGTGCCTCACCATCGGCTTCTGCATCCGGAAGTGCATCAGCTTCTCCATCCGCTTCGGTGTCAGGAAGCTTATCGGTGTCACCTTCCCCATCCATTTCTGGCAGCGCCTCAGCGTCAGTTTCAGCATCAGGAAGTGCTTCTGCTTCACCGTCCGCTTCAGTGTCGGGAAGTGCCTCCGCTTCACCATCGGCTTCAGTATCTGGAAGTGCCTCTGCATCACCATCTGCTTCAGTATCTGGAAGTACCTCTGCTTCGCCGTCAGTTTCTGTTTCAGGAAGCGCTTCTGCCTCACCTTCGGCTTCAATATCTGGAAGTGCCTCTGCATCCCCATCAGCTTCAGTATCTGGAAGTGCCTCTGCTTCGCCGTCAGTTTCTGTTTCAGGAAGTGCTTCTGCCTCACCTTCGGCTTCAATATCTGGAAGCGCCTCTGCATCACCATCAGTTTCAGTATCTGGAAGTGCCTCTGCTTCGCCGTCAGTTTCTGTTTCAGGAAGCGCTTCTGCCTCACCTTCGGCTTCAATATCTGGAAGTGCCTCTGCATCCCCATCAGCTTCAGTATCTGGAAGTGCCTCTGCTTCGCCGTCAGTTTCTATTTCAGGAAGCGCTTCTGCCTCACCTTCGGCTTCAATATCTGAAAGTGCCTCTGCATCAGCATCACCTTCAGTATCTGGAAGTGCTTCTGCTTCACCATCAGCTTCAGTTTCGGGAAGTGCGTCTGCTTCACCATCAGCTTCCGTGTCAAGAGGTTCCTCTGGCTCACCTTCAGCTTCAATATCCGGAAGTGCATCTGCTTCGCCGTCAGTTTCGGTTTCGGAAAGTGCTTCTGCCTCACCTTCGGCTTCAATATCTGGAAGTGCCTCTGCTTCACCATCAGTTTCAGTTTCGGGAAGTGAGTCTGCTTCACCATCAGCTTCAGTATCTGGAAGTGCCTCTGCCTCACCTTCGGCTTCAATATCTGGAAGTGCCTCTGCTTCACCATCAGTTTCAGTTTCGGGAAGTGAGTCTGCTTCACCATCAGCTTCGGTATCTGGAAGTGCCTCTGCATCACCGTCAGCATCAGTATCTGGAAGTGCCTCTGCTTCGCCGTCAGTTTCTGTTTCAGGAAGCGCTTCTGCCTCACCTTCGGCTTCAATATCTGGAAGTGCCTCTGCATCACCATCAGCTTCAGTATCTGGAAGTGCTTCTGCTTCACCATCAGCTTCCGTGTCAAGAGGTTCCTCTGGCTCGCCGTCAGCTTCAGTATCCGGAAGTGCATCTGTTTCGCCGTCAGTTTCGATTTCAGGAAGCGCTTCTGCCTCACCTTCGGCTTCAATATCTGGAAGTGCCTCTGCATCACAATCAGCTTCAGTATCTGGAAGTGCCTCTGCATCACCATCAGCTTCAGTATCTGGAAGTGCTTCTGCTTCGTCGTCAGTTTCTGTTTCAGGAAGCGCTTCTGCCTCACCTTCGGCTTCAATGTCTGGAAGTGCCTCTGCTTCACCATCAGCTTCAGTATCCGGAAGTGCATCTGCTTCGCCCTCAGTTTCGATTTCAGGAAGCGCTTCTGCCTCACCTTCGGCTTCAATATCTGGAAGTGCCTCTGCATCACAATCAGCTTCATTATCTGGAAGTGCCTCTGCATCACCATCAGCTTCAGTATCTGGAAGTGCTTCTGCTTCGCCGTCAGTTTCTGTTTCAGGAAGCGCTTCTGCCTCACCTTCGGCTTCAATATCTGGAAGTGCCTCTGCTTCACCATCAGCTTCAGTATCCGGAAGTGCATCTGCTTCGCCGTCAGTTTCGATTTCAGGAAGCGCTTCTGCCTCACCTTCGGCTTCAATATCTGGAAGTGCCTCTGCATCACAATCAGCTTCAGTATCTGGAAGTGCCTCTGCCTCACCTTCGGCTTCAATATCTGGAAGTGCCTCTGCTTCACCATCAGTTTCAGTTTCGGGAAGTGAGTCTGCTTCACCATCAGCTTCGGTATCTGGAAGTGCCTCTGCATCACCGTCAGCATCAGTATCTGGAAGTGCCTCTGCTTCGCCGTCAGTTTCTGTTTCAGAAAGCGCTTCTGCCTCACCTTCGGCTTCAATATCTGGAAGTGCCTCTGCATCACCATCAGCTTCAGTATCTGGAAGTGCTTCTGCTTCACCATCAGCTTCCGTGTCAAGAGGTTCATCTGGCTCGCCGTCAGCTTCAGTATCCGGAAGTGCATCTGCTTCGCCGTCAGTTTCGATTTCAGGAAGCGCTTCTGCCTCACCTTCGGCTTCAATATCTGGAAGTGCCTCTGCATCACAATCAGCTTCATTATCTGGAAGTGCCTCTGCATCACCGTCCGCTTCAGTATCAGGAAGTGCCTCCGCTTCACCATCGGCTTCAGTATCTGGAAGTGCCTCTGCATCACCGTCTGCTTCAGTATCTGGAAGTGCCTCTGCTTCGCCGTCAGTTTCGATTTCAGGAAGCGCTTCTGCCTCACCTTCGGCTTCAATATCTGGAAGTGCCTCTGCATCACAATCAGCTTCATTATCTGGAAGTGCCTCTGCATCACCATCAGCTTCAGTATCTGGAAGTGCTTCTGCTTCGCCGTCAGTTTCTGTTTCAGGAAGCGCTTCTGGCTCACCTTCGGCTTCAATATCTGGAAGTGCCTCTGCTTCACCATCAGCTTCAGTATCTGGAAGTGCATCTGCTTCGCCGTCAGTTTCGATTTCAGGAAGCGCTTCTGCTTCACCTTCGGCTTCAATATCTGGAAGTGCCTCTGCATCACAATCAGCTTCAGTATCTGGAAGTGCCTCTGCATCACCATCAGCTTCAGTATCTGGAAGTGCTTCTGCTTCGCCGTCAGTCTCTGTTTCAGGAAGCGCTTCTGCCTCACCTTCGGCTTCAATATCTGCAAGTGCCTCTGCTTCACCATCAGCTTCAGTTTCGGAAAGTGCGTCTGCTTCACCATCAGCTTCCGTGTCAAGAGGTTCATCTGGCTCGCCGTCAGCTTCAGTATCCGGAAGTGCATCTGCTTCGCCGTCAATTTCGGTTTCAGGAAGCGCTTCTGCCTCACCGTCCGCTTCAGTATCAGGAAGTGCCTCTGCTTCACCATCGGCTTCAGTATCTGGAAGTGCTTCTGCTTCACCATCAGCTTCAGTTTCGGGAAGTGCATCTGCTTCACCATCCGCTTCCGTGTCAAGAGGTTCCTCTGGCTCGCCGTCAGCTTCAGTATCCGGAAGTGCATCTGCTTCGCCGTCCATTTCGGTTTCAGGAAGCGCTTCTGCCTCACCGTCCGCTTCAGTATCAGTAAGTGCCTCTGCTTCACCATCGGCTTCGGCATCGGGAAGTGAGTCCGCTTCGCCTTCAGTTTCCGTATCGGCAAGTCAGTCTGTTTCACCATCCGCTTCAGTGTCGGGAAGTGCGTCCGCCTCGCCATCAGCTTCATTATCGGGAAGCGCATCAGGGTCAGCTTCGGCTTCAGGCAGCGCTTCTGCCTCACCTTCCCCTTCGCTATCAGGAAGTGCATCTGCTTCTCCTTCAGTGTCTGTGTCTGGCAGTGCTTCTTTGTCACAATCTGCGTCCGTTTCTCAAAGTGAGTTGAGTTGCAATGCATCCTGCTCATTTTGTACACATTTTCTCACTGAAAGAACGATCCTATTGCATTACGTTTATTAATTTCTTAACTAAATTTAATGCTACATAGTGTTTTAAGTCACCCACATGTACGAGATTGTTTCTGGAGAAACTTCCAAGTGTAAGCTTCTTTGGAAAGTCTGTCTGCATGAGACATCAAATAATCGTAATTTCACTTCCTCTTTAGTGCTGACGGATGTATGATGTTTCTAATTGCTTTTGATTGCGTGGCGTGTGTCTACCAAAGGCAATATGAAAAGTTAAGACAACAATTTTCAAATAATGCAAACTAATTTATCGGTAGTTTTTGGCGAGAGGTTATTGCTGTTTTAACAGAATAACTGATGCAAACAAATTGGCGCTCTCTAATAAAACCTTGTATGATAGGCATTTAGATTTACTAAACTTGTCTTTACGTCTCAAAAAGCAACCATGTTTTATAATTGCCAGGTACTTCATCGTATGTGTGTGTTGACGATGAGATCACAGTGCCCAGAGCTGAATCAGCGATTCCTCTGCAGGGACAGGGGAAAGTGGAGTACCTTTTCACTATAACAGTATGTTCTTTTGTCTTCAAAGCGATTATTGTTTGTTTCACTAATGCGCGACATAAAGTCCTATCAACATAGCATGCGTTAATTTAACCTTTTTCACTTTTTGTTTTCGGTTTCATCTTTGCAGATTCTTTAGTTGCAACATTAATCCAAATTTGAAAGCGAGTCCATGCCGTTAGTAGTGAGAATCATTGATACACCATGAAAGCTGGAAATTGTTGAGAAACTTGTTATGAATCTCATGTCCAAACTTGTACGCACGTTCTTCTTGCAAGAGTTAAATCCCCTAATATCCAGGGTACACTTTAAAATTTCGGTTATCTGAATCTCCACATTCATAATTTCAGTTTTGAAAGGGTTTTTTTGCAGGGATCCGATGCCAAATTTATGGAACTGGCACTGATCAGCGGTGATCCTACAGTGCTCACAAGTCCTTCAACGGTCACACTCATCTTCCTCGATTCTAATGGAGCTGAAGTCCAAAGAAAGAGCTACGTAAGCCAGATTTTTGCTTATTTTACAAGGCCCTGCGAGAAATGAAAGGGCGTTTTTTCTGGGTTTTTTTTTGCGCTCCACCTCCACATGCGTTTCTCCCTCGTATCCCCTCCTCTTTATTATGGTATCCCCATATTTATATTCAATGATCGCATTCACAATATTACAAAAACGACGGATGTTCTCTGTTTTGCATTAGTAATTATTAAAACAAATATCGTACTTATTCTTCCTGCTGTGCTTTCTCAAACAGAATTTTTTTTGTCTAATTCATACACTCTAATAAAAGAGTTTGGCAGATTAAGGATTATGCCAGGATGAAGTATTTCGGATGGTTTTGGCTTGTACAATTTGTGTAGCTATCTATAAATTGCCAAAAAAAAACATTCTAACTGAAAAAATGCTGTGGTCACTATTTGGTACTTATATTCGGTGGGAGCTATTCGAACATCCCATTTTTGGGATCAGTGTAGTTTAATTTTTTTAAACCATAATACACAGTCCTTTTCCATGTTTTAACAACTGATTTTATTGTTGGCGCACTCGTCACAACCAACACACAATTCTCAGATACGCAAACGGGGGAGGAGGCTTAGCACCCATTGTTGTTCAAATGAACGTTTATTGTGTGAAATGTGAGGGTTCAGTACTTAATTCTGATTGGTCCATTGCGATTCCCCGTTTCTGGAGTATAATAGACTGCTGAGACATTTTGTGGCACCTAGTGCTAATCGCTTTTGCCCGCAACCGTCCACGCCGCTTTTTTCACATTATTTTTTTTATCGTAACCATGTATTAACAACCGAATGTGCTTTTTGCTTAATTATTAGCCCTCATCTTCTATTATTACGCTCCTAATTTTTGTTTACAATTCAAGGCATGTGAACTGCATTGGGGTGTCTTTTTTAACAAATATTTCCACACATTTTGATGTCAAATTTTAGTGGTGATTTTGGATACGCTGGAAAGGGAAGCGGAGCAAAGTGGTTTTGCTGGGGATGTCTTTGAGATTACTTCGAGGTTGCGCGGCTCATTTGCAAATGTGACTACTTTATCTTGTCAATGGGGTTTCTCAAAGCCATTTTTAAGTGTTTTAATTGGTCTTCGCCTAACTTTAACATTACATAAGCTGAAAATTTTCCTGTAATGTCTACTAAAATTGCTTTTGCGTAATCGATTTTTTATTCTATATTTTTGCTATGCATGATTTTTTAAATCTAGTTTTGAAGTAAAGAGAAAAAAGGGGTGATTGATCAAAAATACATTTTCTTGATGGCGTTTTTCGAATTTTTCAGTCCATTCCTGGTTCATTTCGAGTTTGTTTTTTGGTTCTCTCAGGGAAATTTCTTTGAGTTTCAATTCAGGTCTTTTCGTGTAATCTTTTTTAGGAATTCAATGAATTTGGAGTGTATTAATGCTTTGTCTTTTTGTAAATTTTGCCCACGTATTTTTCGATAACATCTAGCTTTTAAATCAGGTAAAGCCCAGGATGTATTAAGTTGCATTAGAGCACTTAAGCTTGCTTAAGTAGCTTTTCAAGTACTTAGTTAGTTAAATTTTGGGAAAGCCTAAATTAAATGCGAAAAGTTCCTGTCTTTCGTTTTTATTGGCCCTTTTTTAGTTTTTTTTTCAGTTCAACAGAGGTCTTTAATTGACGCTGGTCACAGTTCATATAGGTCTCGTGCAAGAAAAATCATTTTTTGTCAGTTTTTTAGGTATATGTTTTGATAGCGGACTCAAGTTTTTTGTTTTTTCTTAGGGCCCAAAAAGATTTTATAGCTGGCGTATGCGTTATTGGTTAGATTGTAAATTGCCAAATATGTTTTGAAGCCGAAAGTTTTTACAAAATTTTAAAAAATTTTGCATTTTTTCAAATTCTGTTTTTTTTTACGTACCAGCAAGTTAGTTGTCTATAAATGATTATATGAATAAATTTTTTATCTGTGGACTATAAGGTTTTTGAGATTGAAAAAGAAAAATTTTTAAACAGCTTTAGGGAAATGTAGAAAATCGGGAAAAATTGAAAAGATTTTATACCGTCAGTTTTTTTAATCCAATATTCTATGTGAAAACAAATGATCTTGGCTGGAGGATTTAAAATATAAATTTTGATGTTTTTTTGGAAAAAGGGAAAAAATATTTTTTCGCATTTTTGTGGGCGCCGAATATTTCGACAGTTGCTTGTGTTGTGTCATTGGCTCCTTCTTTCAAAAAATGAATCTAAATCTAAATAGGGCAGATAAAACATAAATTTTTAGCGGAGGACGGGTGGATGATTACGGACAGTGGCCAAAGTTTTGTTCTTTAAAAACGTCTTTTTTTAAAAAAAAAAATCTTTCCACTCAGTGAATAAGTATCAGTTCCCAGACCGTTGTTTTGAAATATTTGGAAGTTTGTCAGCAATTTGGCGGGAAATTTCAAAAGGCGGGGAAATGTTGGGAAACTTTGGCAGCCACTACCTTATGACATGACCACATGTCAATAAGGTCTTCGTTTCGCGTCCCTTTAAAATTTTTGTAGCTTTATTAAAAAATATTTTAGAGTTATCAGTCGGGGAAATTCAATTAATATATTGGCATACTTTGGAAGCTGAAGTACCGTCTTCATGTGTTTTAGCTGGCAATCGCCTTATGTTTCCAAAAATTTTGAGTTAAAATTTTTTCTTGATGCCTACAATAATGGCTTTTGCCGAATATCCTGGCCACCATTTACTCATAAATAATACTTCTTTTTCTTTTAATTTTAAATTGAAGGGAAAGCAAGAGAATCAGACGGACATAACTGAATGAATCTGGAATGATCCTCTGGATGATATAACCGCAGTACAATAGTTCGGAATTTTGAACTTGTCGGCCTTACAATTTACGTAGATAGGATACAAGATTATGATTTGTTTGAGAAAAAAGAAAACTGAAAAATTGCTACAACATCTTACAAAGTTGCTTCTTTGAAATTTTTTTTAGCTCAGAGACGGTGATAATAAGGAGTTCGCTAGATTTAAAAAAACATTTCCTGGAAAATGAGAATTTTTTTTTGACTTTTTGTTTAATATCTGTGACAGCAATTGCATGATTAATAGCCGCCGTCAGCTTCTTTACGGCTATGATTTTTGCGCTCTCCGTTTTTGTATAATTCAAAAAATTTGAATTTTATTGGGCTCTCTATTTTTTCAGTATCTCTTAACAGATTTTGAAGTGTTTGTGAAGAGATCTCTTCAATTTTTGGAGTCAAATTGGAGAAGTGATCATGGTCCCGCCGAAACAGGAAGTGAAGCGAAAAACGAGTTGTTTTTCGGCGTGAATTTTTACCACTTCACTTTCAAAATACATTAAGAAATTTGTGTTTGAACAAAATTTTGCTTTGTCGATTGTGGTTTTTTTGTTAACATTTGGCAGTTTGACTGGGATTTTTGCCTTTTTTTTAATAGCCACACAGCAATAGCTTGGGCTATTATTGGCCTTCTCTTGGTTTTTTTATTTCGTCGTTAACTTTTTTGTTATATATGGCTTCACAGCCACTTCAAATCTGCTTTTTGTTCATCTGAATTGCGTGCTTGACGTCCTTTTTCACTTTTGGTGGAGAGAATTTTTCTGTTAATTCGCTTATTAAATTTTTGGTCGCACGTGACTTGCCTCACGCTTGAAAATGACTTTTCCTCGCTTGACTTTCTAAAACTTAATTCAAAGAGACAAGGTCAAGTGAGTTTGTGTCACTCTAATTGAAGGTTATTTGTGAGCAACTAATGATGTTAGAAGAACTAACGTTAGAAAAACTAACGTTTTTCGTTTTACAAAGTCACAATTTTCACGTTTGACTCGTGACTTACCTCACTCGCTGTTTCAAGTGAATCGGTTTTTTAATGATTTCACTCATTGAATTACGCAATGTGATGAATAAGGTCAATGGGAAAAGAGTAAAAGGGTAAAGGAGACTGAATAAACCGTCATTAAGTCATAGGTAGAGCATTAGGTTATCAAATTTCATTAGAGCGATTGCTAGCTGAGAATAGTATTAAAACTTAATGGCTTTCAGTTTCTAAGCTGATTTAAGTTCGGTTTTAAAATCTAAACTAAACTATACATCAAAGTAGAAGTTTTTTTGACTTTTTTTGAACTGGTGGCTATTTTCCGGCAATTTGCGGGTTATGAATTTTTTGAAAAAAAAATAAATCAAATTTTGATTGGCAATAAGTTGCTTTGAATACCTGTGATATCATGGATCAGTAATTTCTGGAATGTGAATATTCGGGAATTAGGAGGTAATATTCGGGAATGTGAATAACGATTAGGAGGATATTCTTCTTAGGATATTCATTAGGAGGAAAAAAATCGCATTTTGCTCAATTCTCCCAGAAAAATACTGTGACTCCTATATTTTTTAGTTTGTTTTTGATTTAACTTTGATTTATAATCGAGCCAGAATAGGGCGATTTTTAAGCTTATGGTTTATTCACCTATCAAAGATATCTCACCAATCTTATTTAAGCACATAATGGCGTTTAACTCGAAATGGTATGTTTAGGAAATTTAGTAGTTTAAACTGACTCCGCTGTCGTAACTTTTCGGCGATTTCCGTATTATACTATATCATTCAGTGCAAGGGTGGCATTTCCGTGTACTATCGTTCGATTAAAGTTATATCAGTACCTGAATTGAAAGCTAACGTGGAAGTGTGTTGACTAACATTGATATAACTAGAGGAAATTGGGGCTCCGCTTAAATACCAAGTACAAATGGGGTACGAAGAGATTGTTGAAAAGATTGTCGTTTGCTAACAGAATTGGAATAACTTTATCCAAGCACTTAATCACTTAATGTTGAAATGGCTCAAAGACTGCGGCATTTCCACTATACATAACGTTTTATTTTAACGTGTATTTCAGATGGGTGTAGAGTTTCCTGCGAATACTGCAGTCCCGTTTGACGTTCCCACTGATCCCAACAGTATAATTGATGCTGCTCAAGTGTTTGTCAGAATCGAAAATGTGAATTTGGACATGGTCTTGACTGAAATCCCGATGGCCATTGAAGCCACAGTTTGCTCAAGTAATTAGTTCAATTCAGTTCTATCAATTCAGTTCTGTTCAATTCAGTACTATCATAGTTTGTTGACAATTTCTGACAAGTGCTGAGTGAAAAAAAAAATACTGAGTGCAGAGATCAAATTTCACGTCAATGTAGAGATTGTTGAAATGGATCTACAGGTTAAAAAGTAGTGACATTCATGTGTTTATTTTTATGATGAATTTGCATTTCCGGAACTTTCCGAGCTCATTCTTGCGTTTCAACTTTTAGAGGTAAAAAAACACAATGTGTCAAAGTCCAGACATATAATGTGCCAAAGGCCAGACAAGTCAAACGTTCAGGTCGCTTATTGAGTTGTAGATTTAAAAATTCAATTTGAATTTCTCTTTTTGGTGATCAAGAATTAGATGATAACATCTTATGAAGACTAACTTGAGAGCCAAGTAAATTTTATTTTCTGTCTGTATAAACGTTGTCCAAATTAATGTTTTCAGAGCCTTCATCAGCGTCTGCTTCTGCATCAGCCAGCATGTCAGGTATGCTAATGACATTTCAATGATTTAAGTGTATCCAGGACTCTGTACCCAACTATTGAGCATAATTGCTCGTGTGTGACACTCAGTTCCGTTATCATATCTTTTTACACTAGGATAAGCGTAATTTTGCGATTTACCTTTTCTTCATTTAATCATCTGAAATTTCTTCCACAGATGGTTAATATTAGCCGGGTCAAATATTTTACACAGCTTTCTTGTTAATAGCCGCACAGCGATAGCTGGGGCTATTATTGGCCTTCTCTTGGTTTTTTACAATTCAAAGAATTTGAATTGTATTGGGGCGCTGTCTTTTTTTTAAGATCTGTTCACACATTTTTATGATTTTTGAAGTCAAATTCGAGTTGTGATTTTGGTCACGCCGAAACAGGAAGTGGAGCGAAAAAGCGAAGGGTTTTGCGGCGTGAAATTTTTTTGCTCTAAATTTAAAGTTGAGTGAGAAAACGGTGTGTGAACAAAAATTTGTTTTCTCGCTAGTGGTTTTTTGTTCACATGCGGCAATTTCAATTTGATTTTTACAGTTTTTTCGGTTTTTTGGATCCGATTTTTTTTTCTAAATGGTTTTCCCAATCCATTCATAGTCCTTTCTTGGTCTAGTTTTTAGTTTAGTCAATGAAAATTCTTTGAATTGTACGCCAGGACTTGTCCTGCTATGTTTTTTCGTCGTCATGATTTTTGTTACGACCATATGACGTCACAGCCACTTTTTGTTCATTCGTTCATGCAATTTCAACTGAATTGCATGTGTGACGTCATTTTTCGCTCTTAGTGGAGCGAGTTTTTATGTTCATGCGCGTGATTAAATTTTTGGTCACACTTGATTTACCTCTCTCTCAAAAATGACTTCCTCACTTTGAAATTGACTTTTTTTACTTTAATTCAAAGAGATAAGGTCAAATGGGTGTGTTACTCTAAATGAAGGTTTTAGAGAGCAGCTAATGGAGGCAGCAAAAACTTATACATATTTTTAATCAAAATATAACATATCAGCCTTCAATGAAAAGACGAATTTTTTGGTCTGTCTGTTTTACTGTTTTTTTGAGACTGCAGATCTACGAGTCTATTGCGGCTATTTTCTGGCAATCTGCCAGCTATGTTTTGATTTTTTTGTTCGTACCCAAAATAAAATTTTGGTTTTGTCAACCTCATTATGGTGTTTTTTTTGCGGGATGTTTTTAACTGACACGAAGTGATAGCGCTATTCTAAAATTCAAAAGTTTGAATTGTATTGGTGCGCTGCCTTTTTTATAGATCTGTTCACACATTTTCATGATTTTTGAAGTCAAATTGGAGTAGTGATTTTGGTCTCGCCGAAACAGGAAGTGGAGCGAAAAAGCGAGTGGTGTTGGGGCGTGAAAATTTTCGCTCTAAATAGTTTGAACAAAATTTCGTTTTTCTTGCTAGTGGCTTTTTGTTCACATGCGGCAATTTCACTTTGATTTTTGCCGTCTTTCAATTTTTTTGATCGGATTTTTTTCTAAGTGATTTTCTCAATCCATTTATAGTCCGTTCTAGGTCTAGTTTTCTGTTTAGTCAATGAAAATTCTTTGAATTGTACGTCAGTATTTGTCCTGCTATTTTTTTTTTACTTTGTCGAACAAAAAATTGTTTCGCTTTACCTCATTTTGCCGCTTTTTCAACATTTTGCGTGAAAGCTTTTTCACTTCTCTAGGTTAGTTTCTCTCTTCTCTCATTCTGCTTAAAATGAATTTGAACATCAGTTGCTCAGCAAGGCAATTCAATATGAACAGAGTCAGTATAAAAAATTGAAGTCAGAAATAGAAACCTGATAAACCCATAAAGCCCAATTTTAGATGCCCGCTAATTGAACACCGTTCCTATAAGTCTTAGTCACCATCTCTAATGCTTATTGGTATTGATAGTAGCCCCTGTAGCCTCTCTCTAAGAAACAGAAGTATGTTCAACTACGAAATGCCATCAAAACAAATCGGACTTAAAAATGTTTTTGTACAAAATTTTTTTTCAATATCTATTCTTTCAATCCCAATCATTCTTATTGGAATGAACGGCGGCTATTTTCTGGCAATATGCCGGGTATGTTTATGTCTTTTTTAGTTGTAAGCTGGGTGGAGCTATATTGTCGTGCTCTTGGTGTGAGCAGTTTCAATTTAATTGCATTGAGCACTTCGTTTTTTTTAACGACTAGAAGAAGAGTTAAGGCAAAGTTTGTATGGCTCGAAGTGAAGTATTGTATTTCAAGAATTAAGATACTGATAGAGCTGAATTGAAACAGAAACGCCTGTGCTAAGAATTGTAGCTGAACAGATTTCAAGAGCAGAGTGAAGAGAGAGGTTAATCTATTATAACTGGTTAATTGGGAGTGATTGAGAAATTGAGCAATTAGCGGGAATTGAACAGAAAGCTATTGCATGCAGACATTTTTCCCGTTAATGATTGTTTTGTTGGGATGATCAGATTATCAATAGCCGCAAAGCGATATCTGGGGCTATTATTGGCCTTCTCTTGTTTTTTTTTTAGTCGACGAGGAGTATTGGTTTTGTATCGGGCTTTTTTTGTTCTTAGAGGAAGTAGTTTTATTCATGCGGCATTTTGACCTAAAAGCGAAAGTGATAAAAGCTGTCATGATGAACAGTCATGATGATGTTATTGAGAGACAGGAGCATATAGTTGACCGTTGTTAGCCGTTCTTTGTCCATTTGGCTGAATTTTTCTACTAGCAATTTGGTTTGCTGTATAAATATTTTTCGATCGATGCTGCTGAGTTAATACGCAACCTTCTGAAATTGACACCACAAAGTCTAATAATTCTGTGACACCACAGATTCTGTGACACCAGAGATAAATCAATTTTAAAATTGCCCCAAATCTCTCAAATTTTTTATTAACTTTTTAGGAGTTTTTTCATTACCCTCTTCATTTTTGATCTTCGAGCGCAAGTTTTCAGAAGAATTGGTATATATGGCCGAGTTTGGGTGACCTTTCGTATATTGAACAACGTGAGGTGTTTTGTGTCTTATATAAATTCGTTCACATACTAATCCGTTGGTTGCAATTTTGTCCAATTTCTTTGTTTGATTTTGGTTTTAATGAGTAGAAAGTTTTTCTATGCACAGCCAGTGGTTTGTTTTGGCGTCATTAAAAACGGATTTGTTTTTTTGACGTTTCATCTTTGAAATTCATTGAAAATTCGTTCCCTAGTTACAATTTTGATATAATTTTATGTAATTTTTTCTCTTTCCTCAAATTTCTCTTTATTAACCCATTTAATGAGGTTGTGTGTCAGTCAATTGTTAGTTTTTTTTTTACTGCAAACTACTTATATTACAGGGTCTTCTACCAATAGTTTTTTTGGAATCGCAAGTAAATTTAAAGTTTATCAGATGGTGTATCAGTTTTTGTCAGTTAGTTTTCTCATGATATTTTTCCTGTTGTTGTTTCAAATTGCTTATTATAAGTTCGTAGAATTTGCATTAGGTTAGTGAGGATGGTCACGTTTCTACTTTGAGTCGTTTTCGGATTTCTTCCGGCCTTGTTTATTTCATCGTCATGATTAAGTTTTTGGTCACGCGTGACGTACCTTGCTCTCAAAAATGACTTCCTTTCTCTGAAATTGACTATTCTTTACTTTAATTCAAAAAGATAAGGTCAAGGGAGTGCTTATCACTCTAATAGAAGGTTATTTGAGAGCAACCAAAAGAAGCAGCAATAACTTGAACAGTTTCTTAATCAAAATCTGAACTTTTTTTGGTCTGTTTCTTTTACTATTATTTTTGAGACTGAAGATCTACAAAGCTATTGCCGCAGTTGTCTGATAGTCTGACTTTTTTGTCGTCGAGGTTCTTGTTACGACGATATGACGTCAGAATTACTTAAAATCTGCTTTTTGCTCATTCGTTCGGGCAATTGTAACGTAATTTCGTGCGTGGCATCATTTTTCACTCTAAGTGGAGCACGTTCTTTTGTTCATTCGCATGGTTAAGGTTTTGATCACACGTGATTTACCTAACTCTCAAAAACGACTCCCTCACTTTTCTTTACTTTAATTTAAAGAGATAAGGTCAAGTGAGTTTGTGTCATTCTAGCTGAAGGTTATTTGGGTGCAGCTATTAGAAGCAGCAATGTTTTAAATATATTCTTAATCAATAATTAGCATTTCAGCAGTGCGATTTGCTTGAAATCTACCAGCTGTAATTTTAAAGATTGTGCAAAAGAAGTTGAGAAAACGGCCTCAGGTTTCTAATCTTTTCCAGTTTTCTCTGATTCTCCTCAAAATTTAGAGAATTTTGATATATGATTTTTCTAAGTTTTATGAGCGAATACTTTTTCTCAAAGGCATGAGACAAATGTTTTTGTTTGCTAATGTACGTCTATTATTAATTGCTCTCAAACAAAGGTATCAATTTTATTAGTCTTTCTTTTGAACCATTTTTGTAATACCGACGATTCGTATGATAGCGTTTTCTTCGTCCGGCCATTTTACTTTTCTTCCTCAAAAAGGGGATTTTTTGTAACCCTCCTTGCTTCACACTCAATGCACCCCTAATGCATCCTCCTTAATGCACCCATTTTTGGCAACTCCTTTTCTCTCTCAGTTATGCTTGAAGTAGCCCACTTGAGTCTCAGCTAATAACTACTGACTCAGCTAATATTAATTGAGAGCAATTTTCCTGATGTTAGTGTGTTGATTTTAATTTAATTTTGTGTTCAATTTATTTGACGTAAATTTGCTTTTTTTTTCTTTTCAAGTCTGATTTTTGATTCTTGCATATTGTTTTTAGTTTAATTTGGATTAATTTTTCCTTCATTTGCCGTAAGTTTGTTGTTTAATTGCTCTTGAACAAAGTAAACGTGTTGGTCTTTTTGAATCCAATTTTTTCGCTTGATGTGTTTTTGCGCTTTTTTTAAGATCATTCTTTGACTTTTCACTTGACTTTTTCACGCATTCGTTCTTTATTTTTGAGTGATCGCTATTGTTCTCACTCCGAAGTAAAGCTTGTTGCTATAATAAACACGATTGCAGTTTAACAACAAGCATGGGTTGCTAGCCGAGTGTGCAGTGCTACTGGTCAGGGAACGGCTGGTTTATGGTTCAAATCCCGGCATGCTCAACTGCTTTTGCAGCCATAAAGAAAATTTGATCTAGGCTACAGCCCCTGATTTCAATTGCCTCGCCTGTCGTTTAAGAGACATTAGTCGGTTTATGTTTTATCTTGAGTTTTGATTCAAGTTTTTGGTTTTCTCTTTATTTCTTTGTTGATTCAATATCATTTGCTTCACAGCTTCACATGTTCTATTGAAAATAATTATCAAGTCTTTACGAGTTATAGAGAATTAATTTTTAGAACAATGCTGTATGTTTTATTATTGTTGTTCTTCATTTTCTTTTTACTTTGCTCGGATTTTCTTGGTATGTATTGTCTGCATTGTTTTCCTCAATAAGAAATTGTCATCGATTGAATAAAATTTTGTCAGTTGATTTATGGAAAATTGTCCTGAACCTGTGAAAGTTTTCATAGAAAAAGTTATCAGACTTGGCTTCTCTTTTTATTTCTTTTGCCGCAGTTTGCTGTTTCAAGATGAGTAGTTTAATAGTGTTTTTCCTTTTTGATTAAATACCTGGCTGGGCGCGAGATTAAGTTTGACTTCTACATTTTTTGATGACATGTTCACTCTTTTCCGAATGTTTGTTCTTAATGACAAGTCAAAGTCGTAGTCATTTTAGTCAGACTGACGTATCAACAAGAGCGAAAAACGAGTAGTTTTAGCCAATTAATTTTTATTAAAGAGTTTGCATATTTATTTGAGAAAATTGTGTCTGCATAGTTTTTTTTTGGTTTTTGAGAGCAAAGTTTTCTATTTTCATCGTTTTTCTCTTGCTGCTGTTATTTTACAAATTTATATTATACCAAATACGCATGTTCTATTGTTGCATAGATATCAGTTTTGGTTTCCTTAGAGGGCAGCTAATACGTTATGTGACTTTGACATTGTTTGTTGCCGCGAATTACTAGTGATTTTTTGGGTTTTGTCCAGTTTTATATTTGATTTTTTTTGAAAATGGTGATTTTCTTATGAGGCCTTAGTGAACAGATTAATTTAATCGTGTTCAGTTGAATCCTACCGATTTTCATGACTTTTACATCATTCGCTATTAGTGAATTTCTGCTTTTTGACGGTTTCTGTACTCCATCTTTATTGTCATTGAGGCACAATCGTCATTGATGCATAAACAATTCTAAATAATTTTCAACTTGATAGCTAATGCTTTGACCTTGATGCTTTGTCTTCAAGAAAATGTAAATGAAAATTTGTGTTCCCAATGATTTTGTCGCTTTGTGGTTTTTTCGTCGCTTTTCCTTATTGATAACGGGTTTTATATGCCCTCTAATAAGGTGCAAGGCAATCAATTACTTGAGTTCAATTTTCAGCTAATTTATTCTTTGAATTCGATTTCTTTTCGGATGGTTCTAGTGATAATTTGAATCTTGCAGGCGTTTGTTGTGATTTCAATCTTTTTTCCACCTAATGGACGTAATTTAACTTGTAATGATTTCCAACGCTCTATGTTAGGTTTTGAACAAGGGTTGTATGATATTGTATATAATTGACTATCGCGCCGCTAATTTTGGAAAAGATTCTGACTTCGTCTCGTTTCTGATTTCGAAAAGAAAATATCTCGTTTCTTGTACTGTTTGATGTTGTCTGTCATTGATCTCCACATAGTTTTTGTATGTGCTCTAAGGCCGCGTAGTCTTGAACAGTCGTAAAACGTTTTTTTTTTCAGTTAACAGCATCAGTGATATTTGCAAAAGTTGTTTTCAAATTTTATTGTTTCGCTTTTTCTGCATATGTATGATCGTATTTTTTCTGATCTTCAAGGATAGTGTTCCTTGAATTAGAAATCAGGACTTTCGTCATACCCATTTCTACTTCCTCCAACAAAATATTGTCTCTTTTTATCCAATTTTGTTGCTTTTTTTAAAAAATTTTTGGCTTTTTTGACTTCCTTAGGCTAGTTTTATTCCTCGCTCCTCTGCACAATGTGCTTTTTAACAGTAGTGTCTAAATAGAACTATCTAAAATGTAAACATTGAGCAAAAAAATTCAAAGGCCAAAGTCAAAAATACAGTTGGGTTAAACCCGTAAAGCCAGGTTTTATACAGTAAAGCCCTGGTCTGTGAACTTTGTTCTACTTCGTCTTAGTTACCAGTTATAATGCTTATTTCTGTTGATAATTTTCTGTATCTTCTTGTTAGGAAACAGGAGTGTGCCCAACTACAAAAACTCATTAAAACAGAGCACAGTTTTTGTCATTTTGTTCTTAAAGTTATCGGTTTTCATCTGTTCTTTTTTTAATCCCACTAGAGGTCATGGGAATCAATGGCGATTTTTTTTTGCGACAATTACTGTGCATGTTATTGCAGTTTAAAAATTTGGCAACGCGAAATCTTTTTGACAGCTATTGAGACAATATGCTCGCTGTGTTTTTTGATGGCAAGGGCTTGGTTTTTGGGTGCCGTACGTCTTTTTACTACTCGGGTAAGAGTTATCGGATGTGATCATGCATCATTTCAATGGAAACGAATTTCAACCAGTGACAAGTATTCGATTTCAATTCATTGGAGTCAGAATCACTCGAAAATCATTTCCTCAGATTTGTTTCGATGAATTATTTTAAAAACAGTGCAATGATGGCAAGGAGTTGTTTTCCTCTTAACAGTTTTCATTTAAGTTTTATATTTGTTGTTTCAGGAAGTCAATCTGCGTCTGCTAGTGCTTCGCCTTCGGCTTCCGTTTCCCGTTAGTAGATTAATGAGCTCTTCGGTGTTCAGTTTTCTTCATCGCTGTCTGGACATGATAGTTTTCTGGAATCTCATCACAGTGAGATTAGTATGAGAACGAACCCAAAAAAAATATGATATAAAAATCTGCTTTAAATTTAGCTTTTTTTGTAGACATATAAGTTGTGTTGTAACAGATGATAGACTAAATCACAGCAATTTGATACTCAATCTTTTTTACTTAATTTCTGTTTTTTTTATTGCTGATTTTTTTTTGTTTCAGAGTCAGAAAGTGCACCGGTCTTCTGCAATGCTAGACCATCCACTTGGACCTTCAGAGCTACACAACTAAACCGAACTGTAACAATCGCGGACCTTGATGTAAGTTTGCCGAATTTGATTTTTTTTAAAATTGTTGTCGAAAATTAGACTGGTGCTTCTATCAATTTTATACGCTTGACTCTGTTTTGATACTTTAAAAACTTATACTAAAATGTGTTATGCCTTCCAATAGTGTATATACAAAAATGGACTCCAATATAAGTCACTGCATTTTTTTTGTGGCAAGATTTTGCACTTTATCTAATTGATTGTCAGTGATGTCCCTATTAGCTTAAATTCCCGTTGAAGTGAAAGAGACGACTTTTAACATGGTCACCGAAAATATAATTAGATAGAGAGACTCTCATTTTATGACCCAATAGTTACGTTTTGTCAAGGGAAAAGATGTTTTTGTTGCATTAATGTCGAAATAAGAGCAGCAATATATTTAGTCAAATTTACATACCATCATGATTTATATTGCCAACGAGCGCTTTTTTCATTTTCACCAAACGCTATGTATTCATTCTCACCGTCTTATGGGTTCAAAAGTTTACCGGCGGGGTCGACTACGAAGAAAAGTAAACTGAATGTGAGCAATCACTTGTTTTTCAATTTTTCAGGGTGATGTCGAATGGCAGAGTGTGTCAGTGTTTGGTATTACCTTCAGTCCAAATCCAACGGGAAGAGCTAGTTTTGTCTTTGAGCTCGAGTTCCTGGACAAAAACGGAGACTTGGTTACTACATCCCAGAGTCTGAATCAGGATCCCGGTGCCCTGATTGGACGATTGGTTAGAAACAGATCTTCGTCTAATTTTCCCCTTTTTTGAGTGCCCTAGTTTGCGAAATATTTAAAGTTAGCCGAGAATAGGACAAGAACGTGTTTTTAGAATGGCTATCTTTGCATAAAAACCACTAGCTGGTAGTTTCATAACGGTCATCTTAATCTATTCAAGTCTTTCTGAATGCGTGGAACTTGCATGGAAGTTTAAAGAATTCCATGTGCTGATTCAAGTCGTCACGGTTTAGAAAAAATTCTTTGGATAACACACCCCCATCAATTTTCAGATAGGAGAGAAGTCTCACGAACATAAAACCCCACGTAACTCAACTCCCGCTTGATACTTAAAAGGCTGCCCATTAGCATAGTTGGCTACGCCTTGCGATCATTGGGCATGCCTCAGAGGCTGTTGGACTTGATATAATTCTTTCACAAAAAATTATCAAGTACACAGTTCAATGTGAACATGGGAATTCATTTCTTGTCTCGATCAAGATGGTTTTTATTTTTTTACTGATGGTGAATTGGAGTGAAGATCTGGGTCTGAAAATTACCCATATGCAAAAGAAAACCTAACTATTTTAAACGGCTGTTCTTTTTTCTCAATAAAACTAATTATTTTTGATGCAGCCAAGATCACGCTCTGATAATTTACTTGGTTCATTGCTGACATCGTTCTATTTCAAATCAGAGGAGAATTAATTGAGTTCAACGTCCCTGCTCCTGTTAGTTAATTTCATCAATTGCTTTCTGTTCATTTGCCGTTAACTCAAACAATTTGCTCAACACGCTTCTCATTGGGTGAGTTGAGAAGAATCAATTAATAAATAAAGGCCACCCTGATTCGGTGACATATTGTTTCAGCTCCAATATTTAAATAATTCTCCAAGACTTGCTATTTTTTTCCATATGTCTCCCCACTTTTTGAGTTAACTGTTATGAATTTTGGGTGCTAACCTTGTCTTGTTTGGCGGCAATTGACTAAGGTAGCTAATGTTGAAATTAACACTCATTCTTCAAGAAATAAAAGCGCCACTTTCAGATTCCAGAGATCGCTTTTTTGCATCCCGTACCTCTTATATAGAGGTTTGATACTCTCTGGTTGGCAAAACAATGTCCTGCAAGGACAAAAAATTTTTGGCTGGTTATAAAACAAGGCGACTCGGTAACGTCGATCGCACATAAGGTTTCGACCCCGCTCATCCACCATTTTGGCATGATTGTCTACCAAATGAGGAACATAGAAAAACCCAAAAATTTAAGTTTTTTAAAAAAAATGGTTTATGAACGACGAGATAGCCTCCAAAGCAAAGAACTCAGGAGTACAAATGGTGCATTAGATTGATAAGATGTGCAAATATTAAGAAAACGAGTCAAGACGAACAGCAAAATCAAAGAACAACAACAAAAATTAATTACATCAAAAATTTCAGGTCCGTTTTAAAAAACAAAACTTAATAACAAAGTCAAAATAGCGTCAGATAAAACTGATATTTAAAAAATATTTTGTAATTCACCAGAAAAGATATGGGACTAGTCAATAAAAAGGCTTGGTAACATTTAGACAATAAGGATCAAAAACAGTGAAGTTGAAAAATTCGCCTATTTTTTTTAAAACGATTAATTTCAAAGTAATAAAAACCAATAGAAATCAACTAAATCATTCTAGAGGTGTACAATTAATTTATTATGTGACCTCTCATTAATGAAGCTAGGTAACAACTAGACAGAAATAAAAAAAATGCAAATATAAGTAACACTTTAATTTTTTTGCGAAAAAAAATGTTTCCAAAGATATGAACGCCATTAATTACACAATGAAATAATTAAATAGAATCGTTTAATATTCCAAAGAAAGCCCTCGCCGTTTGCATTTATCCAGAATATGTCTTATGTCTACAAAAAGAACGTCACACATTACAAAAATCAAAAATTTATTTACTTTTTTTCCGTGTCGAAGCCAGTAAAGTCAACGAATTCTTTAAAAACATTAGATTGTGTGACACCAACCCCCTTTAAATTCTTCCCTTAACAACAATAATGTCATATTTGTCCTGTAATTAACGAGACGGGATAACAAGTAGAGAATAGAAGCAACAAATTTGCGAAGTTAAAAAGATTTTTTTTAAATTTGAAAACCATCAGCTATCTACTAATATCAGAATATCGTCTCACCTATTCTTCCATGGAATTCCATTGAAATTGTTGAAATTGGCTCATTGTACAGGAAATTTCATTCGGCTAAAAAGACAAAGAAAAAACGACAGTTAAAGACAAAATTTAAAAAAAAAATCAAATAAATTCTTCGAGAAAATAGTGTCAGAGCCGTTAAAATCAAAATCTATATCGTCAAGGATTTTGTTATTATCAATTTTGTTTGACTTTGAAAGCCAATAGTGTGATATATGAACTGCCAATAACGTGATAATAAGACAAAACTAGATAACGTGAAAAATGGGCAAATGCTTAAATTTTTTTTTTTAAAAAAACGTGAAATCTAGCAGTATCAAAGCGAGAAAACCATTACTTAAGGCGTAAAACCGCAAAAAATATTGAAATTGATTTCAATAGAAAGAAGAAGCATTCTTTCATTGATGACAATAAGTTAGAAGTTGGCCAAACTAAGAGACAAATAGAGGCAAAGTTCATTAATACATTATTTATTTAGAAATCAAATACTTTTAAAAGTCAAAATGACCATAAGCCTTCAAGTAACGAACTAGATACAATAATGTGGAACTAATAAGGAAGGCATTTGGACCTATCATTAGTGAGCTTTGGTTGGAAATTTTCTGTTAGTTAATTAATGAAGAAAAGATCGAATTTTTTTTTATAAAAAAGACAGACTTATAACAATCCGAATTATTTTTTGATTATGCCAGTCCAAGATTGTTCCAAAACTAACCCTGCGCATGCTGTTTGTCCTTTAACAAACTTAATTATTCGAATGTTATAGATATTGATTTTTTGTTAGTTAAAAAATCAAAAATATATCAAATTTGATCATCAACGAATAAATTTAGCAAAAAACGGCAAAAAGTTTTAATTACAGAGCACTCTCAAGGGAATTTGAAGTAGAGTCTACAAAGATTGTGTTTGTGGCGTTTGGGTCTCTATCTTCTGTAAATTTAATCAAACTGGACTAAAGAAACTTATTTCGTGCTGTTTTTGATGAAAAAGTCTTAATTTTGAATTGTTTAGCCAGAATTTTCCACAATAAATTAATAAAAATAGCCTACAATATTTTTTTGTTTGTCTTTATAAATAAAAATGAAAAACAGATTCTAAAAAAATTAACAAGTTTTAGCAAAATTGGCGAAGTTTTAGTCAGAAATTCCGGAAAGTGTGAATAAAATCTTACCGGAATTCACACTATTTTCTCAATGTTCGAAACTCGATAACACCCTGTAGAAAACGAAAATTGAAAAATGTTTTTAATTCCATCATGTACGCTGTACAAGCGTTCTAATGATACCAGTCTCAACTCTACGATGAATATATCGATCGGCCAAAATTGACTGAACAAAAAAACGATTTGAGTTTATAGTTCCTTCCCCCTCATATAAAGTGATTTGACTGCTTTATTCTCTCTGCTGTCTTCTTTCAATGTTACTTTGTAGCGCCGTTGGGATAACGTCTAAATTAGGCGAACGAAAAAAGTTGCAAGTAAGACCCCCTTGACTTGTTGAGAATTGAAATGGACTCCTACTTTTGTAATTGTTGAACTGTTGAGTAGAATTGACTAATCCTGCGAATGCATCTCATTTTACTGATTTTAAAATCCGATTATTGTTTCAGAGAATAAATAAACCAGCAGGTGGTCCAGCAGATACGGAAGTAGATCTGAACTCGCATCTGGGCAGGGTAATAACAGCTTCAACTATCCGCCTTAGACTGATTGAAGTTTCTAACGACAGAGGATACGTCGACTTCATTATTCATCCTAGTTGCTCTGGTAAATCTTATATTACATAACACTGCATTGCCTTTTAGCTGGTGAATTTTTTCAAGGGATAAAATTTTAAACGAATCGCTATAATTTACAATTTTTTTCACCATCTTGAATAAAGTTGACGACTCGAGAGCTGGGAGAGTTTGTTTTTTATAGCTAACATGTTTTAAGCTGAGCAAAGCCACTTTAGGGCAATCTTTTTTTTCAGTTCGGAGGTGAGTATTGACTTTGATGTCTTAATTCAAAGATGAAAATTGGTTTTATTTGCTTTTTAGAATTGAAGAGGATTTATTGTAGCCTAATTTACTTCTCGTTAAAAAATTTTACTTCTCGTTACATCAATCTAGGTAATCTCAATACATAAAATCTCAATATATCTCTTTTAATCTCATTCGCAATATTTCTAAACCTTTATATATTATATACGACTATTCTTTTCTTAGGGTACGAATTCAAATACTCTGTGGAGACTCGTAGAAAATTGGGTTGAATTTGAGCTTTTGTGTCTGTTTTAGAGCCCAAATGTCATTGAACTTATTTTATAGATTACTGCTCAGTTTCTGCTTGTAATCGATTGGTTTTGAGCATTCTAACATCACGAATTTTAGCATCTTTTTTTGGACAAAACTAGCAATTTTTTTCATTTTTTGACATTTGCTTTCATTATTCAAGTTTTTTGTTGGCCCAGGGGCCAGAAAACCTCCTTAAATGCTTGATAATATGTTATTGAAAAATGTTTTTTGGCCTTAGAGTTTTTAAACTTTTTAAAATCACAAATTTTTGCAAGTTTCTTATAAAACTTTTTTAGTCCTTTTTTAGGTTTCTTCAGCCTCATGAGCCAAGGAACCTCCTCTAGGATTTTATAATGGTTTCTAATTGTAAAAAATTGTTTTTCAGTGTTCGAACATCACGAATTTTTGCTTTTTTTGACAAAACTTGCAATTTTTTTCCATTTTTTTGAAATTTTTTTTCATTATTTTGGTTTTTTCAGCCTCAGGTTTCAGAAAACCTCCTG
Organism: Convolutriloba macropyga; assembly: GCF_964194025.1. Classification (NCBI taxonomy): domain Eukaryota; kingdom Metazoa; phylum Xenacoelomorpha; order Acoela; family Convolutidae; genus Convolutriloba; species Convolutriloba macropyga. Next base: position 68,791,319 of record NC_134471.1, read on the forward strand.
AAGGTTTTGATAATAATTTACCTAAAAAGTTTTATTGGCCACATGGAATAGGTTTCAATTTTTTAATATTACAAATTTTGCAATTTTTTGATAAAATGTCCATTTTTTCGAAGTTTTTTTGAATTTTTTTTTTCTTTTTACGTTTATCCAGCCTCCAGAGCCAAGGAATCTCGTATAGTGTTTAATAATAGGTTCCTGCATAGTTTCTAGGTTTTATTGAATGTTTTCGAGATTTTAGGGTCACGAATTTAAGCAGTTTTGTTGAAAAATTTGCAATTTTTTTCTAGTTTTTTTTATTAGTTTTGATTTTTTTTTCTGGCACCAGGAGCGCAGTGACCTCCTCCGAGGTTTGATAATAAGCTGCTGCATAGTTTCTTGAGTTAATGAAATGGTTATCAGTAATTTTGCAACACAGAGTTTTTGCAACATCTGGTAATTTTTTTTCTTCAATCTTTCGAAAAATTATTATTGGAGTTAATGGAATGGTTATCAATTTTATGTTAACTCTAGCTTTCCCAATTTTTCGATAAAATTTATTTTTTGTGAACTTTTTGGAATATTTTTATCACTTTCCAAGTTTATGGAACATTGCGAGCCAATGAAAGTATTTAAGGTTTGAAGTAGGGACACTACATGAGACAGTAAAAATGGTTCTGAAGATATTAAAATCAAGAATTTTAGCAAGATTTTGTTAAAGTTTGCAATTGGTTTTAATGTTCTTGATTTTATGTTCCATTTCTGAGATTAGATTAACGACCATTACTAGCCAAGGAATTTTTTTGAGTTTGCAGTTGGTTTACATGACAGAACTCCATTGACAAAAAAGAGTTTTGATTTTTTTTTCACTGCGAAATGTGGAAACTTTGGTTTTAATTTTGCACTTTCAGTGTTTTTCAATATGATTTAGTTACTAACAGGGCAACAAAACTAGAATTTGCAGAGTCGAATCTCATCATAGAAAATTATCCTAGATCTCTCTTTCTCTCTCTCTCTTTGTTGGTTAGGGTTTCTTTCTTTCTCTTTCTCGTTTACGTTTTATCTTGCACATTCTATCTCTCTCTCTCTCTCTCTCTCTCTCTCTCTCTCTCTAACTCCAGAGGATACGTCTGCTTCAATATTCATCCTAGTTGCTCTGGTAAATCTTATATTACATAGCACTGCATTGCCTTTTAGCTGGTGAATTTTTTTCAAGGGATAAAACTTCAATTGAATCGCTATAAAACATGATTTATTTCTCCATCTTGAACAAAGTTGACGACTCGAGAGCTGCGAGTTTGTTTTTTTATAGCTCACATGTTTTAACCTGAGCAAAGCCAATTTAGGGCAATCTTCTTTTTCAGTTCGGAGGTGAGTATTGACTTTGATCTCTTAATTCAAATATGAAAATTGGATTTCTTTGCTTTTTTAGAACCGAAGAGGATTTATTGTAGCCTAATTTTTAATTCTCATTACATCAATCTAGATAATCTCAATACACAAAATCTCATTATGTCTCTTCAAATCTCATTTGCAGTTTTTCTAAACCTTAATATATTATATCTGACTATTCTTCTCTTAGGGTGCGAATTCAAGTGCTTCCTGTGAAAACTCGGAAAATTGGGTTGAATTTGTTTTTGAACCAAATTAAAGAGCAGCTAGGGAGGAGAAAGATAGAGAAAGAGTGTGTGTATATGTGGGTCTGTTTGTGTGTGCTCGTGTCTGTGCGTGTATGTGTGTCATTTTTGTCATTTTGTGTGTTAAACTAACTAATTCTCTTGTTCTTTGTTCAATCCCACTAGGAGTCAGGGGAATCCATAGCGGTTTTCTCCGTCAATCTACTATGTGTGTTTCATATAGCTATAAGATGTTGCAGCGGCAACTCAATTAACTCAAATATGAATTTATTGCGATAAAAAATTTGGCAACACCCAGATCTATTTGGCAGCTGTTCTGACAATCTGTTCGCTACGTTTTTTAAAATGCAATGGGTTTTATTTTTTGGGTACCGTACATCTCTGTACTATTTGAGTAAGAGTAATCGGTTGTGACTATACATCATTTTAATGAAAAAGAATTTCTACCAGTGACAAGGAATCCTCTCCTATTCATTGGAGTGATAATCACTTGAAAATCATTTCCGAAGAATTGTTTTGATGAATTATGTTTAAAAATAGTGCAAAGACGGCAACGGGTTTTTTCCTCTTAATAATTTTAAGTTTTATGTTTTGTTGTTTCAGCAATTCCATCTGCGTCTGCTAGTGTCTCGCCGTCGCCTTCGGCTTCCGTGTCCCGTTAGTAGATTATTGAGTTCTTCTGTTTTCTTTATTGCTGTCAGTTCATGACATTTTTCTGGAATCTCATCACCTTGAGATATTTTAGTATGAGAACGAAGCTGGAGAAAACTAAGATGTAAAAACCTCCTGCATTAAGTTTACCTTTTTAATAGACATAGCAATTTTGTTGTAACAGAGATCATGGGCTAAATCACAGCAAGTTGGGACGCAAAAATTTTTGACCTATTCTCTTAATATTATATTGTTGGGCACTGATTCTGGAAACAACTCTTCAAAAATATGTTCAAACTTTATGGAGTGCTCGACACCCTAAGAGCTCTGAGTTTAAGACAAAAGTTAACTTAAAGTAAACCTCGTGGAATTTTTTTTGATGAAATTGGTTTTCTCTTTCCTAGCGTTAATGCCATTGATTTTTTTGTTTTGTGTCAGGGTCAGAAAGTGAACCGGTCTTTTGCAATGCTAGACCATCCACTTGGACCTTCAGAGCCACACAGCTAGACCGAACTGTAACAATCGCGGACCTTGCTGTAAGTTTGCCGAATTTGATTTTATTTATTGCTTGTTGTCAAAAGTTTAGACTGGTGCTACTATGAATTTTGAATTTTTCTTGACTCTGTTTTGATACTTTCAAAACTTATACTAAATGGAATTATTGCCTTGCAATAGTACATACAAAATTGGACTCCAATATAAGTCACTGCATTTTCGTTGTGCCAAGATATGCACTATTGTCTATAATTGAATGCCAGTCATGACCCTATTAGATAAAATTATCGTTGAATTGAAAGAGACGACTTTTAACATGGTAACAGAAAATGAAATGGGATAGAGAGATTCTCATTTTAGGTTGATTTTGCCCCCCCCCCTACAAATTAATTGTCTTGAGTCTTTTTGTCAGGGGAAAAGATGTTTTTGTTGCATTAATGTCGCACCAAGAGCAGCAGATATTATCCTGATTTATGTTGCCAACGAGCACTTTCAATTTTCCTTCTCACAAAAGCACTCTGTTTTCATTCTCACCGGCTTTTGGGTTCTGAGGTGTCAAAAACTAAACGGCGGGGTCGACGACGTAGAAAAGTTTAACTCAATATGAGCGGTCACTTAATTTTAAATTTTTTCAGGGTGATGTTGGATGGCAGAGTGTGTCAGTGTATGGTATCACATTCAGTCCGAATCCAACTGGAAGCGCTAGGTTTGTCTTCCAGCTCGAGTTCTTCGACAAAAACGGAGACTTGGTTACTACATCCCAGATTCTGGCTCAGAATCCCAGTGCCCTGATTGGACCATTGGTTAGAAACAGCTCTGCGTCAACTTTTGTCTTCTTTTTGAGTGCCCTAGTTAACGAAATATTTAAAACGAGCTGAGGATAGGGCGAATAATGTTTTCTTTGGAGAGGCCATCTTTGCATATAGACCAGCAGCTGATAAATGCTCAACGGTCGGCTTAACCTATCAAGGTCATTCTGAATGAGACGAGGCAGTGTCCAGCTGAATATAAGTTTTAAAAATTTCTTGTGTTGATCCAATTCCTTACGGTTTAGGAAAAATCCACGGATTAACACCCCACCAATTTTCAGATAGGAGAGAGTTCTTCTCATGAACATAAACACCCACGTAAATCAACTCCCGCTTGATAGTTAAAGGGCTGCTCATTAGCGTAGTTGGCTACGCCTTGCGATCATTGGCCATGCCTTAGAGGCTGTTGGACTTGATATAATTCATTCACAAACAAATTATCACGTACTCTTATATAGAGGTTTGATGCTCTCAGGTTGGCAAAACAGTCTTCTTTTGAAAAATGTTTTTTCGACTGGTTATAAAAAAGATTAAAACTGATCTGGCCTCTTGATACTCTTCGCTGCCTTTGTTCAATGTCCTTTTGTTGCGCCGTGGGGATAACGTCTAAAGTGGTGAGAACGAAAATAAGTTGCAAGTGAGACCCCCTAAACGTGTTGAGAATTGAAAAGGACTCCTGGTATGTAATTCATTAAAGTGTTGATCTGTTGAGTTGATGACCATAGTTATTACAACAGGTTAATCTTGAAAATACACCTCATTTTCATATTTTTAAAATCCAATTATTATTTCAGAGAATAATTAAACCAGCAAGTGGACCAGCAAATACGGAAGTAGATCTGAACACGCGTCTGGGCAGGGTAATAACAGCTTCAACTATCCGCCTTAGACTGATTGAAGTATCTAACAGCAGAGGATACGTCGATTTCAATATTCAACCTAGTTGCTCTGGTAAATCTTATATATTACATAACAATGCATTGCTTTTTAGCTGGTGAATTCTTTTTTCAAGGGGTGAAATTACAAATGAATCGCAATGAAAATTTTATTTACTTTCCTTGTCGAACATGATTTAGGACTTGAGAGTTGTTAGAGTTTGTTTCTTTCAACAACTGCACGCTTTAAGCTAAGCAACGCTATTTTATGGCCATCTTGTTTTTTATGCAGTTCGAGTTTGTGTATCGCCTTTGGTTTTATCTGTCTAAGATGAGAATTGGTTTTTGTATTTTAACAATCTAAGAGATATTGAGACCTATTTTTAAATATCAATTTATCAATCTAAATCTCAGTACATTAAATCGTAATATATCTAAGCCTTAAGATATTATATCTGACTACTATTCTCACAGGACATGATTTCACATGCCTGCTGTGAATTTGTGTGAGTTTGTGTATTTGTGTGTGTTTAGTGTTTATGTGTGTGTGTGTGTTTTTTTTATGTGTGTGTTTGTGTTAGCTCGGTACTAATTACGACAAAACTCCGGAACTGAACAAATCCAAAATCAAAAAGTATGCTCAAATGCAAAACAAAGTAGAGGACATGAGATCGGAGTTCAGATATCCCTTAAATTGGGATACTTTCCGGAAGCGCCTCCCCAGTCCTATATAGCCAAAATTTGGGCACCCCCAAAAAATTATTGTTTTGCTCCCTTCTGAGAAAATTATTTATTTTCGTAATAAGGTTCCTGGTTTAATACATCGACAACCATGTACGTAACAATTCGCGAGAAAACTATAGTAGAAGACCCTTCTGAATAGCTCGTAATCACTAAAATTTCAATAAGAACAGGTTTTTGGTTGATGTTTACATTACATGCTGTGAATTTTTGCTATACACTTATTATTTTCAAACCTCCGCTCTATTAGTATTTTCTAAATGCTGATTCAAACGTATGCATACGCAATAAATCAAATGCATACATAACTTTTAAACATATGCAAATGGGGTTGCCTACTTTACTGGGAGCGCTAGCAGAGAAAAAAAACCTTAAATTGTTAGAAGGCAATTCACAAACACTATATTTGTACTAATGCGATTGGACTGCATTACGTCATTGGTTGAAATGAATCAAGGTCACTGCCAGACACCGAGTGTTTGATTGGAGGTAATTAAACGTATAGCTTTGCCCATATAATTGTAAGAAAAATAAGATACCACCAATGTGAACCTAGAAAACCAGTATGATAAAGCAATGTTTTATTAATGACTACAAGAACACATTTTGTGTTTGTTTACCCCGAAGTAGATTATTTACCTTACACAAGAAAAGAATTAAACCAAAGTTTCAAAAACAATGACAGTTTTAGTACTTAAATCACCAAAAAATTGGAGAAAAATAGATTATTCTCAGCATCTTTTCAGTAACTTAACCAAAATATTCCGAAAGTTATTTGAATACGTCAGAAAAGAATGGAATAGGAGAATTAGTAGAACTGCATTTGACTAAAAAAAAACAAAAATTAATGAATTAGAGTGCGTAGCCAACAAGATCACATTTAACAAAAAAAAAATTGTGACCGCTAGCGCAATAAGATGGTATAACGGCTGTAAAAACTATTGAATACATCTGCTGTAATCCTAGCAGTAATGAATGAGTTCGAATTGTATTTGCTGTACCAAATGATTCATATGGTACATTTTAGAGCATTAACCCGGAAGAAATTAGAGAGAACTTACAACAGCAGACTAACGGAGTATAAATTTCCAACTCCAAAAATAGTTTGAATTACGGATTTTTCTCTGAAGCTCAAATATTTAATATATTCCACGGCGCAGTGACTTAGAGTCCTTTCAAAATTAATTTTCTGGTTTACATTCGTTCTTTTCTTGTCTTGGTTACTTTTTTAGAAACTTTTTTTGAAAGAAATTACAAACTTTTAGCCCTTTTTTTGTTGTTAAGTTCTTCCTTGTAAGTATCAACCGACTTAAACTCAATGATGTGCATCTTTTAAATTAGCGAAAACTAAGGAAAATTAAATGTGATAAATTTGAGTTTGTTGTCTTCAACGCCAAAATTTTTTGTCAGTGCCTGCTTAGTATCTAAAGGGTACGCTATTATTGTTCCTTTTTGACAGGAAGAGCCAAAATTGACAAATATTTTATTTAGGAAATCTACTTTTTATTTGGTTTTCGTCTTCATAACCTATAACAGCTTCTAATCAAAAGTTACAAAATACTAGAGATGAAAGCTAACTCAAAACCTACTTCATCTTTCATGACTTAATTAACTAAAACTACGGAACTTTACTCTTTCGAATCCATCGGAGCCAAATATAGACAAATACTTGAAAACGTGCAATATTGAGTGCTGTAACGAAAACATGTACGGGTAATGTCTCTATAACTGTTACCTATGTATTTTTACTCTCTGCCAAAACACGTCAGGCATCATATACGCAACTTAGCCGAAACCCCAGTTTTCCTTTCAAAACCACCCACAGAAAATACAAGAGAATTGTTTTTGGCCTAGCTCAAAAATTCTGCAAAACTCATTGCATTTTTTTGTCGATAGATACTTACTAATAACACAGTTAGCTCATAAACATCAGTAAAGTCATATATTTTTAGAGGAAGGTTTTTATTGCCTTCAACAATATTTGATTAGCATACATAGGCAAGCCAATGAGAGAAGTGTCACCTATCATATCGTTGCACATATTTAAATTAATAATCTTTTTTAATTTTTATTTTCTTTAAATCCGAACATTATTATTTTGTACTGCAATAATCAAACAGTGCATTTTTTGTTATGCATCTAATCTGTCGCGCTTCCGCGCAGCGCTAATATGCGTTCTGGTGTAATTCAGTAATTCCTGGATTTTAAACAGGACAAGTCTGAATGGCCGAATTTTAATGCTCCCTAATAGTTCCTAGGCTACCAGACAGGCATGGGAGCCTATTGGCCATTTTGACTGAGAGCTAATGTAGCATTTCCATTTGAATTTTTATGAAAGTTTTGTATTTTTTTGATTTTGAACGATAGTTCACAGCTTGTGTTCAGAGGCTTTTTGAAAAGTTTTTCTGGCTATTCTGGTTAGTGTCACACAAGCAACTTCATGGATATTGTTTATTTTTACACATACTGTTTCTCTGTAATGCATTTCATCAAATGTTATAAACATTCTCAATTAGTGTCTATTTTTTGCCAACGTGCCTTATAAGTCAGCAAATTTTTCAATAAGATGCCGGCTAAGTTTTATAATTTGGAAGCAGTCATCACAGTGTACTCAACCATTTCCGGTTTTCTGACTCAAAAGTTTGCGTGTTTAAGTTTTGCCATCGGTGTCTGCTAGCCCCTCTGCGTCAGCGTCACCTTCAGGCAGTGCATCTGTGTCTCCCTCAGCTTCGGTGTCAGCGTCATTATCTGGAAGCGCCTCAGCTTCACAATCAGCTTCAGTATCTGGAAGTGCGTCTGCTTCGCCGTCAGTCTCGGTTTCAGGGAGTGCTTCTGTCTCACCATCAATTTCAGCATCGGGAAGTGAGTCTGCTTCGCCTTCAGTTTCAGAAAGCGCTTCTGTCTCACCTTCCGCTTCAGTATCAGGAAGTGCCTCTGCTTCACCATCGGCTTCAGCATCGGAAAGTGAATCCGCTTCGCCTTCAGTTTCCGTATCGGCAAGTCAGTCTGCTTCACCGTCAGCTTCCGTGTCGAAAGGTTCTTCTGGCTCGCCGTCAGTTTCACTATCAGGAAGTGCCTCTGCGTCACCTTCAGTCTCGGTTTCAGGAAGTGCTTCTGTCTCACCATCAGTTTCAGCATCGGGAAGTGAGTCTGCTTCGCCTTCAGTCTCAGTTTCAGGAAGCGCTTCTGCCTCACCTTCCGCTTCAGTATCAGGAAGTGCCTCTGCGTCACCTTCAGTCTCGGTTTCAGGAAGTGCTTCTGTCTCACCATCAGTTTCAGCATCGGGAAGTGAATCAGCTTCGCCTTCAGTTTCCATATCGGCAAGTCAGTCTGCTTCACCGTCAGCTTCCGTCTCGAAAGGTTCTTCCGGCTCGCCGTCAGTTTCAGTATCAGGAAGTGCCTCTGCTTCACATTCAGTCTCGGTTTCAGGAAGTGCTTCTGTCTCGCCATCAATTTCAGTATCAGAAAGTGCCTCTGTTTCACCTTCAGTCTCGGTTTCAGGAAGTGCTTCTGTCTCACCATCAGTTTCAGTATCGGGAAGTGAGTCTGCTTCGCCTTCAGTTTCAGAAAGCGCTTCTGTCTCACCTTCCGCTTCAGTATCAGGAAGTGCCTCTGCTTCACCATCGGCTTCAGCATCGGAAAGTGAATCCGCTTCGCCTTCAGTTTCCGTATCGGCAAGTCAGTCTGCTTCTCCGTCAGCTTCCGTGTCGCGAGGTTCTTCGCCGTCTGCTTCAGTATCCGAAAGTGGCTCTGCTTCGCCTTCAGTTTCAGTATCTGGAAGTGCCTCTGCATCACCATCAGCTTCAGTATCTGGAAGTGCTTCTGCTTCACCATCAGCTTCCGTATCTGCAAGTGAGTCTGCTTCGCCTTCAGTTTCCGGATCGGCAAGCCTCTCTGCTTCACCATCAGTTTCCGTCTCGAGAGGTTCCTCTGGCTCGCCGTCAGTTTCAGTGTCAGGAAGTGCTTCGGCTTCACCTTCAGTCTCGGTTTCAGGAAGTGCATCTGTCTCACCATCAGTTTCAGTATCGAGAAGTGAATCCGCTTCGCCTTCAGTTTCCGTATCGGCAAGTCAGTCTGCTTCTCCGTCAGCTTCCGTGTCGCGAGGTTCTTCGCCGTCTGCTTCAGTATCCGAAAGTGCCTCTGCTTCGCCTTCAGTTTCAGTATCTGGAAGTGCCTCTGCATCACCATCAGCTTCAGTATCTGGAAGTGCTTCTGCTTCACCATCGGCTTCCGTATCTGCAAGTGAGTCTGCTTCGCCTTCAGTTTCCGGATCGGCAAGCCTCTCTGCTTCACCATCAGTTTCCGTCTCGAGAGGTTCCTCTGGCTCGCCGTCAGTTTCAGTGTCAGGAAGTGCTTCGGCTTCACCTTCAGTCTCGGTTTCAGGAAGTGCATCTGTCTCACCATCAGTTTCAGTATCGAGAAGTGAATCCGCTTCGCCTTCAGTTTCCGTATCGGCAAGTCAGTCTGCTTCTCCGTCAGCTTCCGTGTCGCGAGGTTCTTCGCCGTCTGCTTCAGTATCCGAAAGTGCCTCTGCTTCGCCTTCAGTTTCAGTATCTGGAAGTGCCTCTGCATCACCATCAGCTTCAGTATCTGGAAGTGCTTCTGCTTCACCATCAGCTTCCGTATCTGCAAGTGAGTCTGCTTCGCCTTCAGTCTCAGTTTCAGGAAGCGCTTCTGCCTCACCTTCCGCTTCAGTATCAGGAAGTGCCTCTGCGTCACCTTCAGTCTCGGTTTCAGGAAGTGCTTCTGTCTCACCATCAGTTTCAGCATCGGGAAGTGAATCAGCTTCGCCTTCAGTTTCCATATCGGCAAGTCAGTCTGCTTCACCGTCAGCTTCCGTCTCGAAAGGTTCTTCCGGCTCGCCGTCAGTTTCAGTATCAGGAAGTGCCTCTGCTTCACCTTCAGTCTCGGTTTCAGGAAGTGCTTCTGTCTCGCCATCAATTTCAGTATCAGAAATTGCCTCTGTTTCACCTTCAGTCTCGGTTTCAGGAAGTGCTTCTGTCTCACCATCAGTTTCAGTATCGGGAAGTGAGTCTGCTTCGCCTTCAGTTTCAGAAAGCGCTTCTGTCTCACCTTCCGCTTCAGTATCAGGAAGTGCTTCTGCTTCACCATCGGCTTCAGCATCGGAAAGTGAATCCGCTTCGCCTTCAGTTTCCGTATCGGCAAGTCAGTCTGCTTCTCCGTCAGCTTCCGTGTCGCGAGGTTCTTCGCCGTCTGCTTCAGTATCCGAAAGTGCCTCTGCTTCGCCTTCAGTTTCAGTATCTGGAAGTGCCTCTGCATCACCATCAGCTTCAGTATCTGGAAGTGCTTCTGCTTCACCATCAGCTTCCGTATCTGCAAGTGAGTCTGCTTCGCATTCAGTTTCCGGATCGGCAAGCCGCTCTGCTTCACCATCAGTTTCCGTCTCGAGAGGTTCCTCTGGCTCGGCGTCAGTTTCAGTGTCAGGAAGTGCTTCGGCTTCACCTTCAGTCTCGGTTTCAGGAAGTGCATCTGTCTCACCATCAGTTTCAGTATCGAGAAGTGAATCCGCTTCGCCTTCAGTTTCCGTATCGGCAAGTCAGTCTGCTTCTCCGTCAGCTTCCGTGTCGCGAGGTTCTTCGCCGTCTGCTTCAGTATCCGAAAGTGCCTCTGCTTCGCCTTCAGTTTCAGTATCTGGAAGTGCCTCTGCATCACCATCAGCTTCAGTATCTGGAAGTGCTTCTGCTTCACCATCAGCTTCCGTATCTGCAAGTGAGTCTGCTTCGCCTTCAGTTTCCGGATCGGCAAGCCTCTCTGCTTCACCATCAGTTTCCGTCTCGAGAGGTTCCTCTGGCTCGCCGTCAGTTTCAGTGTCAGGAAGTGCTTCGGCTTCACCTTCAGTCTCGGTTTCAGGAAGTGCATCTGTCTCACCATCAGTTTCAGTATCGAGAAGTGAATCCGCTTCGCCTTCAGTTTCCGTATCGGCAAGTCAGTCTGCTTCACCGTCAGCTTCCGTGTCGAAAGGTTCTTCTGGCTCGCCGTCAGTTTCACTATCAGGAAGTGCCTCTGCGTCACCTTCAGTCTCGGTTTCAGGAAGTGCTTCTGTCTCACCATCAGTTTCAGCATCGGGAAGTGAGTCTGCTTCGCCTTCAGTCTCAGTTTCAGGAAGCGCTTCTGCCTCACCTTCCGCTTCAGTATCAGGAAGTGCCTCTGCGTCACCTTCAGTCTCGGTTTCAGGAAGTGCTTCTGTCTCACCATCAGTTTCAGCATCGGGAAGTGAATCAGCTTCGCCTTCAGTTTCCCTATCGGCAAGTCAGTCTGCTTCACCGTCAGCTTCCGTCTCGAAAGGTTCTTCCGGCTCGCCGTCAGTTTCAGTATCAGGAAGTGCCTCTGCTTCACCTTCAGTCTCGGTTTCAGGAAGTGCTTCTGTCTCGCCATCAATTTCAGTATCAGAAAGTGCCTCTGTTTCACCTTCAGTCTCGGTTTCAGGAAGTGCTTCTGTCTCACCATCAGTTTCAGTATCGGGAAGTGAGTCTGCTTCGCCTTCAGTTTCTGTTTCAGGAACTGCTTCTGCCTCATCTTCTGCTTCATTATCAGGAAGTGCCTCTGCTTCACCATCGGCTTCAGCATCGGGAAGTGAATCTGCCTCGCCTTCGGTTTCCGTATCGGCAAGTCAGTCTGCTTCACCTTCAGTTTCCGTGTCGAAAGGTTCTTCTGGCTCGCCGTCAGTTTCAGTATCAGAAAGTGCCTCTGCTTCACCTTCAGTCTCGGTTTCAGGAAGTGCTTCTGTCTCACCATCAGTTTCAGCATCGGGAAGTGAATCTGCTTCGCCTTCAGTTTCTGGCAGCGCTTCTGCCTCGCCTTCCGCTTCAGTATCAGGTAGTGTCTCTGCTTCACCATCGGCTTCAGTATCGAGAAGTGAATCCGCTTCGCCTTCAGTTTCCGTATCGGCAAGTCAGTCTGCTTCACCATCAGCTTCCGTGTCGAAAGGTTCTTCTGTCTCGCCGTCAGTTTCAGTATCAGAAAGTGCATCTGCTTCACCTTCAGTTTCAGTATCAGGAAGTGCCTCTGCTTCACCTTCAGTGTCGGTTTCAGGAAGTGCTTCTGTCTCACCATCAGGTTCAGCATCGGGAAGTGAGTCTGCTTCGCCTTCAGTTTCTGTTTCAGGAACTGCTTCTGCCTCACCCTCTGCTTCAGTATCAGGAAGTGCCTCTGCTTCACCATCGGCTTCAGCATCGGGAAGTGAATCTGCCTCGCCTTCGGTTTCCGTATCGGCAAGTCAGTCTGCTTCACCGTCAGTTTCCGTGTCGAAAGGTTCTTCTGGCTCGCCGTCAGTTTCAGTATCAGAAAGTGCCTCTGCTTCACCTTCAGTCTCGGTTTCAGGAAGTGCTTCTGTCTCAACATCAGTTTCAGCATCGGGAAGTGAATCTGCTTCGCCTTCAGTTTCTGGCAGCGCTTCTGCCTCGCCTTCCGCTTCAGTATCAGGTAGTGCCTCTGCTTCACCATCGGCTTCAGCATCTGCAAGTGAATCCGCTTCGCCTTCATTTTCCGCATCGGTTTCATTCTCACCATCAGTATCAGCTTCGCGAAGTGAGTCTGCTTCGCCTTCAGTTTCGGGAAGCGCTTCTGCCTCACCTTCCGCTTCTGTATCAGGAACTGCCTCTGCTTCATCATCGGCTTCAGCATCTGCAAGTGAATCTGCTTCGCCTTCATTTTCCGCATCGGCTAGTCAGTCTGCTTCACCATCGGCTTCCGTGTCGAGAGGTTCTTCTGGCTCGCCGTCAGTTTCAGTATCAGGAAGTGCCTCTGCTTCACCTTCAGTGTCAGTTTCAGGAAGTGCTTCTGTCTCACCTTCAGTTTCAGCATCGGGAAGTGAGTCTGCTTCGCCATCAGTTTCGGGAAGCGCTTCTGCCTCACCTTCCGCTTCTGTATCAGGAACTGCCTCTGCTTCACCATCGGCTTCAGCATCTGCAAGTGAATCCGCTTCGCCTTCATTTTCCGCATCGGCTAGTCAGTCTCCTTCACCATCGGCTTCCGTGTCGAGAGGTTCTTCTGGCTCGCCGTCAGTTTCAGTATCAGGAAGTGCCTCTGCTTCACCTTCAGTGTCAGTTTCAGGAAGTGCTTCTGTCTCACCTTCAGTTTCAGCATCGGGAAGTGAGTCTGCTTCGCCTTCATTTTCGGGAAGCGCTTCTGCCTCGCCTTCCGCTTCAGTATCAGGAAGTGCCTCTGCGTCACCTTCAGTCTCAGTTTCAGGAAGTGCTTCTGTCTCACCATCAGTTTCAGAATCGGGAAGTGAATCAGCTTCGCCTTCAGTTTCCATATCGGCAAGTCAGTCTGCTTCACCGTCAGCTTCCGTCTCGAAAGGTTCTTCCGGCTCGCCGTCAGTTTCAGTATCAGGAAGTGCCTCTGCTTCACCTTCAGTCTCGGTTTCAGGAAGTGCTTCTGTCTCACCATCAGTTTCAGCATCAGAAAGTGCCTCTGTTTCACCTTCAGTCTCGGTTTCAGGAAGTGCTTCTGTGTCACCTTCAGTTTCAGCATCGGGAAGTGAGTCTGCTTCGCCATCAGTTTCGGGAAGCGCTTCTGCCTCGCCTTCCGCTTCAGTATCAGGAAGTGCCTCTGCTTCACCATCGGCTTCAGCATCGAGAAGTCAATCCGCTTCGCCTTCAGTTTCCTTATCGGCAAGTCAGTCTGCTTCACCGTCAGCTTCCGTGTCGAAAGGTTCTTCTGGCTCGGCGTCAGTTTCAGTATCAGGAAGTGCCTCTGCTTCACCTTCAGTGTCAGTTTCAGGAAGGGCTTCTGTCTCACCTTCAGTTTCAGCATCGGGAAGTGAGTCTGCTTCGCCATCAGTTTCGGGAAGCGCTTCTGCCTCACCTTCCGCTTCTGTATCAGGAACTGCCTCTGCTTCACCATCGGCTTCAGCATCTGCAAGTGAATCTGCTTCGCCTTCATTTTCCGCATCGGCTAGTCAGTCTGCTTCACCATCGGCTTCCGTTTCGAGAGGTTCTTCTGGCTCGCCGTCCGTTTCAGTATCAGGAAGTGCCTCTGCTTCACCTTCAGTGTCAGTTTCAGGGAGTGCTTCTGTCTCACCTTCAGTTTCAGCATCGGGAAGTGAGTCTGCTTCGCCTTCAGTTTCGGGAAGCGCTTCTGCCTCGCCTTCCGCTTCTGTATCAGGAACTGCCTCTGCTTCACCATCGGCTTCAGCATCTGCAAGTGAATCCGCTTCGCCTTCATTTTCTGCATCGGCTAGTCAGTCTGCTTCACCATCGGCTTCCGTGTCGAGAGGTTCTTCTGGCTCGCCGTCAGTTTCAGTATCAGGAAGTGCCTCTGCTTCACCTTCAGTGTCAGTTTCAGGAAGTGCTTCTGTCTCACCTTCAGTTTCAGCATCGGGAAGTGAGTCTGCTTCGCCTTCAGTTTCGGGAAGCGCTTCTGCCTCGCCGTCCGCTTCAGTATCAGGAAGTGCATCTGCTTCACCATCGGCTTCAGCATCGAGAAGTCAATCCGCTTCGCCTTCAGTTTCCGTATCGGCAAGTCAGTCTGCTTCACCGTCAGCTTCTGTGTCGAAAGTTTCTTCTGGATCGCCGTCAGTTTCAGTATCAGGAAGTGCCTCTGCTTCACCTTCAGTGTCAGTTTCAGGAAGTGCTTCTGTCTCACCTTCAGTGTCAGTTTCAGGAAGTGCTTCTGTCTCACCTTCAGTTTCAGCATCGGGAAGTGAGTCTGCTTCGCCTTCAGTTTCGGGAAGCGCTTCTGCCTCGCCTTCCGCTTCAGTATCTGGAAGTGCCTCTGCTTCACCATCGGCTTCAGCATCGGGAAGTGAATCCGTTTCGCCTTCCATTTCCATATCAGCAAGCCAATCTGCTTCACCATCGGCTTCCGTGTCGAGAGGGTCTTCTGGCTCGCCGTCAGCTTCAGCATCCGGAAGTGCCTCTGCTTCGCCGTCAGTCTCGATTTCAGGAAGTGCTTCTGTCTCACCTTCGGCTTCATTATCTGGAAGTGCTTCTGCTTCACCATCAGCTTCAATATCGGGAAGTGAGTGTGCTTCAACACAAACTTCTAAGAAAAGTTTTAAAAAGTTTCAACTCCTTATAGGAAAATGCTTTTGTTTCCTTGAAAAAAATCTGGTATGGGTATACTGATAAATTTGCTACGCAAAGTTTTTTCTTCACACATGGGCGCCATTGTAGAAAAAGAAAAATTGCAAAATTAAGCATTCATGTTACACAACTGGATTTTTTATATTGAACTGCTTTAAAATACCTCTGTGGATCGAATCTGTCGTTTCCTTTATTGGGACCTTTAAAAATTGTTAGGCGAAGCAAAGAGGTTCAGGCAGTGACAATCATTACTGTAGGAATGTTAAATTTCAAATTAGTCTTCGAGAACAAACGTTTTTTTGTATCCAATTTCCACTAAGTGCTGTTGAAAAACCAAATTGCGTCAAACTATAACACGTTTCCAATTTTGATGTTAATTCACCATAGCCTGTAATAGCAAAAAACTGAAGTTACTAAAACCCACTAACCAGCCACTAATTATTTAAAATATGGCTTAGGAATTTCCGAAAAAAGTGTCAACTCATTATGAAAACACGTTTTTGTCCCTGAAAAAGAACAGGTAGTAGATTCATATAAAATCTTTACATAAATGTTTTCAGATATGAGCGACGGTATGGACAATAATATGGCAAAGTAAAGTAGTCAGTTCAAAGGACAGGTTTCGTTAAATTGGTATATTAAATTGTTTTTGGGGACTTCTACGGGGAGTGCTCTTTTTGTGTCAATCATTGGGGTCCCAAAGATTTTCACCACGATTTGTTTTCTGGTAAAATGAAATTGAAGCCAGGAAATCCATTGACGAGCGTGGTTGCCAGACGAGAGAATTTCGAAACAGTCACGAGAAACATTTGGAAACCTAAAAAGCATCTCTGCATTGGTGACACAATATTTCATTTGCAATACTCAATTTTTATTTTCCAAACATTTCATTTTCAAATAATACGCTTTCAATAATACTTTATTCAAAAATGAGCCAATTTCTGGTTGCAAAAACTGTCAGAATCCAGTTTTGAGTAACTCAGATATACGGTAGAAAAATATTTGCGTAAAACATCTTCAATCCAACTTTTTAAATAATCCAATTGTTTACTTTTTGATTTCATTGCTGATATCAAATTTTTTTGCAGTGTTGCTGTTTTTTTTAAATAATCTCTGTTAGGAGCCATTCATGTCACTATTTATTACCATTCGTAAATTGAAGGATCATTTGTAGACCTTTTGTTTTTCAGTCGAGACATCATGTGCAGCAAAAATATTTTTAGTACTATCTTTTGTTTTTGCGGTTTCTGTATCGATGACTTCAGTAAGACCTCTGGAACTCGGGGATTGCGCTCAAGTCTGTAACGTAATACATCGAGGTATTGTAAAGGGTCGAGGTATTGTAAAGGTATTGTATTCTGATGGCCTAAAATCGGCAACGCATAATTCAGTTGACAGAGATTTGTAATTAAAAATTCAGATAATTTAAGGGAATTGCATCTTAGATTCTCTCAAAAAGCTAAATTATTTTCGGTCATAAGGCGCAGTTTGCTGCAGAATCTCAAATGTGTCCCCCCCCCCCACTACGTTAGACACCCCCCAGCACGTGTCACTACATAGTAGTTCATAATGCAAAATTATTGCCCGTGCTTTTGAGGGGTGCAAATAATATGCACTCGCTAAGTGTGGGGGGGACAGAATGGATGCTAAAATTGGATTTTTTTACTTTTGATCATATCTTCTCAAATGAATTAAGACATCAATAATATTAGCGTAATTTGACTGCAGTTTGCCGCAATAGCCCTTTTGGAGGTAAGAATCCCGAGGAACCCCTACCTTAATTATGTGCAATTTAAAGAATCCTGTTTGCGAGCTTAATTCGATTAATTATACCAGAATGATTTTATGGTGAACAGCAAAACAGTCCAAGACAAAACAGTCCCGGACAAAACAGTCCCAGACAAAATAGTCCCAAGAAAATAGACAAAACATTCCCACACAAAATAGTTCGAAATAAATATATAATCAAACATATGCATTTCAATTAACAAGGAAACCCCTTAAGGTATTCATATGATTGTATTTCTTTGAACGAAAATTATGCTGTTTACCACATAGTTTTTGCCAAATAACGTATTTTGAAACCAGTTTTTGGTTCAGTCCTAATTGATATCAATTAAAAACATTGCATTCGGAAGCTTAACTCATAGATTATATTTGTCAATTGTTTTTAGATTATATTTAAATTTTTTCAATATTTTATTTGGGACTATTTTGTCTGGGACTGTTTTTTCTGTTTTCTTGGGACTATTTTGTCTCGGACTGTTTTGTCCGGACACGGATTTTATGAGTAGAGCAAGATTTGGGTGGCTAATTTTTGGTCTAACGTTTGAAATTGTTTTTCATCCCCTACCTTAATTGTAGTGCAATTTAAGGAATCTTGTTTGCTAGGATACTTTGAGAAATTTTTCGGTGGTGAATTTTTGATCTAATGTTTTATATTGTTTTCAGGTTCGCTCTCTGGAAGTGCTTCAGCTTCACCTTCAGCGTCAGTATCTGGTGGGTGTTGGTTTTTTCATTATAATATTCATTCTTTTCTAGAACTTTGTTTGAAATTGAATAACTGAAATTTGGTGACAACTATCTCAATACTTTTCAGTCTTGTTTCAATCCCGTTCTACTCTTGTTTTTTTTACATAGTAAGAATTTACTTTATTATGTTCTTTTTTTATACTAATGTTAAAATGCGCTCGAACATAGAGGTTCTTTAGTCGTTTTGTTGTTGCATTGGGAGTGATCGCAGTTAAAAAGGAGTGGTTGTTTTTTTCACACCGAAGTAGCAAAGCGAGAGATAAAAGGAAAATTTGCTAGGAGTGAAATTTTTTTCTGATTTCGAATTAGTGAGAAAAAATTGAGTTTGAGCAGTTTTATGGTTTTTAGGAGCAAAGTTTTCTTACGTAGGGCACATTGACAGGAGTTCACAGCTTTTTGTGTTTAATTTTCTTCCCATTGCTTGTAAAATCTTTCATATATGCCCCAATAGTACCAGATTGCAGTTTTAAATTTAAAGTGATGCGGCTATCAGTTTTTGTAATGAAGTATATTAAAACGATGTTTAACTTATGCTGAGTGAAAAAAAACACAATGGCGTGTTTACAAGTGATAATTTACTCATTTTTTTCGGTTTTCATTTCATGACGTAAATGTTTTGAAAATATTTATTTTGACGGTATATCTTTTAAAGATTCCAAGATTGTAAAAAGTTCATCCATTGATATTAGTTTCAGGTATGCTTCTGCAATAGACGGTTTTCCTTCCGATATTTTTACTAACCCAGATTGATACGGAAAATTTGTACTGTTAATTTATCCAAATATTTCCACCCCTTCATCAGTTAACTTGAATTTAACACCCATTTTTGCTCGCACATAATCAGGCTACCATATTTTTGGTTTGCAAAGCTTTTTTGCGCATCTGTCATTTAACTTTTTTGCGATTTGTTTTAAAGGTTTTCTCGAAATATGAGTGAATAATTTTTTATCATAAATTTTTTCTTGAACTTGAGTAGTATTTATCACTTCGGTATAGGTATTTTATTATGTGTGCCATTGTGAACATGATCCAATATTAAAATATGGGTGATCAGTTTCTATTGAAGGAAGTTGGAATGAGTTATTGAAATTTGGAATTTTGTTCTCTCCGAACTTAGTTGTATCTAAGATCTTTATGAGACTGAATGAATCCGGTTTAAATACATTATATTAAGATTTTTCTTGCACCTGTAATGTCCCTAAAAGGTTGTTCAGTGAATTGTGACATCTCATGTTTGTTTTTTAATCTGGTGAACTGATTTTAATTGTTATTAATTCTTAAATTGATCAAACTTTGTCTTGCAGTATACGAATGCCCTACTGATTCTGTTCTGCCGGTCGATGACAGTCAAACTGAGTTGCCATCTGAGTCAGCTCTACAATTCACCTCTGATGTTGCTTCTATTGTTGGGGTGAGTTACAAACTATCAGCGTTTTCATTTGATTCACTAATTTTCGCAAAAACTAATTTGAAATTTCACGTTTCCTTCTGATCCGACCAGTATGTCATCTTATTTTGTTGCTCTTTTGTGATCAAATACTTGCTTTATTTTTAAAAATTACTTAGTTTTTGGATAGGTAGTAAACAACTTCTATGCTAACATTCGTATTATTGCTTTGAAAAAAAATTGATAGACGTTAGCATTTGAGTTTGAAAATTTAGTTCATTTTTGCTGTCCTTTTAATCAAGTTTGAAATGAGTTATTTTTCCAATTGTATGGGCGTGCCTACGTTGCCAGATGAATGAATTTGGTTCTAACTGTTTTTAGGAAACGACGGTTGACTTCATGAGAATCTCTTTGATCAGCCAGAACCCAGTTGGATTGACGACATCTGTTTCAAACATTTCCTTAACCTTCAGAGATGAAAATAACCAATTCATCACAACCGTAACAGTGGTAAGTTCAACCTCAATGACTACTACTTAGAGGATTCAATTAAGTTATCTCAATATCTTTAATTTGGTTTTAGATCTTGTCCGTTTTTTTTTCATGATTGCTTCATCGATTTTATTCGGACGCTTATGAGTTTTTTGCCCTCAAAACATGATAACTAGACAAAGTACGGAAGCGAATCCACCCCCCACCAAATAAAAACAATTTAACACTTTCCTGGTCAACTCTCCATCTCTTGAGCTGAAGCTGGTCTCACTTAGCCAACGTTAGCTACTACCAAGGCTAGCTGATTGCCAGTCGTTCGAGAGCATTTCGTCGGTTATGTTAAGTCGATTTTTTCTTCCAATTTGGCTGCTGATATTTTACAGGTTGGTGAGCTGTTCACAGCCGGGTCCTCTGTTGACATTGACCTGCCCACAGATACTGGTCCTCTCAGTGCCTCTCAAGTGATTATTGAAATTGAAAATGATGAACTGGCTACTTCCATGACAAATGTCACCATGACAATTACGACAACAATTTGCTTAAGTTAGTATAGTTTTGATGACTATCAATTCCCAATATTTGATCTATATTACATTATCTTCTTTCATGAGAAGTGAAGATTTGTCTCATGTTTATTTACTTATCAGGAAAGATTTACTTACCAGTCAATTACCGGCTGGCTATAATTGAGCACCTAGTATCTTCGCGCGGCATATTCATCTTTTTCAATGTTTTGGGATTGTTTTTCAACTTGGTTTTGAAATCCGCTTCATGTGCTCTAATATCACAAAATTGCGATTTTTGAATTTTTAAAGATGCGTCTATAGTTCATTGGTGTTTCAAGGAATTTTGGTCCTATTTTCCAGTTTTGAAACAATTCTTTTTTGTATTAAGCCACATAGTTTCTATGATAGGTCTACTTGGGTCTCTGGTGAGACATAATTGAATCGAGTTGACAATTTTAATTAATAGTTTGTGGACTTTTGTCCGTTTTTAAAAGTCTTTTTTAAGTTTTGTCGTTGGTATCTTTGACACCTCAGGAGCTTATTATGAGGTTCAATTGAATTTTTTAATTCTATTGTATCAAACTGATAACTTCAAATATTATCAGTTATTTTTAACGTTTTGTTCTTATTTTTTGTTCTTTGTCAGGTTACTGTTTCGTTAGTGGATCTTGTTTTTGACTTTTCACTCGACGACACTTCATCCAATTTGTTAGTTTCAATTTAGAGCAAATGTTTTTGTTGTTCTTCCCTGCATATGGATCGAAAATTAAATTTTTGCTCAATCATGGTGCTACTTTTTTAGTTTTAAATAATTGAAGTTTCAATTATATGTTACGATTTTGTCGCCCGTTATGTTGAAAATATTAGTGAAACCCGAGTTTTGTCGTATTTCCTATATTTTGGTCCTGTTGCCTTCTCTCTATTGGATTTCCGCAAAATAATTGTGTGTTGACTGATGAGCGGAGACCAAACATTTGATTAAACTTACATAATTAATGTTAATGATCCTGACAGCATTAGTTTTCTTGTAACAACCTTAAAAATGAGTTCCGTTTTTGTCCACTGAGCTTTAAGTGGTATATTCTTCGTTCACTTTGAAACGCTGTAGAATTTGCTCTAATGATTTGTAGATTTTTTCTAGAGCAGAAAGTAGAACTGAGGCCTCTCTGTTAGATTCTTTGCAATCGCCTGCATGCAGTCAGTGGTCGGTTTTGCACTACTTTGGCTCATATGTGCTGCTCCGTTCTTTTTTTTGCAATTCTCGAGTTGTCCAATTAATGTTAACGTTGTCCAATTGATCTGTAATGAAGTTGATCCATATGGAAGTGTTTTGCCTGGCTTTTGTCATGCTCCCTTCCCCATAAGGTACTTCTGTAGCTTGCTTTGCGGTCTAGTCTCGTGATTTTTTGCTTTTTCAGGATTTTTGAATGTGTATCCTTTAAAGATTTCAAAATTATGCACATTCTGAGATAAAGAATAGTGTTCCTGGTATAGCATTCAGGGATAGCAAAATAGTTTTTTGGTGACTTTCAAAGGGCATAGTTTTCTTGGCATTCCTCAAAACATGCTGTTTCACCATTAATCAAAATTAGTTACTGTTTTATTTACGATCATACGTTTTTTCAGAAACTACATCTCCGTCTCCTTCCGCTTCTGCCAGCTTGTCAGGTTTGTGCTTTCAATTTATCAATTTGTTTCTCAGGACTTTTGATAGCCAGGAAGTCATTTATGATGCACAATGAGGCTTAATTGTTTTTGCGCTTTCTTGATTGCAAGCGAAGTTTATTGTTGGAGGTTGGTCTTGATTTCACTCTAGACATTATTTTATATCAGGTCATTATAGTCATTAATGCCGCCCTCATCTTCTCAGCCGGCTATTATAACGCTCATAATTTTTTACAATTCAAAGAATTTGGTCTGTTTTGGGGCGCTGTTTTTTAAGATCTGTTCACACATTTTCATGATTTTTGAAGTCAAATTGGATTAGTGATTTTGGTTCCGCCAAAACAGGCAGTGGAGCGAAAAAGCGAGTGGTTTTGCGGCGTTAAGTTGTTTCGCTCTAAATATAAAGTAGAGTGAGAAAATGGTATTTGATTAAAAGTTCGCTTTCTCGCTTATGATTCTTTGTTCACATGCGGCAATTCCACTTTGAGTTTTGCTGTTTTTCAGTTTTTTGGATCGAATTTTTTTCTAAATGGTTTTCCCAATCCATTCATAGTCCGTTCTAGGTCTAGTTTTCTTTTTAGTCAATGAAATTATTTTGAATTGTACATCAGGACTTGTCTTGCTATGTTTTTTTATTTCCTCGAACAACAAAATGGTTCGCTTTATCTCATTTTGCGGCTTTTTCAACGTTTTGCGTGAAATCTTTTTGACTTCTCTAGGCTAGTTTCTCTCTTTCTGCTAAAAGTGATTTTGATTATCAGTTGCTCAGCAAAACAATTCAAAATGAATAGAGTCTTTAAAAAAATTGATATCAGAAGTAGAAACCGGATAAACCTATAAAGCCCAATTTTAGATGCCCGCTATTTGAACGTCGTTCCTATAACTCCTAGTTACCATCTCTAATGCTTATTGGTATTGATCGTAGCCCCTTTAGCCTCTCTCTAAGAAACAAAATTATTGCCATAAAATACAAATTTTTTTTTTCCAATATCTTCTATTCTTTCAATCCCAATCATGCTTATTGGAATCAACGGCGGGTATTTTCCGGCATTTTGCCGGGTATGTTTAATTTTTTTTTGTCAAACTGAAAAAGAAGATCGGGCGGATCTCGTTGTTTGTCCACGTTGCTGGTTTATTTATAACTATACAGCAACGAAGTTAATTTTTTCTTTCTTTCTTACTCGTGTAATTTAATCAAAGCATATAAAATCTTATTAAAACAACAAGAAACTAAAATTAAAACTAATTGAAACTTAAAATTAAAGCTAATTGAATTTGAAGAGCATATAAAGGGTTGGGAACTTTCGATTTTAAGCATACAGTGCCCTTCTCTGATAATAATGCGTATGTTGAAGCACGAATCATGACAAAACTTAAAGGGTATATGAAACATGCAGATCGTAGTAAGCCTGAAAACTCGAGCTCAACTTATTTAAACCAATTTTCCGGTGACGTAAAATGTCCTCATGGACGAAACTTTGCGCAATTGCAATACTTTTAGTTGTTTTTCCCATACTACTTATAGATGTTTTGTGTCAGCTTTTTAATATTAATTGTTGCTGAAATAATTAGGAAATTAGATTGACAAATGTGGGTGGACAGATTCTGAGAATTAAGGAAAAATTATCTAATAATGAAGAAAACAGGTTATTGCTTGAAGGTACAGTTTTCAGTGCTGTCTTTCCCTCGACTGGTATCTGCTTTGTAATATCGATACCAAATACTAAACTGATATACTCCATGGCATCATCCTTTAGTTGTTGATTTTGGGGGTTTTTGTTTATTTTGTCATTTTGAAGCGCAAACCTACATTTCGTCGGGTTTGTTTGGGTTTTGGAAAATTATCAGCTCAGAGAATCTACACTCTCTCTACTAATTATCTTCTGCTTTTTTAGCTTCTCCATCTTTCTCGCAGTCAGCATCTGCATCAATATCAGGTATGTTTCTGCAAACAACTTCTTCGGGTTCAAAATTTGCGGTTCAGTATTGCAATTTGAGTGTTCTAGAGAAATGTTGCCTGAAAAACGAGAGTTAAAGAATGAAAATTTTCCGAATTAATAGAGATAAAACCCAACATTATTGCATATTAAACTATCTCAGTTTTACATAAATGATTTAATCCTTATTTGTGCCTTATTCTGCCGACATTAGTCTGTACATCAATATTGAGGCGCGCCTGTAGTGTATTGAAAGTGTTATTATTAGTAATTTCGACGTCTTTCGAAGATTCGTTTTTTTATCTGGCAAAAGGATTATAATTGTCAAAAATACAAAAAATAATCAGTATTTGTGTTCAAGTGTACGAGTGCCCTGCTGATTCCATTCTGCCGGTTGACGAGGAGAAATTTGCGCAGCCGTCTCGATCGGCTCTGGAATACACCTCTGATGTTGCTTCGATTGTTGGGGTGAGTTATGATCAATTATCGCAGCTGATCCACCTGTCTCATTGTTTGTTGCAATGTCTGATTGGAAATAGGAATGTCAAGTTAAAGCAGGAAGCGTTATTTATTTTTTGATTAGTTTGTGAGTTGAAACTTGCGTTGCTAACAAATAACGGTGTTGTGATTAGTGAGTGGACATCTTCATTAATAAACCCGTGTTGAATACTTTGAAAAATATTGAGAAATGGGTTTGATGCATTTGGGTTTTAAACAAAATTCATCTTTACTAGTGTGCTAATCAAATATGAATAAAATGATTTTACAATTTTCCCGTCCAGTTGTATGATGTGTAAATATTTCAAGCTCCATTAAAATGCTTGACATTGTTTCTAGGAAACGACGGTGGACTTCATGAGCATCTCTCTCTTCAGTCTGAACCCAGTTGGATTAACTGGATCCGATTCAAGTATCTCTTTAACATTCAAAGATGAAAGTGACCAATTTGTGACATCCATACCAGTGGTAAGATCAATCCAATCACCTTTACTACTATTTAGAGCAACCTACTTGCCTTTTATATCTGAATCCGTAGTAGGTCCATCGGTGGCTAATGAATAAAAGCTTGCGTTACCAATGTTAAATGACTTTTTTATTTTTGCTTTCCATCAAGACGGGCAGTCGGTTTTCCACATTTTACTTCTGGTTCTGAATTTATTAGAAAAGATTGTAAATTACAAATATTTTATGTGAAGTTTCACCGGTGGTAACTAGTCAATTTACAAATGTTTTGCTTTTTCCCTGGTCAATGAAACTAGTAATCTTAAGCACAACGCATGAAGTAGCTTTTTAGTGTCAGACTTTATTACAGACCCTATCAAGATGAGTGGTTCTTTAGACATCTCTTTCTTGTATATCGGAAGATCTGATTGTTTTCCTTATTCTGAGTGTTATTTTTCAGGCTGGAAAGTTGTTCATAGCTGGTTCACCTGTTGATATTGACTTGCCTACAGAAACTGGTCCTATCAGTGCCTCTCGAGTAACTGTTAGCATTTTAAATCAGGGACTTACTTCGTCCAGAACTGGTGTCCCTATGACAATCGTCTCTACCATTTGCTTAAGTTAGTATATGAACATTCCGTTTTAGTAGTCAAATTCCGAGATTATCACAGTTTGATTTTAATTACATTTAATGAGAATATGTCAGTAACTTACGGATGCTCTTTTCTCATTGCTGAAATGAGTTCTGGTGGATCTGCGTTTTTGTTCTCAGATGAATCGATTAGTATCGGAACCACAGTATCACGCCTTCTGATTCATTTCTCAAAAATTTGGTTTGATTAACAGCTAACTATGCTTATGTAGTTTTTATAGCAATCGACTGCTGTTTTTAAAAATTACAGTAGGATATCTTTCAATTCATGGACAATTTATGTTCATGGATAATTCATTACTGACATAAATTGGTACAATTTTTTTACGGGGCGTTTTTTAAAGGTTCCGGGATTGTGCAATTTATTGGTTGTAGTACTTTTCTAATGCTCCACTAGTTACATTATCAGATTGAAATTTAAGAGATTTTTCATAGTACATTTTCTTGATAATACTCAAGAACTGCTGCTTTATAGCTCCAGTAGACTATTGTCTGTTTTATTTAGTGTCTTATGCTTTTTAGAGACAACAGGTTCATCGCCGTCTGCTTCTGCAAGCTTGTCAGGTTTGTGCTTTTCAAACTTTTAATATGTTTTTTCAGGACTTTTGCTCATACTTGCTCATTTTTGAAGTTTCCATTATGACAAATCCCATTGCCATTGTAGTCTTAAGATTTATTCTCATTAATCAATTGTTCCAATTGCTTCCTAACGACAACTAGGCGAACCTATCGTTTGCATTGAGGTGTTAATTATCAGCTGTTATCAATATAAAAGTATTTTTCAAAAAATAGAATGGGCGAACTCTTGATTTTTGCCTTTTTATTAAACATTTTTCTGTGAACTTGTAGGTCAGTCTCACTAATGAAAGCTGCCATATTATTTCTATTCAATCGACAACTAATTTGATTTGGTGCTTTTATGACTTCGATTCAACGAGTTTCAAATTTTGTTATTATTAGACATTTGTTCATAATTTTGTTCTTTTTGTAGTCTTGTCAGATTATCACAATATTGAGATTTGCTATCGTCGTCAAGAAACGCTCAAAGGAAATTCAATGAAAATTATATATTTTAGTAATTTGTTTGTAAAATTTTTCACTCAATGATCTATTTTCGACGATGTTTTCATCTGGTTGACAATAAAACCAAAAACATGAAGTGAATGCAGTTACCAAGACTGTTTCCAAACAAACCATTGTGTGAGTCATGAGGATTTAACAGTCACTTTTGATTGCCGCCGGATTTTTTGTTCCAAATTTTGACTTTTTATCGCAACTGACTTTATCAATGTTTTTGGCACTTAGCCATATTCAGTTTTTTGTTCTGTTTTTTGTTCAGTTTTTTGTTCCGTTTTTTGTTCAGTTTTTTGTTCTGAGGGAAAAATTTGTTTGTTGAAATCTGCAGGGAATTGTTAACGTAAATTTTTTTGTTAGTGTTCCAGTAAGATCTCTGGAACTGGGTTGCTTGCAGGTCTGTAAGGTAGTACATCGTGGCTGCAGTTTGCTGCAGAATCGCAAACGTTCCCCCATCCCACCAGTACGTGTTATGCTTCACCAGTAACATAATACGTGTCATTGAATAGTAGTTCATAATGTAAAAATATTGGACCTGCAACTGAGGGTTGCAAATAATTAGCCGGAGGAAGTGATCATTAAAAAATAGCGGAGTTTTCTCTTTGTTTCTCTCCTTCTAAGCTGGGGAGGGGCAAACGGGAACGATCCGAAAGTTGTTATGGATTTTTTTCCTACTTATGATCATATCTTCTCAAATGAAATGAGTGATCATTGAAGATAGCGAATTTATTTCGTTGTTGCCTTCATTTTTCTCTTTCAAAGATAGGGGGGTACAAACGCAAACGATCTTAATTTTGGTGTTAAAATTATAATGACCTATAATCATATCTTCTCATATGAAATAAGTGATCAATAGTAATAGGGCTATTTAACTTTGCAGTTAGCCTCAATTGCCCCTTTTGAGGCGAGAGTCTCAAATAATCCCTTTGACTGCAGTGCAATTTAATGAATCTTGTTTTTTGGATACTTAGAGAAATATTTCGGTGATGAATTTTTGGTCTATTTTTTAATATTGTTTTCAGGTTCGTTCTCTGGCAGTGCTTCAGCTTCACCTTCAGTGTCAGTATCTGGTGAGTGTTTGCTTCTTCATTTTGTCATTCGTTGCATTCTAGAACGTTGTAGGCAATTATAGAATTGACATGGGTGACAACTATCTCAATACTTTTCACTCTTGTTCAATCTCGTTTTTTTTATTTTACATAGTATTAATTTTCGTTATTAAGTGTTCTCGATTAAAATTTTAAGCAGTGGAACTGAATTACCGACAGTTTACTACTAAAATTCCACGGTATTGCGCGTCGAAATTTGTTTTATTATTCACGTTAAGTTTTACTACTTGATTGTATAAGCTCTAATAACCTAATTGGAGCCCCTATGATGATATTAGTACTCAAGCAGGTTGTAATGAAAAGGAGCTCCTGTCTGTGGTTCGAGAGCAGTGGAAAGACGTTGATCTGCCATTTTGCTTATTTTCAAATTGCGTACTTTTCGCTGGGTACGATCATTTGCACAAAAATCAACTGTAATTTTATAAGTTTAACTTTGGACGTACGCTAAGATCATACAAATATTTTTAATTGCTCTTGAACGAAGTTCATAGCAATATTGTAAACGTGTTGGTCTTTTTACGACTCGAAGAGGAGTATTGGTTTTTTAAGATTTTATTTTACCGGAAGTACTATTCGTTCAGACGCTGTTTTGACCTAAAAGCGAAAGTGAGAAAAATTGCCGTGTGAACTGTTTTTTTTTGAGCGAGAGAACTTTTTTGATCATGCGCTGCTTTTAGTGAATGACTTTTTGACTTTGAAAAGTGGTTTTTGACTGAATGGCACATATAGATAAACGTTTTTAGCCGTTTCTTCGTATTAGTGGCCCAGTTTTTTTTGCTTGTAATTTGGTTTTTTGTAGAAATGACTCTTATGTGACGCTATATTGAAATGTAAACCTAGGATATTGATACGACAGTGTTTTGCAGAGCCTGAAAATGCGTTTTAAGTTTTAAATTGGCACATATTTCTTGATCTTTTAGTTATTTTTTTGGCTTTTTTTTCTATTAATTTCTTCATTTTTGGTTTTTTCTGCCGTCTTTTTTTGTCAAAAACCAACTAATATGGCAGCTTCCCTTTGATTTTTTATATACTCCACGCCTCTTTCTACCTCGATGTAATTTTGTTGTATAAAGTTGTACATATGCCAATCCGATTTTGGTAGTTTTTTTTCAAATTTTTCTGTTTTTTTTGTCTGTATTTGGGTTTAAATTACTGGAAAAAGTCTTTTTGTGCAACATGAGGGACTTTAATTTCGTTTCAACAAAAACTCAATCATTTATCAGCGTTAAGTTTTTGAAAAACAGTTAAAATTTTTTTCATAAATGCAGTGTTAAAAATTTCTCGACCAATTTTTTTGCAAAATGTTTCAATGTTTCGTATTTTTGAATTCTGTTTTTATTTTTTTATTTTTTTATTCTTCTGGCGAATAGATCTTTGTTTCGGTTGGCTCGTTGTCTTTTCTATGTCTCGAATGCGCAACAATGAAATAAATGTATCCGTTTTTCTTTTTTTTTTCAATCTTATTTTTAACTTTTAAAAATCAAGAATTAGTCTTCGTTACGGCGTTCCTTACATTGTGTCCATATTCATCACATTCTAGGTTTTATCATCCTGGACTTGTTTTGGCACTTACATTTATACATTCATGCTGGTTATATTGTTTTTTTTTCATTTGCTAAAAAATTGAATGATTTCAGCTCTTTCTTAGATTTTCATCATTTCTTTGGTTTGCAGTTGATTTCATTCAAAATAAGGCAGTACGGGGAGTTGGCTAGAAATCCTTTTCCAAAATTGTCACTTATTACTATTTATTGTAATTTGTGTCCGGCCTTGGAAATGTTTTTAGACAATTTTTGGCCTTCGATTATTATTCTTTTGCTTATGTCTTTTCTTTGAATATTTTAATTTTTGAATTAGTATGAGCTCATGTTGTCTAGCATATATACAACACGGAAGAATTATACGTTGTTTTTGTCTTAATGGCAGTGATTATCAATATAATTTTCGTAGTTTTCTGATTCACAAAATTGAGCTTTCTTTTAAAAATTTAACTTGCTTTCTAAGTTATTTTTATTATTATCTTCCGTTTGCTTTCGTGATCTATTTGAGACTAGAATCACCATTTATTTGAGGGCAATTGATAGCCCTGTCAGCTTTTTCAGGCTATCAGTATTCTGACCCTCCTAGTTTTTTCGGACTTTTTTGATTGTTACCAGACCTTTTCAATTATATAAATTTTTGCCGCATTTTGTTTCTCTTGGTGACAGTGGTTCAAATTTCACCATTTTTCAGATCAGACCTGGGGAGGTAATTAGTTAATGGTTCAATACAAAAGGCAATGGCGTCAGCTGCAATTACGGTTTTTTTTAAGTCTTGACGCTTCTAGTCGCTATGCTTTTAATGCAAGTTTTTGCTTTGCGTTTTCTTCCTAGAACATTCTTTGATTTCTCAAGTCACTTTTTCACGCTTTGTTTCTCTATTTTTGAGTAATCTTTATGGCTCTCACTCCGATGTAAAACTGGTTGCTAATATAAAATCGGTTGCAGCAACTCCAAAATTGGGGCGAAATAGCACAGTCAGCAGTGCATATGGTTATGAAGCGGGAGGTCAATGGTTCGAATCCCGGTGGGGTCAAATTATTTTCCACCCGCCTTTCGTTCGAGAGCAATTTGTCCGACATGAGTCGGTTTATGTTATTTAAATTTCTCCCTGTGAAGTTTTTTATTTCTATCATCTGCTTTATCAGCAGCTATGCATTGTGAAGCGCTGGAAATGACAATGACGCTTGTGTGGTGGGCTCGGGAGGTGCGATTTTTTGAAGATTGTTTTGCATTACAGCCTCAAATAGGCGCGCATGACGTCTGTTTCAGTCTAAGTGGAGTGAGTTTTTTTACAGTTCAAAGAATTTGAATTTTATTGGGGCGCTGTCTTTTTTTTTAAGATCTGTTCACACATTTTCATGATTTTTGAGTCGGATGGGAGTAGTGATTTTGGTCACGCCGAAACAGGAAATGGAACGAAAAAGCGAGTGGTTTTGCGGCGTGATGTTTTTTCGCTCTAATTTTAAAGTAGAGTGAGAAAACGGAGTTTGAACAGAATTTCGCTAGTGGTGTTTTTGTTCACATGCGGCAGTTTCACTTTGATTTTTACTGTTTTTCGTTTTTTTTGGATCGGATTTTTTTCTAAATGGTTTTCCCAATTCATTAATTGTTCATTCTAGGCCTAGTTTTTTGTTTGAACCAAATTTCCATTTCTCGCTAGTGGTTTTTGTTCGCATGCGGCATTTTGACATTGGTTTTCTGTTTTTTTATCTGTTTTTTTAGAAAAGTTTTTCCCAAATCACTGATAGCCCGTTCTAGGTCCATTTGTTTGTTAAGTAATTGAAAATTCTTTGAATTGTACATCAGTACTTGTCCTGCTATGTTTTTTTTATTTGGTCGTCAAGATTTTTGCTAAGACCATATGACGTCACAATCACTTCAAATCTGCTTTTTATTCCTTCTTTCATGCAATTTAACTGAATTGCTTGCGTGACGTTTTTTTCATTCTTAGTGGATCTAGTTTTTTGTTCATTCGCGTGATTAAATTTTTTGGTCACACGTGACTTACCTCACTCTGAAATTGACGTTTCTTTGCATTAATTCGAAGAGATAAGGTCAAATGAGTGCTTGTCACTCTAATTGAAGGTTATTTAAGAGCAGCTAATATTAACAGCATTAAGTTTTACAGATTCTGTAACAAATTTTAACATCTCAGTCCCTAATGAAAAGAATAAGTTTTTTTGGTCTGTCTTTTTTACTTTCTCTTTGAGAGTACAGGTCGATGAAGCTATTGCGGCTATATTCTGCCAGCTATGTTTAAAATCTTCGTCAACCCGTACCTCGAGATTTAGTCCTGATTCAGAAAGATTTCAGAACCAACTGTGAAGAGGTTTCTGAATTTATCTGAATCAGAGCAAAATTCCGAGAAAATATTCGGTATTCTACTGTATCAGATAACTTAGAATGAATCACTGGATCAGCTCTGAATCAGACAAATTCAGTGCAAAGTGTGACCTGAAATAGACTCTGACTCAGTACTGACTTCGAATTAGAGTTAGGTACGGGAAATTAATCATTTTCTCATACGTGACTGAGAGATAGAAATTGATTTCAGTGACATACAGTGAATCCAGCAAGCACTCAGTGAGCAGATCAGTGTACTCTACAGAAACATCCACTACTGAGATCATCACGACCTCCTACTGCGACTACTACAACCAGACCAATGCCTACTTCGTCGATGAATTGGATGGTTTGTTTCATCTTTGCAAAATTAATGTTTTAAGTCCTCGTCAACATTGAATATATTGTTTTTAATATAAGTATTCTTCTGCAGAGAAAATGAGCATCTTTTCTGTTGCTTTCGCCAACAGTACGTAAGGCGCTCATCGTTTTTAGAATATCTTTGACTTTTGGTCCTCAAAAATGGGAAAAACAGGCAGATTTTCAGAACGCTTGAGAGGCAGATTTTCATGATTTTTAGGCCTTGATAGTCTGCAAATATGCGATTCACTGAAACTGCTCATGAGGCATAAATTCATGGTGTGAATTTCGGTTCTTAGAGTTTAACCACTCCAGAGTCCGCACGGCCGCTCACTTGCAAGCACATGCACACATCATCGCCCGCATTCCCCAACATAAACTCGCAGACACACTCCCCCTCCACCGTTAACACGGGCCCAGTACCCCCCCCCCCCCCTCACGCCCTCGTCCTCTACCCAACCACTCCATCGTCCACACCACATCATCCCAGCCTCATTCCACCAACAACTTGGCGCGCTCTGCCCTTGATGAGACCCCCACTAAGCTCAACTCTCCTACTTGAATGTTTTAAAACAAACGTTTGGAAATTTTCAATTAATATTCCCATCCTTTAAGTATTTTCGACTCTTTTTTACTATAAGTTTTGAATAAAAATTTATGAAAAGCCTCGATGAAACCAGTAACAGGCTCGCTATTGCTTCGCGGTTATTTCAGCTTGAAATAGTTTTTATACTACCCAGCACCTAATTAATATATTTCAAATATTAAGTACTTGTTCTTTCACTTCGAAAGAACTTCGGTTTTCTTCTGGCAAAGTTGTGATGAGATGCGGTCGGAACATTGTGTGGACTCACATTATTTTAATTACAATTTAAAACAATCTAGAGTTTTTTCCAGAAAAAACGGAATCAAAATGCATGTAGATCCTAGGTTGTATAGATCTATTGAAACTCATGCCGTTTAAGAATTTCTGCTCTTACAGTTAGATCAAATTCTAAATGTTGACGAAAATTTTAATTGAAAGCAAAAAATTTTGTTATTAGAGCTGCAGAGAGACTGCGTTGCGAATGAGATTTAGGAGGCGCTGAAATAAATTTTTAAAGGTAAAGACAGATGCTGGTTCCCAGAATTTTTATTGATACACGTGTGTGCGCGGGCGTGTTTGTTCGTGCGTGTACGTGTATGTATATCCGCGTGCGTGCGGGAATTCGTTCGTGTTTGCGTGAGCGTTCTCAGCAGTTTGATGCGACGTGCTTTTGAAATCGCATAAATTGATGTCGGGGAGGGAATGCCTTGTAACGTGTGCTAAAAGAATTTGAACTACTTCAATAAATATTGTTGTTTCAAAATTGTACATTAACTGTTATAAACATAAATAATTTATGCATGTAAAATTTACAGTAAAATACACTTCTGATTTGCGTAATTTGAATGTGTTTTCTAATACTGATCAGAATTTTATTTTTTATATAATTGATTGTGTGTGTAGCTTTTGACAACTTGACCGCTGCGGAACGAGAGTTGTTGACCACAGAGGACTGGTCCACTGCCATGGCAGCCAAACTGCAAAAAGAGGTGCCTGGATGTACCTGGCTTTGTTACAAATGCGACTGCTGGTAAGAAAACGTTGACGACAATTCTCACTTTCTTGTTCCTTTTTCAAGGAATCTTCAAATGGTCAATTCTGTGACAATCTTATTTTTAATACATTTGGTGAAATGAGACACGTGTGAATTTCAATTTCTGCGATAGTGACCGCTGCTCAGAGATTTTGCTCCAACACTGCTGGTAACTTTTAAAATCCAATTATGGGTAATTTATTGCTTAGGTCTCGCTGTTTTTGTCGTCAATTGTTTTTTTTTCATTGAAAAACTTGTTTAAACTACGATATGACGACGCTAACTCAACAAAATAATTACATTTCAATGATTAATGAATGACTTCAAAATGACTTTGAGCTAATTAAACAATTTTTGTGTGTTGAAGCTACTGCTCGTCTGGATCATGGGACTTCTGTAAGCATTTCAACTCGTGTGTGGTCGCGAACGCAACCGATGACTTCAGCTGGATCTGCTCAGATTTGACTACCGTCTCGGTTTCCAGTGAGTCATCTGCTGCGACCTCCGCATCTGTTTCAGTCAGCAGTTCACAGCCCGGATGTAAATTCTGCGACAAAATGACCTCTAGCTTCTCTGTCAGGTAGGTTTATTTCATTACGATCCTGTCACTGACAGATTAATGTGAAAGTTAAGAATGCGGTAGCAGAGGTTCAACTTCTGACATTTTATCGACCGTTGCACCGAACTATTTTGGTTGTATTTATTTTTTTTCGAATTATATTTTGGGTTGTATGCGCTTAATGTTAAAAGGAAAAATGTGCTGACTAAAAGAATAAACGTTAGGGAATTTTCAGTTCATGTGCCCTTTCTTTATGTATTTCCTGCTCTTCTCTATTACAAGCTTTACATTAAAATCATCTTGTTTATTAACTGAATTTTTTCTTGTAGAGCAATTGGGGATGTTAGAAGTTCAACAGTTGGACCCGTGACTAACGGACCCGCGGTGCTGTACTTGGGTGGATCAGGTCTCAGTCGCCAGTTCCTACACATTGAGTTAACAGGCAGTCAGTCAGTGAACAAGATCAAAATAACTCCCTCTGGCGATACCACTATTCGATTAGATGGCTTCACTATCCTCTACTACAACCAGACTCTGCAAGATGGCACCCCATTGTATGAGTTCAAAACAGGTGGAGTCGAGGTTGCCTATTCTGACGACCCAGAGTTCCCATGTAGTCTCTACGCTGCGGGATCTACGCCGTTGCCGGTAGAAAACTTGTTTCTAGAAGTTTGACAGTTCAAATAAATTGACCATATTATATTGTATATTGTATATAGCATAATATATTATATTGTATTATATTGCGTAATATATTATGTTGCATATTATATTATGTTGCATAGTATAATGTGTATTGTATAATATATATTATATTATACAGCATATATTGTATATATTGCATAATATATACTATATTGAATATATATTGTATATATTATGTAAATTGACCCTACTATCAGCCTGGGCTAGTTAAGAACACAATATGTGTTTTTTCATTGTAAATTGAAAAAAATGTAAAGAGCTGAAGCCGCGGGGAATAAAGGGGAGAATTAGTGAATGGGTTGTAATGGATGCCCACGTTCAATAGCTGAACACCAGTTGTTGCTATGGTTGAGCACACTGGGCTTATATTTTGCTAGAGACAGATGTGTTGTGATAGTGTCCGTAGGTTTGAAAAAAGTGCAGGCTTTGCGTTAATTCAAAGACCTACATGATTTTAGTATTCATTAATATGACAATAAGACGATAATTAAAAGTGAAGATCAACTGTCTGTCCTTTAGACCTGATTATAACGTCAATTGTCTATCATCATCAATAGTTTGTTACAATATACAGCTGACGTAATCGTCGATATTAGCGGACCTTTTTGCTCGTACTTTTCCTATAGTATTTGACACAAAATTTACGTAGGATTGTAACATAGGCGCATTAGACAAGTGCCTTTTGACACTAGTTGTCATTGGTCTCGTCTTTTTGACTGCAGACACTCTTTTCAATCTTTTATTAACTCAATAGATCAAAAGACTATATGCCCTTATGCCCTTACATTGTAGTGTTTTTTTGTATGCATCTTTTGCGCTTAGACCACCCTGCTCAACACAGACTATGAGTTCCAAATCAGTGACACTGTAATTGCCAGTGGTGTGTTGATTATTCCATCCTTGGTCATGTGCAATCCACCATCGCCATCTCCGGGTCAAAGCACTCCTTCTAACGATCTCGTTCTTGTCACTATCGACTCTGTCCAAATCGGAACTGAAGTTTGTGACCAGGAAACGTGCATGAGTAAGTGCTTTTGGTAACATATAGTAAATGAAGAAAAAATTGAACTTTTCCGTTTGTCCCCAGGAATTTCCCCCGAAAAACGAGTCACCCCAAATTCAGGTCATTACTTTGCGATCTGTTGAAATCTCTCGACAAGAATTTAATTTAACAAGACTTTATTTCATGTCAGTGCTCTAGGCACTCACGCAAAGACTGAAAAGATGTGTATGAGTGTGGCCTCTTGGGTCAGTTCACCGTGGTCTTTTTTATGCAAATTTTTTGCTTGACCATTTTGTGCTTTTCTTCTAGAACATTCTTTGACGTCGCAAGTGACTTTTTCTTGCCTCCGTTCTTCATTTTTGAGTGATCTCTGTTGCTCTCTCTCCGAAGTAAAGCTTGTTGCTAATATAAAATCGGTTGCAGGAATGAAACAATAAGGGCCCAATAGGCGGCGGGTCAGTACATGTGGTTATGGATCGGGAGGTCAATGGTTTGAATCCCGGCGGGGTAATATATTTTTCTACCCGCCTGTCGTTCGAGAGCAATTTTTCCGACGTTAGTCGGTTTATGTTTTTCTTTGTAGGGACTGTTCTCGGGTACAACCCCCCCCCCCCCCCAACAGTCTCTGTTCTGTTCATTGGCAAAGATGAGAAGTAAGACCATTTATTTGATACTTTTTTGTAAACTTGATGCTCAAAAATATATGCTGAATGAATTGTTTCGCTCTGAGGACCACCAGATAAACAATTTCAATTTGAAAAAAGTGCCTGCATTTTTTTTTTACTTTTTTAGTATTTCCGAACTTTTTAGTATTTGGATTTTTGATGTCAGAATATTCAGTTAGAAGAATTCTTCAAAAAATTGCGTGTTATCTCTTTTCAAAAAGATGCATGGACAAATATAGATCAAAGATTTCTTATTAAGCTCTAATATTGCTCGCACAAAGCAAGCTTCATAGACAAAAAGGGAAGATGTAAAATACTTTTTATCAAATATTTAGTCATTTTTTTCCCCAAAACCAATGGAGATATTGTTGCAATCGTTTCGGGTCATAAAAATAATAATGATTGGCGGGTAATTTTATAATTGTTTCTGGAGGTACCCAAAAATTTAGGCTGTTTTGTCGGGTGCAATGTTCACACCTGAAACACTTTGAAATCCCCAGTGGCCTGGTTTGCCGCTCGATAATTGATTGCTTTGTCAGGGACTCCTTTCCTTGCCCGAACAAAATGTATTTTAATTTTTTTCATTGGGCTTGTGCGGCTCTTCTTTTTTTAAAAAGCGTTTTACGTTTTCTCTATTTACACCACCACCTTCACGTTCGACTTAGATGTTTCAAATTCCTCTAAATGCACCATGTTTAACGAATTCAATGAAATAGTGGACCACATTAGATTACCTTTTGACACTTCAAAGTGAATTAGAGTGAGAATTGTTTATCTCTTTATTTTCTACTTTATTCAATTCCAACGTCGTTGAGGGTTCAGCGAGTCTTTTTTCCGGCACTATGCCTTTTGTTCAGCAAACCTTTTATTTTCAGGCGTTTTTGATCACCTTGATTGGGATCATCTTTATCGGGTGTTCGAAGAGTTTTGAAGACTTTTGAGTTTTGAAGATCTTTGTGTTGACAAGTTTCAGCTGTGCGCGGTAGTTGAGAAACATTAGTTTTTGAGGGCTACGAATTCTCTATTTTTTTGTTTTAATGTATTCAGATGATGTAAATAACCAAAATTTTTTATTTATGAGAGTGTAAACTATCCGTTGTTTTCCTTTCTTAGGCTACGAGGCTCCAGTGCCCTGTACGGGAGATATGGAGGATGCCAATCTGAAGAGTGTCTCTAGTAACGAGATAAAAGATCTTTGTCAAGACAACATGTACGATCTGCCCGAAGGTGTCCTCTTTGAGATCCCTGTACACGTAGGAGACGGAGATGACGTAAGCTATCCATTCACAATGATTTTCTCAGTTAGATGGAAATGAGCAGAGTTTAAAGGTTGCGCAAAAGTTAAACAGTTTGTTAAATGGGAAGCTAAAACTAAAACCTAGCTTTTTTAAACATGATGATCACGACGTTGGCTATCCTTCCTTCTTCGTCGTATATGTCTCTTTTCCCATTATTTTAAGCTTCAGTTATTTGGTTTACTTGTTTGGTTTCATGACATCAAAAGTTACAACTCATTTCCCCTTTTTTACATGACTTTCAAAAAATCTTATAACATTACAAAGTGATTCAGAATCAACAAAAATGGGGCACTTTACACAAATTAATGGAGAATTTAATACTGGGCATTAACGCATGATAATAACGATGCTAATTTGATATTGATAAATGAGAAGGGAATTGCTCATAGATCTCGTCCCGCCTTTGAGGTCACAGGCAGAAAATTTTCGATAAATTAATAATTTTTTGTCTGATTTTGGACATTACCATTACTTTTGTCGCGGAAACGGTCGCGAATCTTGGCAATCTAGCCAATCAGATTGCAGTATTGCTAAAACTAAAGGGATCTATGAAGACGCTAGATAAGAAACAGCAGAAAGGACAGAATAATTTTTCATGAATAAAATGTGCTCCAGAACTGTTGCTTTGAACTTGAGCTTTGATTTGGAAAATAGTTAAACGCCAGATTCCGTATTTATTAGCTGAAAAAAGACAGCTGAAAAACTATAACTTAAACACTCCGCCTAAAAGCATTCCTTGTTTTGACTGAGTAATTTCAGGTTGTACGCAGTTAAAAAGATCAAAACGCGTTGTGCTAAATTAGGAGCAAATTTGCTTTCGAACGATAATTTTTTTAAAAACTTTTTAATAGACACTCCGAAGATTTGTAGTAGTAGTAGCAGTAGTAGAGGGTCTTGTTTATTCACCTCTTCTGGACACAGAGGTAGGTTAGATTCATGATCTCATCTAGATTTCCGCTCTATCCGAGCATGACAATAAATTTGAGCGTTTTTAGTCGGAAGTGACAGGATTCTCAGTGATCATGAGTTCAGACGTTCCTACTCTCAAAGTGGCAGCACTCTTCACCAAGAATGACGGCACTGAGTTCCAGCTTGGCAAGTATTACGGACCAGATGGAATTGCAGAGAGAATCATTACCCCCATCGACGAAGACAACTTGGACGTCATGGTAATGGAACTTATATGCACCATGTCTTATTAGCACATGTTCTCTCCCGGATCATTGTAACATAGTAAATCAGCGCTGAATAATCATTTCTCTGTCTGTATTTTTACGAAGAACATGTTATGATCATGTCACTTTTTAGTATGAAAAGTGTAGATTCAAACAAAAAAACAAAGTCTGTACATTGTAAAAACATCATTGAATTCTTAGACTTAGCTATGCTAAAATCACGTGACTGAAGATATCTCTATTTGCCTGATAAGTTTTGTCGCTTTCTATAAATAGAAACATACCGAAATCGAGCCCGTAATTGACGCTAAATCGGATAGCAACATAGTTTCAATATACCCTGATTAACCTTTATTTTTGTATACAGTTAGCAGTTGGGATTTCTAAACGTCAAAGCACAATGTAGTCAACTGATAAGGACAACTTTAGAACAGGGTTCAAAACAGAATTATGAAATAACTGTTTTAAGTATATTTTTTAGTTTTCGATTATTTACCCTAGAGTGCGTGCAATTTTCAGATGGCTGTTTTAATTTTAAAATATCTCTTGTCATAGAAAAAACCCTATTTTTGTTTTTAATGTTGCTTTACTCAATTAAACATACCCCCGCCATAACGAGCACGTTTTAGACGTGGACTTTGGAGTACACGGCAGATAACGCTGGAGAAATTGAGTTCAACCTGACCTATGAGAACATCGGAGTGTACAATGCT
The DNA here is from genome assembly GCF_964194025.1 of Convolutriloba macropyga. Lineage (NCBI taxonomy): Eukaryota > Metazoa > Xenacoelomorpha > Acoela > Convolutidae > Convolutriloba > Convolutriloba macropyga. Next base: position 68,830,829 of record NC_134471.1, read on the forward strand.
GAGGTTGTGACCTTCTATATCTTCGAAACAGCTTTGCTGGACTCTTGCAGCAAACTCGCTGGCGCACTCACTGTCAATGTTGAGGGCTGCTACAGTAAGAACATAATAGCACCTAATAATAATAAAAGTAATAATAATAATAATACTAAATTTTTGTTTTTATCTGGTCTGAATAATCCAGATCAGAACTCTTATAAATCAATGCTATTCAATTAATCTTTAGTTCTGTGGCATTTTTCCGGCTCACGCCGAAAATTGACAAAACTTTGTTGACAAAACAGACAAAAAAAACATTGTTTCTCATCTGAGCTGTCTTTCGTTTCTGATTTGTTTTGCTTGCTTAACTTCCGATCAAAAAAAAAATTTCATGCAACCTTCATTGCGCTTTTAAGTTATTAACTACGGTTCCGAGCAGTTTTTACTTCATCAATGCCACTAGCGCGTTTCAATTTGCCAGAGTTGACGACGTTTCTTTTGTTGCTAGATGCCTCGTCTGGTTCTTAACCCATCCACAGATCCTCTCACAAATCTTTTATCTCGCTTCCTTAATTTGAATAAGTTTTTTTCTTTTGCTTCAGTAACTACGTTTTAGTTCTTAAAACTATCAAAAATCGAGGATGAATCAAAAATATTCTTTTTGAGTGCACTTCATAATTGACCTTAGCTTAAGTCTGACTTCCTCTTTTTCCATTTCAGCATCAATTTAATTTTCTCCTTTTCTTCCTGTTTTCTGTGGTTTTCAATCGCATAAAATTTTGAATGGAATCGAAGCCCTATTAAGATAAAGTATTTCCTTATTTCAACTTGACGTCATTATGTTTACATTAAAAAAACCGCCATGTGTATAAATTTATTCAGAGAAGTTCAGATTTGAAACCCGATTGTTCAGATATTGTCAACTGTATTGTTCGGTTCGGTGTCGTATACATTACACTCAGCAAAGTGCTAATGTCCGTTTCCGTTTGCCTTATTAGAGCTTATACATGTCTGTTAGTGGACTTCATGATATCATTGCAATTAATTTCAGTACGTCAGTAGGCGGTTAAGACATCATCTTTTTTCGTGTCATATCTCACAAGTTTTTGTGTGTATCTGTCAGAACAATCAAAATTGGCTTTGCTTTTAAGCTGTCAACCAAAATTTCAAACTTTTTGTACGAATTATTTTTGAACGCATTATTTTGAGTGTAGACTGTAAATTCCTGAACAAAAGTGGAATTCCTGTGCTACACCAGGATTTTTGAATCGTTCAGCATTATCACTGCACTCTTGATCCGATCAGTGAATTCACGGTGAGTTTTATTTAGTAGCCGCCGTCAGCCTCTCAATGGTTATTATTTAGGCGATCTCCTTTTTAAATTCCCTTTCGATCACGTTTTTCGTTTTACATAAGGCACGATTTTCACGCTTGACTTCTGACTTAACTCACTCACTGTTTCAACCGAATGGATTTTAAATTCTTTCACGCAATTGAATTACAGAATCTATTGAATACGGTCAAAGTCAATACAGCAAAATCAATAGAAACGGATAAACCGATGAAACCCAGTCATCAAGTCATATTTCATTAGGTTATCAAAGTTCATTAGAGCTATTACTAGCTGACATTGATATTAAGCTTAATAGCTTTCAGTTTAAAAGCTGAATTAAGCATTTTTTAAACTGAAGCTGCACAGCACAGCGAGTTAGAAAACTTTTTGAAACTTAGGACATAATTCTGTCAATTTCTATCTCTACTTTTTCAATCTCTACTGTTTCAATCCTCATGTGAGTCTAGCACGTCAATGGTGGCTATTTTCGAGCAATCTGCCTTCTATATTTTATCTTTTATAGTTTATAATTTTCGATTGGTTTCGAACGAAGTTCGAAGCAATTATTGTAAACGTGCGTGTTTTTTTATGCAAAATTTTTGCTTGACCTTTTTTGTGTATTTGTTCTAGAACAATCTGTGACTTCTTGAGTGGCCTTTTCACGCTTCTCTTTCACTATCATTTTTGAGTGATGTCAATTGCGCTTACTCCAAAGTAAAGTTTCTTTATAAAGTAAAAGCGATTGTAGATTGATAAAGGTACTTATAGACCAGTGGTTAAGGATAAAAGGCTAGGACTACGTAGGTCGCGGGTTTGAATCCCACCCTGGGGCGATGTTTTTGCGCGAATAAACAAATTTATCTAAGCTGCAGCCGTAAAGTAAGTTGCCCCGGCTGTCGTTTGATTGTAATTTGTCCAATGTTAGGAGGTTTATGTTTTTATAATTATAGTATTGTCCTACATTCTGCGTAAATTCTCGCTACTCTTTTTATACAGTAGCGAGATATAAAGTAACAAAGGGAAACGGCCTTATTTTAAAACTGTAATGTTTACCTTTATAATAATTAATGATTCTCAAAATCTGGCCATTTTTAGAAAGTACTGCCTTTACGTGATTGACCTGACATATGCGCATTTTTGTCGACTTTAGGGGCTTGTAATGTTTCAAAGAGATTAGCTAATCCTTTTCACCGGACCCTTTAATTGAATTTGAATTTTAATGCTGAATAAGTATCAAACCTGACAGCTTAGAAATCTTTTTTTTTTGCGATTTTCTTTTTTTTATCAAACAACAAAGTTTAAAGCAAAATGATGGTAACTGGTAGTATAGATGTATATCACAATATTCCCACCATTATAAATTTTTGGTTACAGGGGGCTACTCTTTTTGTACGGGAAATTAACTTCAACTATGTTCCAATGCATTGTTGTGATTTTGTTGTTTCCGTGATAGACAACTTAACGCGTTCAGTTTTTGACTCAAAGCTTTTTTATCTGTGGTGGGTTGAAACCATATTCTGGACTAATTATATACTAGGCAAAAATATTGGTCAATATCTGCCTTTTTGCTCCTTCTAAATGAGTTTTAATCCCTATCGAAAAAGATCAAGGATTATGTTTATTTTTCTGCAATGTACGCAATTTAGTGCCTATGTGGACAATCTGAAATCAAATGAATCTTCTCTATTTTTGGTCTGTTCATGCAGCTTTTCAAATCTATTTCTAACGATTTTGTATTCCTATTTTAAGCGGCTGCATTATTTTTTCGAGCTTTCGAAATGAATTCAAAAGCAATGGTAAACTGTTTTGATCACAGATACTTGCAAACACTGTCATCTGTTTAGAAACTAGCAGTGCCGCGAGCAGTTCTGAGTTCTCAACTTCATCGCCTGAGTACTGTCAAGAAGTTGCTGTTGAAGCTGACAAGGATGATGACACGATTGGCGAAGGCGACACTTTTGATATTGACATCTCGGTTAGACAATCCACATAAGAATTACTGAAAACAATTTTGCTCTGTGAGGTACACCTGTCCTGTTGTAAGTGGATTCAACTCGAAAAATCCATAACAAAAAAGAGTAATTCTCAGTTTTTGATTCCCTCATTAACGCCAAATTAGTGGGGCCGGCTGGAAAATCAATTTGAGAAATTTCTTCATTTGGCACAATAACCTTCCAATTACACTAGCACACTTAGTTCATGCATATCAACCAAAGCGAGAGGAGAACTGGTTTTGGTATCGACCCCAAAAATTGATATACATATGTAAAATGGTATTTAGAATGGACCGAAAACGTTGTCTCGTGTGATTATAAACCCCGACGACTCTGCTGGAGCTACACCAGGCGACGGATTTGTGGTTGAGATCGCAGTGGAGCTGCCGGACGGAAACATTGTACCTGTTACCAGACCGAATCCGTCCATTGTGGTAAATAAATACATTTTCAATTTAGCTTTTTTTATGAGGCGAAAATTGACAATGCAGCAAAACATTGTCACGCATGTGATCAAAATTTACCCATCACACAATTATGTATAACTTCTGACACATCAATTATGTATTACTTTATATAGTTATAATTTATCAGATTTCCTTGGGTATCTTTAGCATAAACTATTTATTTAATGCCTGCTTATTGAGTTTAGGTTTTCAATGTCTGCGATTCGATTTTTGCACTTCTGAATATTTGATTTCAGTCGATTTTTTCTCAGTTCTTTGCTTGCCGATTCCAATAAATAGCGCCAAGTCTACCAAAACATAACTTTAATGTTGGGTATACTGTTGTTTGATGTGTTAGAACGTTAACAGCGTAAAAATTGTTCTTGTATAATTAAATAGATCATAATTTTGATCTTATATAGCAAAAAATGATCTGGGGTCTATAATGAGTTTGTTTTTTTTTTCAGAATTTCACAGCTGGCAGCATTGTTCCTAACAGTGACTCTGACGCAATTACAGTGGACGTGGAAATGGTCGAGGTCACCAAATTGCGCATAACTGTCACTCCTACCGCTTCGGGGTCTGTCATCACATTGGAGGTGACGCCTGTCATTTGTGCAGGTACGACACATCCTTAATTTAAGATCTTTTTCGTCTTGGATCCTCTTGTTTTCTTTCGATATTTTTTTTACTGTTTGAAGTATTGATTTTACATATGAAAACAAAAGGTTTTCTGGTTTTAACTGAAATGTACAATTTTTAATTAGGCAAAGTACCAACCCCTTAGCTTAGTCTTAATTTAATCTCCTGAGATATATTGGTGATCAACCACCAGTCTAGTGAAATGAATTGCGTTTTTGTATTTTCAATTGCTCTTGAACGAAGTTCATAGCAATAATTGTAAACGTGTGTGTGTCTTTTTTATGCAATTTTTCGCTTGACGGTTTTGACTTTTCGAGTGACTTTTACGCCCTTGACTTTTTGCGTTTCGCGTGATCTAAAATTCTCTCTCAATCACAATTTCAAGCAGCTGAACTCAATTGGCGGCAATTTCATACTAAAAGTCAAACGAAAAGTGCGCCGAAACTGGTCCCATTTTTCACTTTAAATATTAATAGTGGTTTATGTTGATCTCTAATGTGGTTATTTGAAGCCCACTATTGAACTTCTTAGTCCCATTTACCCCCCCCCCCCCCCGACTGAAGCGAGCTACAATTCATCAGAGCTCCCACTAGTCGTTCGAGAGCAAGTCTTCCGACGTTTAGTCGGTCATGTTTACTCCTCGTAGCAGTTTGGGTGTCCGTAATAAAATAGAAGCAGTTATAATTTTTCTTCCAACCCCCCCCCCCCCCCCCCCCACCAAATAAAATGAATCCAGGCCATGTTTTGTGTTTTGCCTGTTTTAGTTTTGTCTTCATAACCGTGTTTTTCTTCCAAACAATGCTGAATTTTGCGCTTATTTCATTCCGAAACGCTGTTAGCATACTTTTCCATGTGATTTACAGAAGAGACATCTGTAAGTCAGTCAGTATCTAGTGGAGCATCATCTACTCAGAAAACAGAATCAGTGTCAGTGTCTGAATCAAGTGTGGAATCCACTGTCACTGTCATCTCAACAGTCACACTGACTCCCTGTGCCAATGACATGTCCGGACAGCCCCCAACTCCACTGAAAAACATCACAAATGCAAGTTGTACAGACATGCCAACCGGTGACAACATGGCAGAAGTATCCGACGATCCAGATGTACGTATTCTTGTGCATTCATTTACAATTTTTCCGATTCCAACTAAACTCAGGGCATATTATTTGGATAATAAAGATGTTTTTGATATGTTTTATTAGGTATTGCACGTTTTTTCTCTGGGCACCTCTTGTAGAGTCATTTGACTTGTATGATGTTCAAGGTGGTAAATTGATTAAACTTAATATTCTGTATAGAATTCTCTGTATCGTCTACCATCTGAATTTAAATCTAATCTAATCTAATCTAATCTAATCAATCATCTTTTGGTCATCATGTTTTTTTTTAATATTGCTTTGTTATACTTTACCAATTACACTGAATCACTGAAAAGTTCCTCAGCAAAATTTCTTCTTATGAATTGATTTTGACCGTTATTATTATTATTATTATTATTATTATTATTATTATTATTATTATTATTATTATTATTATTATTATTATTATTATTAATGTATGTACAGTCAAGTTTAATCAATTTAAAAGGTATCAATAAGTAAAAGAGAAAGTTCGATTTCGGAATGATGAGTTTATGCTCCTGTTTTTGTAGAGTTTTTCCCTTTAAAACCAATTAATTGCTCTTCTTGCTGGGAGCCAATTCAAACGCCGGGAAGGGCTTATGAGTTGATTTTTTGCTAATTGCTGTTTTATTAGGAGAGTAGAACAAATATGCACACTAAATAATGTATAGGTAAATTTACCTATACACTGTGCTGGTAAGACCATATGTGCAGGTAAAATTTATCTGCACAAGTTTCCCCAAAGTTGCTTACATGCACACTATTCAGGTAAATTACCTGCATTTCTTTCTAAATTTTGATGCATAAGTTTGAAGCAGGTCAGGCAAATTTATCTGCAATTTTAGGTAAAATTTACCTGCACATTATTAAGTGTGTCCAATAGTTGTCTTTTAACTTAGTGATTGAAGAAGACATCTTTTGTTTCGTTCTCTGCAGTCATAAGGAACGTCCAACATTGTCATGTCACAGTGGTAGTTTAATTTGCACATAATTCTGATAGCATTCTACCAGTCTTGAGCTTTATTAAGAATATAACGGTTGCTACTCTCTCGTTTGTGAACGATAAGGTTGTTCGACGTCACCACTTGCCCAATTTGGAGAGGGAGAGTTGAGGTTTTTTTAAAAAAATCGGATTATGACACCATCGGGACGTGATTAATTGCTCTCGTAGAGAACCAATTATTGTAAACGTGTGTGTCTTTTTTATGCAAAATTTTCGCTTGACTTTTTTTTACTTTTCGCGTGACTTTTACGCCCTTGACTTTTTGCGTTTCGCGTGATCTAAAATTCTCTCTCAATCACAATTTCAAGCAGCTGAACTCAATTGGCGGCAGTTTAATACTAAAAGTCAAATGAAAAGTGCTGCAATTGATCAGAGCTCCCACTAGTTCGAGAGCAACTCTTCTGACGTTTAGTCGGTTATGTTTAAATTGACGAAATACGAGATAATCAAAGTAAGTAGTTTGAAAGTGTTTGTGTTCAGAATCCGAATTACGTTGACTCAATCACAATTCGGTTCCCACCTGGTGTGAAGGTGATCAGCGTGAAGATCTTCGTCATCCTGTACAAGTACGACACTAATCTGGTTACTGTGGTGATTGACAAAGTGATCCCGATTGCTTTTGTGCCTCGAATGGGAATGTTCATGGAGGTTGACTCCGCTGAACAGGCAAGTAGAAACTGCACGCCCGGTTAAGTCTTTCATAACCCTTTCTCTTGTTTTTTTTTTTAAAATGGATCTTTTCCGTTTGTGCCCCCCCCCCCCCAGCTTAGTGGGTGCATATTATTTGCCCCCCCCCAGAACCACGTGCCATATTTTTACATAGTGATTTACTATGTAATGGCACGTGCTCTGCAATTGGGGGGAGCATAACGTATGGGGGGGGACAAACGGAAAAGATCCAAAAAAAATCTCTAGACTAAGTAAATTGGTTTGGATATTAAGGAATGGGAAGAGATCAACATGACTGAACTTGGACTGGGAACTGGTCCAACTCCAGGAACCACCACCGGCCCAGAAGAGAAGCAACCCTCAATGAGCATGAATACAGACGGTTCTCTCACCATCAACATTGGCAGTGACGACAGTGGAACCCGAGTGAGATCTTTCGAAGCCAACGCCATGAAGCTCGATTTTGAGGAATGTATGGAGGGCGTTACAGAGGTTGAAGCAGTTCTCTGCGAACATCGTAAGTATTGTTGGCAAAGTATGGTAAAGTTTTTAGAAACGGTTAGTTTATAGGCAGCGTGACATACCTGACTGTCTTGTTAGGTAACGTGATTTTTTTTAGGTACCGTGACTTTTTAGGTACCGTGACTTTTTTGGTACCCTGTCTGGTTAGGTACCGTGATTCTTTTAGGTACCGTGACTTTTTAGGTACCTTGTCTTGTTAGGTACCGTGAATTTTTACCGTATATATCCAGCGTACAGTCGGAATCACACAACTTATTTGGTCTGCTTGGTGTTTGACACGAAATGTTGATACTGTCGAAGTATCATTCAAGTCGTTTCACTAAATGGTCGATTCTTGTGAACGGTAATTTCATATTAATCGAGACGTCTTGTCTGCTATGAAGATTAGGTGCCCTCCCAGTTTTATCCACCTGTGAATGAAGAGAGGAAAAGATTTGCGAAGGAGACTATTTCCATTCTCGGTAAGGTTTCTGGAAAAAAGCGTTTAACTAACCGGCTGGTATTGTGTCCATCACTAATACCGTGAACTCTTTGCCTGGCGCGGTAAGTCTATAGTTGTCCTTGAAATAAGGTGTGGGTTGTAAGCGTGTTATCTACCTTGTACTACATGGCTTCAAAAATATACGTATATGACGTATATGACTTCAAAAATGTCAAAATCCAGTTGATACTATTATCTAGAGAGTTAAAATCATACCTCAAAACTTGTTACCTTTTGCTGAAGGTTTTTGAAATGAAGTAAGAATAGGTACTGAAATGTTCCAAATGGCGTCCATGCATCGCCCTCTCTTTGTCTTCACGAGGGGGGAGGGGGCACGATGGTGCAACCCGCCCAATGCAGTTTCTGCGGTCTGTGCGGTCGCAGTGCCCACCTTAGCATTACTACACTTTTTTAAATCTAAGTAGGACCCTAGATTTTAGTGGGGCCTGGGCGGGTGAAGGCTGCTGGTTGTCTCTCTGTCTCTTCAGAGGTCAACCCAAGCAATTAGCTGAAGACGGACTCCCTTGGAACGCAATTAGGAGTAGACAACAAAACAACAAATTTGTGATGAAATAAACCTAAATGTGTGTGCAACAATTTGTATCAACTTGATTTTGACGCTCGAAAATGAAAAACGATATTGATCCAGTGTTTGTGACCTTTTGGGCTGATTTTGAAAAGGTAAGTTACAAGTTTTACCTTTTGTTACCCCAAATGAGTGCAATTTTTAATGTATGATACTGAATCGCTCACACTTTGAACAATTTAGAATTCGTGGTTAGTACTTTTTTTACACCTAATCATTTTGTTATTCGTAGCAAAACCTTATTACCGTTCAATTCAATAATCAATTTAAACGATTGGTGTGGGTCACGAAATTTTTGAATTACTGCTATAAAGGTAAGCCAATCATGTTTCTCCTTGTGGATCGGAATAGCTAGAAATCAAGTAATCTCATTGCTTGTAAAATTGATACTTCGAATTTGGAGAAGTAATTTCTTAATTTTGATGAGATCGTATGCTCGTGATATATGTTTTCTTTTATCTTTTACAACCAATTGAGAGGCCAATTCGTGGAAATCTTTTTTAGTTATTTAAATCCATTGAAGTCAATTTAAATCCAAATTGACTTCAGGTCATTTTCAGGTCATCATTTTCATCATATTTTTTTTCAGGTCGTTTTCAGGTCATCATTTTCATCATATTTTTTTCAGGTCGTTTTCAGGTCATCATTTTCATCATATTTTTTTCAGGTCATAATTTTCATTACATATGTATGATCATTTTCATTTGTTGGGCTTGCGTAGGCTGGTTAGTTCCTCGTCTGCCTTTTAGCCTCGAGTGTGAGTTCTCTTCGTTCCACCAGCATCATAAGCAAGAGCGTCAGTGCCTCCGGAACTTCAGTGTCAGTGACGGAGTCCGTCACCAGATCAACTGAGTTCTCATCTTCAACTGTCTCTAACTCATATTCCACAGTCTACTCCAGTTCTGCATCCATCCCATCCACCACCTACTCGCCATCCATCTCTAAAGAGACCTCCATCTCACCCTCTGAGTCATCAGGTAATCTAGGTCTTTCCCATTATATCCCCCCCCCCCCCAGCTTAGTGGTCAGATAACCTATAGCCCCCCAATCATGGTAAATATACCATAATGGGGGGGGGGGGGGCTATAATGGGAAAGACCCGGTAATCTTTCATAATGCGTCTTGTCAACATCATTTTTGCTTGTTAATAGCTGCCGTCATCTATTCAAATGGCTATTATTTAGGCGCCCTCCTTGTTAATCCGAAAATTTGGATTGTATCGGGGCGCTGTTTTTGTACAACTCAAACAACAGGTTGATTGGTTGAGCATTTTTTGAGAGTAGAAGTTTAACATGAAAACTGAGAGTATAGGTCGAATTGCTGATCACAATTGAAGAGCAGAGAGAAGAAAGAGTGGTTTTTGTGCTCATTTCGCGAGCACATTGTTTTTAGAAAGCGACAAAAATAGATGTGCAACAATTTGTCCCCTAGAGGACTATTGGAGAGTTTGGAGGGTTTTTCTAGAGGTTTTGACCGTTTTATCTAGAAAATAGGCATTTTTAATTGCTCTCAAACGAAGTTTGTAGCAATTATATTAGTCCTGTTGGTGTTTTTTATGCGATTTTTCGCTTGACCGATTTCTTTTTCGTCTGACCCATTTGACTTTTTGTCCTTCAAAAATGGGATAAACGGGTAGCGACCACCGGGCATTCAGTTCTCTTAGAGCCTTTCAACTCACTATTCTCATAGTATTCGATTCACAGAAGCTGTTTTGGAGACCGATACTTATTGTGTGAATGCTGGTTCTTAGAGTTTGACACCCCACACACTCCCACCCCTCCACCACAACAACCCCCCACATCAGGGCCTCCCCTCTCCCACTCACTTTACCCCCTCACCCCAATCCCCACCCCGGCACAAAGTTGAGGCTGTAAAGTTAAGACTTATACTTATTGTGTGAAGGGCGGTTCTTAAAGGTTGACCCCCCCCCCCCTCGGTGACCCCCCTCGGTGCACCCACTCCTCACCCCCCCCTCCCCGTTGCGCTCACCTCACACTCCTTCAATTTAGTCAAAGCTAGCCTCACTAAACCGTAGCTAGCTACTGACGGAGCCAGCCGGTAGTTTGAGAGCAATTCGTTCCGACGTTAGTTGGTTATATTCTGATTAGTTTTCTTGCTTTTAATTGTTATGGTGATTTTGACACATTTGAATCATTTTCGTTCAAAGAGTTTGTTTTGTGTAATCAAAATGAAGTTTAGTGGAAAGCACATTTTTAATAGCCGGAAAGCGATGTTTTTGGCCTTCTTATTTTTTTATTTGATCATCAAGATGTTTGCTACGACCGTATGACGATAAAAATATACTTTTAGCACTACTCATAACAAACACAAAAACGACCCCAGGATGCAAAAAAAAACTAGCACAAAAGAAACGTTAGTACAATCGAAAAACGAATGAGATAATAAACGTTATTGTCGGAAAACTGAAAATTCTGTAAAATTTTACGTGGACAGATAATTAACCAGGATTTTGAGAAGTTTCATATTTATCTGCAGAATGTGTCGTGTTTGATATTTAATCGGAGAGATGAAAGTATGGCGTTGAGCTCATTGAAAAAGTTGATCTTGCTTTGATAATATTGGTTTCATCAATAGCCGCCCTCAGCTTCTCAGCCCGCTATTATAGCGCTTTACTTTTTTACTGCGTCGAATAAAAATTTGTTTAGCTGTACCTTAGTTCACAGCTTTTTCAATATTTGCGATTCTTTGAATTGTAATTCAAGATTTGTCCAGCTAAGTTTTTAATAGCCGCACAGCGATAGCTGTGGCTATTATTGGCCTTCTCTTGGTTTTATTTTTTTATTTCGTCGTCGCGATTTTTGTTACGACCATATGACGTCACAGCCACTTCAAATCTGCTTTTTGTTCATTCGTTCATGCGATTTCAACTAGAGTGCGTGCGTGACGTCATTTTTCGCTCTTAATGGAGCGAGTTTTTTGTTCATTTGCGTGATTAAATTTTTGGTCTCACTTGACTTACCTCACTCTCAAAAATGACTTCCTCACTTTGAAATTGACTTTTTTAACCTTAATTCAAAGAGATGAGATCAAATTGGTGTGTGTCACTCTAAATGAAGGTTATTTGAGAGCAGTTGATAGAGGCAGCAAAAATTTATACATATTTTTAATCAAAATATAACATCAGCCTTTAATGAAAAGACGAATTTTTTGGTCTGTCTTTTTAATATTTCTTTGAGACTGCAGATCTGCGAAGCTATTGCGGCTATTTTCTGGCAATCTGCCAGCTATGTTTCAAACTTGGTTTTACCTTTTTTACGTTTCACACAAGTCACGACTTTCTCTCTTGACTTTGACTTGATGCTTCACTCATTGTTTCAATTGACGAATTTAGCATTCATTGTACAAATTTACTCAAATAAGTCAAAGTCAAAAGGCCAAAATAAAGAAATGTGATAAAACGATAAAGCCCTGGCATTAAGACTCTGTATATAAATACTTGGCGCAGTTAATTATCAAAGTTTTTGCTAGCTGCTAGAGTATACTGCTCACTAAGTTCACCAGAGGCCAAATTCACCAGTATCAGTAAATCTAATGAAACTTTATGACCACTTCATAACTTCGGACAACATTGAAAACTCAGGACGGCGGCTATTTTGGCATATCACGAGCTCCTTTTTTAGAAAAATTGCCCGAGAATTTCCAATGACTGCTGAGAGCAAACATCTCAGAGATAAACGAAAGTAAAGGAATCAAGCTCTATTATACTTTGCTCATCCATACTATTTCAACGACACCGGATTTTACTCATAATTTGACCTATACATTTTGAAATTTGAATAAAGTATTTTACTGTTTCAGTCAAGACCACAGTCTCAGAAAGCGCTTCTGTTTGTAAGTAACATGCATCTGAATGGTAATAGCGTAAAACAGCCCACTCTAAAACACCCCCTGCTTGTTAACCTCTGAAAATAAGGTTAAACAAACAAAGCGCTTAGAAAGATACAGGTTTATGAATAAAATGTATTTGTATACAATTGGATAAAATGTATTCTGCAACTTGGAAAAGTGTGGGAAATATTTGTAGTGTTGAATTTATTTTGCTCAATGTTGTGATAAATGGGACAGAAACATCTCTGGTTGTGCATTTGTTGAGCCGATAATGTCTGTGGAATTGGGTTTGCTTATAAGTTTGATCGCATTGTCGTACCAAATGAGTTTTTTGATCAAAATGAAGATATGTAAATTGTTTTCTTTTCAATTTCAGCGGAGCATAGGTGTCCAGCTGGGACTCAGGAAAGTACAACTGATCCTATAGATGGAGGAAATGTCACTTTGGAAGTGGGCGACACTGTTTCCTTCACCATTCAAAATGTAGGCTTTTTCTATTGTTAATTGCTCTTGAACGAAGTTCATAGCAATTATTGTAAACGAAAATTTTCGCTTTGTAAGCAAAATTTTCGCTTGACCGTTTTGACTTTTCGCGTTTCGCGTGATCTAAAATTCTCTCTCAATCACAATTTCAAGCACTTGAACTCAATTGGCGGCAATTTAATACTAAAAGTCAAATGAAAAGTGGGCCGAAACTAATGCCATTTTCACTTTAAATCTTAATTGTGGTATATGTTGAACTCTAGTGTGGTTATTTGAAGCCCACTATTGAACTTCTTAGTCCCATTAAAGCACCCTCCCCCCTCCCCCCGCCCCTCGACTGAAGCAGGCTGCGATTGATTAGAGCTCCCACTAGTCGTTCGAGAGCAATTCTTCCGACGTTTAGTCGGTTATGTTCTGTTTATTTTAGTTAGGCATATTAGATGGCTTTTGATTTTAAAATGACTGCTATCTCTTTACAAGCTCTGGAGAAACATAATCATGGCCACTTTATTCCCTCCCCAATTTTGACGCAATAAATTAAGGTCCACCCACTTACCAAATAGTCTCACTGATGAGACTCCAGATTTTTTCTTTTAGCATCAATAGACAACCTTGTCTTTAAGTGCTTTTTCATTTCGACATCAAGTTTTTGAATATGAGTTTGGTCACACTTTATGTATAATATGCTTCAAATAAAAACTTAATTGGTGCTAATGGTATCGAAGCCAAAATTATGGGGTCTTATTTACGCTTATTTTTTTTTACCAATTACGGGGTCTTATTTTTTAATGAAGTTTCGCGTCATTATTGCTTTCTTCGTATTCTTTACAAATCCATTTTTAGACTGACGTGTATGTGATGGAGCTGTATATCAAACCTACGCTCTCTGCAACTGCGAACACGCCAGACTTAGTCACAATATCAATTACAACGAAAGATGATCAGGGAAATGAAGTCGGAACAATAGCAGGAATGGTATGTAGACGAGGAAAACAAAAATACTTTGAAAACAAAAATACGTGGTGATTTACGTTTGAACATCGTGATGCGACCATGTCTCATCAACACAACTGCTGAAAGCTAATTCATACAATGTATAGAGGCTTACTTCATGTTTTCTTTAACATTTGTTGTAACAAAACCAATTGTTGTCCCGAATCTGATGATGAACGGCGTGTTAATCCAATCTGTAGTTTTTCTATTTTTGGAACTGTTTTTAATCAACTTTTTTTCAAAAAAGTTTTTAAAATATTTTCAAAGTTTTTTTTGAATTTTTGTACGCTTTGTTTGTTCAAAAATAATTTTGGCATTTGACTACTTTAATCGCCAAAAGGCCAAAGTAAGAAAATTGAGCGTTGTCTATATTACTGTTGATATTTTCTTCCTTACCATTCATCCAAAATTATTTAGTCCTCTTTTGTATCATCTGTGAGAAATATTTTTTGTGATAACTAGTTTCTCTTCTTTGCAACCTTAACGTTATCTCTTTGTTATTAATAGCTGCCCTCATCTACTCTAGGGTTCGATAAAAGGTTACGGAATAGTTTTTCATCGCCAGGTAACCTCCTCTAGGGATTGTTAGTTTGTCACTGCTAGGGGAAATAGAATGGTCTTCAATTTCTTATTATTACAAATGTTTGATAAAATTTGAAATTTTTTCAAACTTTCTGAAAATTCTCATGTTTCTTATCTATCGAACCTTAGGAGCCAATAAAACTTGAAAGTCGGGATAATGGATAGCCTCTGGAGACAATGAAATAGTTCTGAAGTGAAACTTTTTTGTCCAATAAACTTCTTTCAGGTCTTGTGCCCGATTTAATGGATATATTTATTTGGATCAAATTTGGCCTTCAGGGTAAAGCTTCAAAAATTTTTAGTAATAATTATGCTTTTGTTTAGTCTGTTTGATTATTTTAGTTTCTGAGCTTTTGAGATTGTTTGTCTTTTTGCTGGCGTTGTTCAATTGTTCTGCTGCTCAGGTAGAGTGATTATGAGTTTCTGTTTTAATTCTATGGGTTGTTTTTCAGAACTTGTCCTGCTATGTTTTTACTTTTTACTTCATTTAAAAAAATTTGTTTAGCCTTACCTCATTTTGCCGCCTTGACATCTTGCTTGAAATCTTTTTGACTTATCTAGGCTGGTTTTATTCTTGGCTCATTCTGCTCAAAGTTTTCTCAAAGAGCAGTTGCTCAGCAAAGCTATAGAAAGGCAAGAGATTCAGTATTGAAAAACAAAACGAAATCAAAAACAGAAACCGGTTAAGCCCATAAAGGCCAAATATAGGTGCCCGCTACTTGACCTTTGTTCTTATAATTATTAATTAGCATCTGTAATGATTTTTTGGCTATGATACTAGCCCCTGTGTCCTCTCACTAGGAAACAGGATTTTGGCTATTTAATGAAAACAATCATTTTTTTTATTGTTCTTCTGTTCCTTCAATTCGAATTGGTGTTATGATAATCAATGGTGTTATGGCGGCTATTTTCCGGTAATCTTCGGGTATGTTCACTGTTGAACAACGTTTATAGTAATTGTTTGGCTGGTTTTTTGCAATTCTTGGCTCAGTCGCGCTCCTCTTGTACTTTTTGGTCCTATTAACCTATTTTCTAAATTGATTTTGGCGTGATCTAAATTGCTCCGGCGCAGAATTTTAAACAGTTGAACTAATTGGAATCGGTTTACTCTTGAAAGTCAAACCGAAGGTAAGAAGGACTTGGTTTTGGCTGTTTCAAAGGTAATAATTTTAGTTGTCTCCTATAACCGCCAAACATTAGAACAATGTATAGAATTTTCAACAGTCATCATTAATATTTTTTGCTTATTTTAGGAATACAGTAACTTGCGAAATGCATATTTTCCTGTCGATAGCCCTCAAGCGAAATTTGTAGCTTTTTAAGTAGGAATTACAGTTTTTACGTAACATCTATTTTTCCGTAATTGATTTGTAATGATAATTGTCATTTCTTTTTCCATAGAGGGTAAGTTGAAATAATTAGAGACCAAAATAGATTGCAAGGCCCTTAACGGTTGTCGTGATTTTTTTTTGTTCTAAATGGGTTGGAAAGAAACTGATTACCGCTGTCCAACACAAAGTAATTTCGAAAAATGTTGGGATATATTCTGTTTCGGTTCCCCCAGTGGTTTTTACGCCCCCAGTTACAAATTATATATTGCTATATAGCACGTTACTATGTAAAAAAATAGCACGTGCGTCGGGGGGGGGGGGGTAAAAAATATCAGCCCACAAGCTGGGGGGGGGCAAAACAGAATAGATCCAAATGTAGCGGTTGAAATCACGTCATTAACTTAGTACCTTTGACGAATTATCGTCTTTGAATGTTTTGATTATCTTTTTGCCCTTTTTATCTCTCACGCAGAGCATTTTACCAAAAGAGGGGATTCACTGATCACCAGTAAAATAAGCGTTAATGTTGCATCTCTGATCAATGTTTACCGCGTTTAACTGTTCATAGATCTCAAACAAAATTTTTAGTTCATATATTTTACTATGTTAATTTCGATTTTTTTATTGCCATTTTTGGTTGCTTGATGTTTTGTCTGACACTTAGATTTTGTGAGTAATTTTGTCACGCTTGACTTGTTTTTTGCTTCAAATCAAAATTGCTGCTACTCAGAACTCAATTCGGCCACACTGATGTAAGGCAGTTCACTGGAAGAGAGTCATCAAAAGTGCCTAGAATTCATTTTAGTATTTTTTTGCTGAATCTTAGTTTTGGTCGTACGGAGATGGAAATAAAATAATGGTAATTCCCTTAGCAAGATTTTACCACATCGACTAACGTAAGGCACAGTTATTCCCCGACCGTAGTTTGTTATTATTGCCAAAAAGAACATGCCTTGTTTCAGACTCTGGATGCAAACAACATGTACGAGCAGCTTATCCTCGATTTGGCTAGCCAACCACCTTCCCAGAGAAGCTTCTCAGCCGTTGATATTGTAATAACTTCTGGATATACCACGATCTCAGGGTTCGATGTCCAACTTTCTTTGGTTGCAAAGATCTGTGAAGGTAAGTTCTTGCTTTATTGGCTAGCGATTAGTTGTTTCTGGTGTTTGTGTGCCACATTTTTTTCCTTATTATGTTGATTTATGTCTACTCTAATTGGTAGTGTTAAGGTCATTTGGGGATCTTTGTGGACACTTTGTGAACCTTGTCCTTTAAAACTGGTTAAAACCTATTTGAAGCCTGAGTGATTTTTTTACGCTGAAATTGGTGCTTGATCTATTATCGACTAACAACAGCGATAGCGGAATGCGATAGTTGGTGCTATTATTCGCCTTCGCATGCTTTTTTACCTTTCAAGAATTTGAAATGTAATTTGGGGCTCTTTTTTAGATCTGTTTACACATTTTTCTGATTTTAAATTTTGTGTTCCGACCACATAACGTCACAATCAAATCTGCTTCTTGTTACTTCGTTAATGCAATTTTGACTGTCTTCATTGCGTGACGCGATTTTCAAAATTTAGTGGAGCAAACTTTTTCATTCGCTCCCTCTCAAGCGAAATGAAGTGTAAAAGCTCGTTGAAGATATTCACAGTTCCCGTATTCTGCGCTTGAAATTTGAAGGGTCTGCGCTGGTATGTTATATTTTCCATATATTCAAATAGAGATAGCTTAGAAGATTTAGAAATATAAACTTCAAACTTTAATTGTTTGATAAGCTGTAGATTCCTGTTCAATCAACTCTTGTTTTTGTTTTATAGAATCAACTGGCTCCCCATCAGCCAGTGCATCAGCTTCGGCTAGTGAATCTGTGTCTCCTTCGGCATCAGCTTCAGTATCAGCGAGCGCTTCTTTGTTACCCTCAGCTTCAGCCACTGCGTCCATCTCGGGTACATCAAACTTCACTTCCAATATTATCCGTTATTTCTATTTGTTTTCTGTATTTAAAATGATTGTTAGCGTTGTTTATTAAGAGATTAACATTTTGTGCCGTTTATATTGAAATGAATAATCAGCTTATTTGCTGAAGAGATGGGAAATTAGAAATGGTTTTTTTTTGTTTTAGAGCATACGTGTCCAATTACCACTCGGGAAAGTACCACTGATCCTATTGATGGAGGAAATGTTGCATTGGAAGTGGGCGACACTGCATCCTTCACTATTAGAAATGTATGCATTGTTTAATGATTTTTTCAGTGAGGCCAAGTAGAGTAGTTTTTAAAGCGATTAGCAACCTAGTTGCTCGCTAATACTTTCCGAGCCGATATTTGGTTTTGAGTTAAGTGTCTATAACTTTTTGATGACGGTAAGCATCATTAGTGCTCATTTAGTATTCTGTACAGATCCGTTTTTAGACTGATGTGTATGTGATGGAGCTGTACATCAAACCTACGCTCTCTAGTACTGCGAACACTCCAGACACAGTCACAATATCAATTACAACAAAAGATGATCAGGGAAATGAAGTCGAGACAATTACAGGAATTGTAAGTAGATTAGGAAAAACAGCAACAAACAAGTTGTTAGCTCTCAGACAACATTTCTAGATATACTAAATAGAAATTACAACTTTTCAATAATCTCTTTGTCTCTGCAAATGATTGGAGAATCATGGAATAAATTACGGTTCGTCCTTTTTGTGAAATGTTTGCTATAGCTGGATTGGAGAACAAAAAATGCCGGAACCAATAGTAAAATTTCTGTTTCTAATCAGATTTGCTCTAAGTCATGATTCGAACTGCTAAAATGATGTGGGGCTGTTCACTGGAAAAAACTGCTCAAAAGTGCCGAAAGTTTTTCTAATTCTTAGTTTTGGCTGTCTGGAGATGGTAATAAAATTACATAAAACACGTTAAAACGGACATGCCCTGTTTCAGACTCTGGATCCAAACAACATAAACGAGCAGCTTATCGTCGATTTGGCTAGCAGACCACCTTCTCAGAGAAGCTTCGCAGGTGTTGATGTTGTAATAACTTCTGGATATACCACGACCTCAGGGTTCGATGTCCAACTTTCTTTGGTTGCAAAGATCTGTGAAGGTAAGTTCTTGCTTTATTGGCTAGCGATTAGTTGTTTCTGGTGTTTGTGTGCCACATTTTTTTCCTTATTATGTTGATTTATGTCTACTCTAATTGGTAGTGTTAAGGTCATTTGGGGATCTTTGTGGACACTTTGTGAACCTTGTCCTTTAAAACTGGTTAAAACCTATTTGAAGCCTGAGTGATTTTTTTACGCTGAAATTGGTGCTTGATCTATTATCGACTAACAACAGCGATAGCGGAATGCGATAGTTGGTGCTATTATTCGCCTTCGCATGCTTTTTTACCTTTCAAGAATTTGAAATGTAATTTGGGGCTCTTTTTTAGATCTGTTTACACATTTTTCTGATTTTAAATTTTGTGTTCCGACCACATAACGTCACAATCAAATCTGCTTCTTGTTACTTCGTTAATGCAATTTTGACTGTCTTCATTGCGTGACGCGATTTTCAAAATTTAGTGGAGCAAACTTTTTCATTCGCTCCCTCTCAAGCGAAATGAAGTGTAAAAGCTCGTTGAAGATATTCACAGTTCCCGTATTCTGCGCTTGAAATTTGAAGGGTCTGCGCTGGTATGTTATATTTTCCATATATTCAAATAGAGATAGCTTAGAAGATTTAGAAATATAAACTTCAAACTTTAATTGTTTGATAAGCTGTACATTCCTGTTCAATCAACTCTTGTTTTTGTTTTATAGAATCAACTGGCTCCCCATCAGCCAGTGCATCAGCTTCGGCTAGTGAATCTGTGTCTCCTTCGGCATCAGCTTCAGTATCAGCGAGCGCTTCTTTGTCACCCTCAGCTTCAGCCACTGCGTCCATCTCGGGTACATCAAACTTCACTTCCAATATTATCCGTTATTTCTATTTGTTTTCTGTATTTAAAATGATTGTTAGCGTTGTTTATTAAGAGATTAACATTTTGTGCCGTTTATATTGAAATGAATAATCAGCTTATTTGCTGAAGAGATGGGAAATTAGAAATGGTTTTTTTTGTTTTAGAGCATACGTGTCCAATTACCACTCGGGAAAGTACCACTGATCCTATTGATGGAGGAAATGTTGCATTGGAAGTGGGCGACACTGCATCCTTCACTATTAGAAATGTATGCATTGTTTAATGATTTTTTCAGTGAGGCCAAGTAGAGTAGTTTTTAAAGCGATTAACAACCTAGTTGCTCGCTAATACTTTCCGAGCCGATATTTGGTTTTGAGTTTAGTGTCTATAACTTTTTGATGACGTTAAGCATCATTAGTGCTCATTTAGTATTCTGTACAGATCCGTTTTTAGACTGATGTGTATGTGATGGAGCTGTACATCAAACCTACGCTCTCTAGTACTGCGAACACTCCAGACACAGTCACAATATCAATTACAACAAAAGATGATCAGGGAAATGAAGTCGAGACAATTACAGGAATTGTAAGTAGATTAGGAAAAACAGCAACAAACAAGTTGTTAGCTCTCAGACAACATTTCTAGATATATTAAATAGAAATTACAACTTTTCAATAATCTTTTTGTCTCTGCAAATGATTGGAGAATCATGGAATAAATTACGGTTCGTCCTTTTTGTGAAATGTTTGCTATAGCTGGATTGGAGAACAAAAAATGCCGGAACCAATAGTAAAATTTCTGTTTCTAATCAGATTTGCTCTAAGTCATGATTCGAACTGCTAAAATGATGTGGGGCTGTTCACTGGAAAAAACTGCTCAAAAGTGCCGAAAGTTTTTCTAATTCTTAGTTTTGGCTGTCTGGAGATGGTAATAAAATTACATAAAACACGTTAAAACGGACATGCCCTGTTTCAGACTCTGGATCCAAACAACATAAACGAGCAGCTTATCGTCGATTTGGCTAGCAGACCACCTTCTCAGAGAAGCTTCGCAGGTGTTGATGTTGTAATAACTTCTGGATATACCACGACCTCAGGGTTCGATGTCCAACTTTCTTTGGTTGCAAAGATCTGTGAAGGTAAGTTCTTGCTTTATTGGCTATTGATTAGTTGTTTCTGAGATTTGTCCTCCACATTTATATCTTTATAATGATTACTTTTTTCCACTGTAATTGGTAGTGTTAAGGTCATTTGGGGATCTTTGTGGACACATTTGGAACCTTTTCTTTAAAACTGGTTAAAGCCTAATTGAAGTCTGATTGATAATTTGCCTTGCTGAAATAGCGGAATGCCATGTTTGAGGCTATTATTCGCGCTTTTACATTTCAAAGAACTTGAAATGTATTATGGGGCTGTTTTTTGTGTGGATATATTTTGAACCTTTTCTTTAAAACCGGTTGAAGCCTATTTGAAGCCTGATTAATTATTTGCGATGCTGAAATCGGTGATCGATCTAATATCGACTAATAACCGCCTCTATGTGATAGTTGGGGCTATTATTCGCCCTCTCTTGCTTTTTTCAAAGAATTTGAAATGTATTATGGGACTGTTTTTTTAGATCTGTTTACACATTTTTCTGATTTTAAATTTTGTGTTCCGACCGCATAAAGTCACAATCAAATCTGCTTTTTGTTACTTCAGTGATGCCATTTCGACTGGCTTCATTGCTTGACGCCATTTTCACTTTTTATTGTAGCAAAATTTTTCTTTCGCGTCCTCTCAAGCGAAATGAAGAGTAAACGTTCGTTGAACTCATTCAGAGTTCCCGTACTCTGCGCTTTCAAGTTCTAGGATTCTGCGCTTGCCTTGTAGAATCTCCATATATTCAAATGCTGATAGCGAAAATTACCTAACGATGAATTGTTCAATAACATAGCTGGCAGATTGCCAGGAAATAGCCGCAATAGATTTGTAGATATGCAGTCTAAAAACACACTAAAAATACAGACCAAAAAAAATCGTCTTCATTGAAGGCTGATATGTTATATTTTGATTAAAAATCTGTATAAGTTATTGCTGCCTCTATTAGCTGCTCTCAAATAACCTTCATTTAGAGTGACACACACCCATTTGACCTCATCTCTTTGAATTAAAGTAAATAAAAGTCAATTTCAAAGTCATTTTTGAGAGTGATGTAAGTCAAGTGTGACCAAAATTTTAATCACGAGAATGAACAAAAAGACTCCTTCCACTAAGAGTGAAGAATGACCTCACGCACGCAATTCAATTGAAATTGCATGAACGAATGAACAAAAGCAGATTTGAAGTGGCTATGACGTCATATGGTCGAAACAAAAATCATGACGACGAAATATAAAAACATAGCAGGACGAGTCCTGACGTACAATTCAAAGATTTATTCGAACTATAATGGACTATGAGTGAATTGAGGAAAACATTAAAAAAATCAGATCAAAAAAATAAAAAAAACAGAAAATCAATGTCAAAATGCTGCATGTGAACAAAAAAACCACTAGCGAGGAATGAAAATTTAATTCAAACAGAAAACTAGGCCTAGAATAAGCTGTGAATGGATTGGGAAAACCATTTAGAAAAAAATTCGATCCAAAAAAATTGAAAAAACAGTGAAAATCAGAGTGAAATTGCCGCATGTGAATTTTCATTAACTAAGCAAAAAACGAGACCTACCACGCGGACTATGAGTAAATTGGGAAAACCATTTCTAAAAGAGTCAGATAAAAACAAAAAAAAAGAAAATCAATGTTAAAATGCCGCTAGCGAGAACAAAGGCCACTAGCGAGAATTGTAAATTTGATTCAAACAAAAACTAGGCCTAGAATGAACTATGAATGGATTGGAAAAACCATTTAGAACAAAAATCCGATCCAAGAAATTGAACAAAAAACAGTAAAAATCAGAGTGAAATTGCCGCATGTCAACAAAAAACCACTACCGAGAATTCGAATTTTTGTTCAAACACCGTTTTCTCACTTTACTTTAAAATTAGAGCGAAAAAAAAATACACGCCGCAAAACCACTCGCTTTTTCGCTCCATTTACTGTTGCGGCGTGACCAAAATCACTACTCCAGTTTGATTTCAAAAATTATGAAAATGTGTGAACAGATCTTAAAAAAAGGATAGCGCCCCAATACAATTCAAATTCTTTGAATTGTAAGAACAAGAGAAGGCCAATGATAGCCCCAGCTATTGCTGGGCGGCTATTAATAATAGTTTTTCTACTCGTGGCTTACCTCACTCTCAATGATGACTACCTCGCTCTTAAATTGACTACTCTTTATTTAACTCAACAAGAGTTGGCCAACTCAGTTTGTTACCCTGATTGAATGCTTTTTGAGAGCAGCTAAGAGAAGCACCAACAAGTTTTACGTATTCCTTTTCAAAATATAACATCTTGGCAATTAATAATTTTTCCTTCAAATTTAAAAAATCGCTACAGCAAAACGAAGACTAAACGTTAGTTGAATACATTCCGAGTTCCCAAAGCTGTTTTGGCTATCTTCTGGCAATCTGCCAATTATGTTTTTTAACCTTATGTTCGTTTTGATGAAAAATTTGTCCTGAGCTTTGTTTGATATCTGGTTTCACGAAACCAATTTTCTTCAAAATTAATTATTTTTCTCGACCGAACTGGAAGACCAAACGTTCGTTGGGCACATACTCAATTCCAAGAGTCTGCACTTGCATTGTATATTTACAACATTCAAATACAGATAGCAAAAAGATTTATAACGATAAATTTGCCACTCAAATTGCTGTACATTCCTGTTCAATCAACTCTTGTTTTTGTGACATAGAATCAACTGGCTCTCCATCAGCCAGTGCATCAGCATCGGCTAGTGAATCTGTGTCCCCTTCGGCATCAGCTTCAGTATCAGCGACTGCTTCTTTGTCACTCTCAGCTTCAGCCAGTGCGTCCATCTCGGGTACATCAAACTTCACTTCCAATACTATCCATTATTTCTTTGTTTTCTGTATTTAAATTGTTTTGTTTGCGTTGTTTATTAAGAGAATAACATTTTGTTTTGTTTATATTGAAATGATTAATTAGCTTTATTTGCTGTCGAGATGGGAAATTAGAAATGGTTTTTTTAGAGCATACGTGTCCAATTACCACTCGGGAAAGTACCACTGATCCTATTGATGGAGGAAATGTTTCATTGGAAGTGGGCGACACTGCATCCTTCACTATTAGAAATGTATGCATTGTTTAATGATTTTTTCAGTGAGGCCAAGTAGAGGTGTTTTTAAAACGATTAACAACCTAATTGCTCGCTAATACTTTCCGAGCCGATATTTGGTTTTGAGTTAAGTGTCTATAACTTTTTGATGACGGTAAGCATCATTAGTGCTCATTTAGTACTCTGTACAGATCTTTTTTAGACTGACGTGTATGTGATGGAGCTGTACATCAAACCTATGCTCTCTAGTACTGCGAACACTCCAGACACAGTCACAATATCAATTACAACAAAAGATGATCAGAGAAATGAAGTCGAGACAATTACAGGAATTGTAAGTAGATTAGGAAAAACAGCAACAAACCAGTTGTTAGCTCTCAGACAACAGTTCTAGATATATTAAGTAGAAAGTACAACTTTTCAATGATCTCTTTGTCTCTGCAAATGATTGGAGAATCATGGAACAAATTACGGTTCATCCTTTTTGTGAAAAGTTTGCTATAGCTGGATTGGAGAAAAAAACTTGCCAGAACCAATAGTAAAATTTTTGTTTCTAATCAGATTTGCTCTAACTCATGATTCGAACTCCTAACATGATGTGGGGCTGTTCACTGGAAAAAACTACTCAAAAATGCCTAAAGTTTTTCTAATTCTTAGTTTTGGCTGTCTGGAGATTGTAATAAAATTACATAAAACACTTTAAAACGGACATGCCTTGTTTCAGACTCTGGATCCAAACAACATAAACGAGCAGCTTATTGTCGATTTGGCCAGTAGACCACCTTCTCAGAGAAGCTTCTCAGGTGTTGATGTTGTAATAACTTCTGGATATACCACGACCTCAGGGTTCGATGTCCAACTTTCTTTGGTTGCAAAGATCTGTGAAGGTAAGTTCTTGCTTTATTGGCTAGCGATTAGTTGTTTCTGGTATTTGTGTGCCACATTTATTTTCCCATTATGTTAGTTGATGTCTACTCTAATTGGTAATGCTAAGGTCAATTGGGAATTTTTGTGGACACATTTGGAACCTTTTCTTTAAAACAGGTTGAAGCCTATTTGAAGCCTGATTGATTATTTGCCATGCTGAAATTGGTGCTTGATCTTTTATCGACTAACAACAGCGATAGCGGAATGCGATATTTGGTGCTATTATACGCCTTCGCATGCTTTTTTTACATTTCAAAGAATTTGAAATGTAATTTGGGGCTCTTTTTTAGATCTGTTTACACATTTTTCTGATTTTAAATTTTGTGTTCCGACCACATAACGTCACAATCAAATCTGCTTCTTGTTTTTTCGTTAATGCAATTTTGACTGGCCTCATTGCGTGACACCATTTTCAAAATTTAGTGAAGCAAACTTTTTCGTTCGCTTCCTCTCAAGCGAAATGAAGTGTAAAAGCTCGTTGAAGGCATTCACAGTTCCCGTATTCTGCGCTTGAAATTTGAAGGGTCTGCGCTGGTATTTTATATTTTCCATATATTCAAATACAGATAGCATAGAAGATTTAGAAAGATAAACTTCAAACTTTAATTGTTTGATAAGCTGTACATTCCTGTTCAATCAACTCTTGTTTTTGTGATATAGAATCAACTGGCTCCCCATCAGCCAGTGCATCATCTTCTGCTACTGAATCTGTGTCTCCTTCGGCATCAGCTTCAGTATCAACGAGTGCTTCTTTGTCACCCTCAGCTTCAGCCAGCGCTTCCATCTCGGGTACATCAAACTTCACTTCCAATATTATCCATTATTTCCATTTGTTTTCTGTATTTAATTTGTTTTGTTTGCGTTGTTTATTAAGAGAATAACATTTTGTGCCGTTTATATTGAAATGAATAATTAGCTTATTTGCTGACGAGATGGGAAATTAGAAATGTTTTTTTTTGTTTTAGAGCACACGTGTCCAATTACCACTCGGGAAAGTACCACTGATCTTATTGATGGAGGAAATGTTGCATTGGAAGTGGGCGACACTGCATCCTTCACTATTAGAAATGTATGCATTGTTTAATGATTTTTTCAGTGAGGCCAAGTAGAGGTGTTTTTAAAACGATTAACATCCTAATTGCTCGCTAATACTTTACGAGCCGATATTTGGTTTTGAGTTAAGTGTTTATAACTTTTTGATGACGGTAAGCATCATTAGTGCTCCTTTAGTATTCTGTACAGATCCGTTTTTAGACTGACGTGTATGTGATGGAGCTGTACATCAAACCTACGCTCTCTAGTACTGCGAACACTCCAGACACAGTCATAATATCAATTACAACAAAAGATGATCAGGGAAATGAAGTCGAGACAATTACAGGAATTGTAAGTAGATTAGGAAAAACAGCAACAAACAAGTTGTTAGCTCTCAGACAACATTTCTAGATATATTAAATAGAAATTACAACTTTTCAATAATCTCTTTGTCTCTGCAAATGATTGGAGAATCATGGAATAAATTACGGTTCGTCCTTTTTGTGAAATGTTTGCTATAGCTGGATTGGAGAACAAAAAATGCCGGAACCAATAGTAAAATTTCTGTTTCTAATCAGATTTGCTCTAAGTCATGATTCGAACTGCTAACATGATGTGGGGCTGTTCACTGGAAAAAACTGCTCAAAAGTGCCGAAATTTTTTCTAATTCTTAGTTTTGGCTGTCTGGAGATGGTAATAAAATTACATAAAACACGTTAAAACGGACATGCCCTGTTTCAGACTCTGGATCCAAACAACATAAGCGAGCAGCTTATCGTCGATTTGGCTAGCAGACCACCTTCTCAGAGAAGCTTCGCAGGTGTTGATGTTGTAATAACTTCTGGATATACCACGACCTCAGGGTTCGATGTCCAACTTTCTTTGGTTGCAAAGATCTGTGAAGGTAAGTTCTTGCTTTATTGGCTAGCGATTAGTTGTTTCTGGTATTTGTGTGCCACATTTATTTCCTTTTATGTTGATTTATGTCTACTCTAATTGGTAGTGTTAAGGTCATTTGGGATCTTTGTGGACACTTTTTGAACCTTTTGCTTTAAAACTGGTTAAAACCTATTTGAAGCCCGAGTGATTTTTTGCGACGCTGAAATTGGTGCTTGATCTATTATCAACTAACAACAGCGATAGTGGAATGCGATAGTTGGTGCTATTATTCGTCTTTGCATGCTTTTTTACATTTCAAAGAATTTGAAATGTAATATGGGGCTCTTTTTTAGATCTGTTTACACATTTTTCTGATTTTAAATTTTGTGTTCCGACCATATAACGTCACAATCAAATTTGCTTCTTGTTACTTCGTTAATGCAATTTTGACTGGCTTCATTGCGTGACGCCATTTTCAAAATTTAGTGGAGCAAACTTTTTCATTCGCTTCCTCTCAAGCGAAATGAAGTGTAAAAGCTCGTTGAAGGCATTCACAGTTCCCGTATTCTGCGCTTGAGAATTGAAGGGTCTGCGCTGGTATTTTATATTTTCCATATATTCAAATACAGATAGCATAGAAGATTTAGATAGATAAACTTCAAACTTTAATTGTTTGATAAGCTGTACATTCCTGTTCAATCAACTCTTGTTTTGTGATATAGAATCAACTGGCTCCCCATCAGCCAGTGCATCAGCTTCTGCTAGTGAATCTGTGTCTCCTTCGGCATCAGCTTCAGTATCAGCGAGTGCTTCTTGGTCACCCTCAGCTTCAGCCAGTGCGTCTATCTCGGGTACATCAAACTTCACTTCCAATATTATCTATTATTTCTATTTGTTTTCTGTAGTTAAATTGTTTATTAAGCGTTGTTTATTAAGAGATTAACATTTTGTGCCGTTTATATTGAAATGAATAATCAGCTTATTTGCTCACGAGATTGGAAATTAGAAATGGTTTTTTTTGTTTTAGAGCATACGTGTCCAATTACCACTCGGGAAAGTACCACTGATCCTATTGATGGAGGAAATGTTGCATTGGAAGTGGGCGACACTGCATCCTTCACTATTAGAAATGTATGCATTGTTTAATGATTTTTTCAGTGAGGCCAAGTACAGGTGTTTTTAAAACGATTAACAACCTAATTGCTCGCTAATACTTTCCGAGCCGATATTTGGTTTTGAGTTAAGTGTCTATAACTTTTTGATGACGGTACGCATCATTAGTGCTCATTTAGTATTCTTTACAGATCCGTTTTCAGACTGACGTGTATGTGATGGAGCTGTACATCAAACCTACGCTCTCTAGTACTGCGAACACTCCAGACACAGTCGCAATATCAATTACAACAAAAGATGATCAAGGAAATGAAGTCGAGACAATTACAGGAATTGTAAGTAGATTAGGAAAAACAGCAATAAACCAGTTGTTAGCTCTCAGACAATTTTTCTAGATATATTAGGAGAAATTACAACTTTTCAATAATCTCTTTGTCTCTGCAAATGATAGGAGAATCATGGAATAAATTGCGGTTCGTCCTTTTTATGAAATGTTTGCTATAGCTGGATTGGAAAACAAAAATTGCCAGAACCAATGGTAAAATTTTTGTTTCTAATCAGATTTGCTCTAATTCATGATTCGAACTGCTAACATGATGTGGAGCTGTTCACTAGAAAGAACTACTCAAAAGTGCCTAAAGTTTTTCTAATTCGTACTTTTGGCCGTCTGGAGATTGTAATAAAATTACATAAAACACATTAAAACGGACATGCCTTGTTTCAGACTCTGGATCCAAACAACATAAACGAGCAGCTTATCCTCGATTTGGCTACCAGACCACCTTCTCAGAGAAGCTTCGCAGGTGTTGATGTTGTAATAACTTCTGGATATACCACGACCTCAGGGTTCGATGTCCAACTTTCTTTGGTTGCAAAGATCTGTGAAGGTAAGTTCTTGCTCTACTGGCTAGCGATTAGTTGTTTCTGGTATTTGTGTGCCATATTTATTTCCTTATTATGTTGATTTATGTCTACTCTAATTGGTAGTGTTAAGGTCATTTGGGGATCTTTGTGGACACTTTTTGAACCTTTTGCTTCAAAACTGGTTAAAACCTATTTGAAGCCTGAGTGATTTTTTGCGACGCTGAAATTGGTACTTCATCTATTATCGACTAACAACAGCGATAGCGGAATGCGATAGTTGGTGCTATTATTCGCCTTCGCATGCTTTTTTACATTTCAAAGAATTTGAAATGTAATATGGGGCTCTTTTTAGATCTGTTTACACATTTTTCTGATTTTAAATTTTGTGTTCCGACCACATAACGTCACAATCAAATCTGCTTCTTGTTTTTTCGTTAATGCAATTTTGACTGGCTTCATTGCGTGACACCATTTTCAAAATTTAGTGGAGCAAACTTTTTCGTTCGCTTCCTCTCAAGCGAAATGAAGTGTAAAAGTTCGTTGAAGGCATTCACAGTTCGCGTATTCTGCGCTTGAAATTTGAAGGGTCTGCGCTGGTATTTTATATTTTCCATATATTCAAATACAGATAGCATAGAAGATTTAGAAAGATAAACTTCAAACTTTAATTGTTTGATAAGCTGTACATTCCTGTTCAATCAACTCTTGTTTTTGTGATATAGAATCAACTGGCTCCCCATCAGCCAGTGCATCATCTTCGGCTAGTGAATCTGTGTCTCCTTCGGCATCAGCTTCAGTATCAACGAGTGCTTCTTTGTCACCCTCAGCTTCAGCCAGTGCGTCTATCTCGGGTACATCAAACTTCACTTCCAATATTATCCATTATTTCTATTTGTTTTCTGTATTTAAATTGTTTATTAAGCGTTGTTTGTTAAGAGATTAACATTTTGTGCCGTTTATATTGAAATGAATAATCAGCTTATTTGCTGACAAGATGGGAAATTAGAAATGGTTTTTTTTGTTTTAGAGCATACGTGTCCAATTACCACTCGGGAAAGTACCACTGATCCTATTGATGGAGGAAATGTTGCACTGGAAGTGGGCGACACCGCATCCTTCACTATTAGAAATGTATGCATTGTTTAATGATTTTTTCAGTGAGGCCAAGTAGAGGTGTTTTTAAAACGATTAACAACCTAGTTGCTCGCTAATACTTTCCGAGCCGATATTTGGTTTTGAGTTAAGTGTCTATAACTTTTTGATGACGGTAAGCATCCTTAGTACTCATTTAGTATTCTGTACAGATCCGTTTTTAGACTGACGTGTATGTGATGGAGCTGTACATCAAACCTACGCTCTCTAGTACTGCGAACATTCCAGACACAGTCACAATATCAATTACAACAAAAGATGATCAGGGAAATGAAGTCGAGACAATTACAGGAATTGTAAGTAGATAAGGAAAAACAGCAATAAACCAGTTGTTAGCTCTCAGACAATTTTTCTAGATATATTAGGGGAAATTACAACTTTTCAATAATCTCTTTGTCTCTGCAAATGATAGGAGAATCATGGAATAAATTGCGGTTCGTCCTTTTTATGAAATGTTTGCTATAGCTGGATTGGAAAAGAAAAATTGCCAGAACCAATGGTAAAATTTTTGTTTCTAATCAGATTTGCTCTAATTCATGATTCGAACTGCTAACATGATGTGGGGCTGTTCAATGGAAAGAACTACTCAAAAGTGCCTGAAGTTTTTCTAATTCGTAGTTTTGGCCGTCTGGAGATTGTAATAAAATTACATAAAACACATTAAAACGGACATGCCTTGTTTCAGACTCTGGATCCAAACAACATAAACGAGCAGCTTATCCTCGATTTGGCTACCAGACCACCTTCTCAGAGAAGCTTTGCAGGTGTTGATGTTGTAATATCTTCTGGATATACCACGACCTCAGGGTTCGATGTCCAACTTTCTTTGGTTGCAAAGATCTGTGAAGGTAAGTTCTTGCTCTACTGGCTAGCGATTAGTTGTTTCTGGTATTTGTGTGCCACATTTATTTCCTTATTATGTTGATTTATGTCTACTCTAATTGGTAGTGTTAAGGTCATTTGGGGATCTTTGTGGACACTTTTTGAACCTTTTGCTTCAAAACTGGTTAAAACCTATTTGAAGCCTGAGTGATTTTTTGCGACGCTGAAATTGGTACTTCAGCTATTATCGACTAACAACAGCGATAGCGGAATGCGATAGTTGGTGCTATTATTCGCCTTCGCATGCTTTTTTACATTTCAAAGAATTTGAAATGTAATATGGGGCTCTTTTTTAGATCTGTTTACACATTTTTCTGATTTTAAATTTTGTGTTCCGACCACATAACGTCACAATCAAATCTGCTTCTTGTTTTTTCGTTAATGCAATTTTGACTGGCTTCATTGCGTGACACCATTTTCAAAATTTAGTGAAGCAAACTTTTTCGTTCGCTTCATCTCAAGCGAAATGAAGTGTAAAAGCTCGTTGAAGGCATTCACAGTTCCCGTATTCTGCGCTTGAAATTTGAAGGGTCTGCGCTGGTATTTTATATTTTCCATATATTCAAATACAGATAGCATAGAAGATTTAGAAAGATAAACTTCAAACTTTAATTGTTTGATAAGCTGTACATTCCTGTTCAATCAACTCTTGTTTTTGTGATATAGAATCAACTGGCTCCCCATCAGCCAGTGCATCATCTTCGGCTAGTGAATCTGTGTCTCATTCGGCATCAGCTTCAGTATCAACGAGTGCTTCTTTGTCACCCTCAGCTTCAGCCAGTGCGTCTATCTCGGGTACATCAAACTTGACTTCCAATATTATCCATTATTTCTATTTGTTTTCTGTATTTAAATTGTTTATTAAGCGTTGTTTGTTAAGAGATTAACATTTTGTGCCGTTTATATTGAAATGAATAATCAGCTTATTTGCTGACGAGATGGGAAATTAGAAATGTTTTTTTTTGTTATAGAGCGTACGTGTCCAATTACCACTCGGGAAAGTACCACTGATCCTATTGATGGAGGAAATGTTGCATTGGAAGTGGGCGACACTGCATCCTTCACTATTAGAAATGTATGCATTGTTTAATGATTTTTTCAGTGAGGCCAAGTAGAGGTGTTTTTAAAACGATTAACAACCTAGTTGCTCGCTAATACATTCCGAGCCGATATTTGGTTTTGAGTTAAGTGTCTATAACTTTTTGATGACGGTAAGCATCCTTAGTACTCATTTAGTATTCTGTACAGATCCGTTTTTAGACTGACGTGTATGTGATGGAGCTGTACATCAAACCTACGCTCTCTAGTACTGCGAACATTCCAGACACAGTCACAATATCAATTACAACAAAAGATGATCAGGGAAATGAAGTCGAGACAATTACAGGAATTGTAAGTAGATAAGGAAAAACAGCAATAAACCAGTTGTTAGCTCTCAGACGATTTTTCTAGATATATTAGGAGAAATTACAACTTTTCAATAATCTCTTTGTCTCTGCAAATGATAGGAGAATCATGGAATAAATTGCGGTTCGTCCTTTTTATGAAATGTTTGCTATAGCTGGATTGGAAAAGAAAAATTGCCAGAACCAATGGTAAAATTTTTGTTTCTAATCAGATTTGCTCTAATTCATGATTCGAACTGCTAACATGATGTGGGGCTGTTCAATGGAAAGAACTACTCAAAAGTGCCTAAAGTTTTTCTAATTCGTAGTTTTGGCCGTCTGGAGATTGTAATAAAATTACATAAAACACATTAAAACGGACATGCCTTGTTTCAGACTCTGGATCCAAACAACATAAACGAGCAGCTTATCCTCGATTTGGCTAGCAGACCACCTTCTCAGAGAAGCTTCTCAGGTGTTGATGTTGTAATAACTTCTGGATATACCACGACTTCAGGGTTCGATGTCCAACTTTCTTTGGTCGCAAAGATCTGTGAAGGTAAGTTCTTGCTTTATTGGCTAGCGATTAGTTGTTTCTGGTGTTTGTGTGCCACATTTTTTTCCTTATTATGTTGATTTATGTCTACTCTAATTGGTAGTGTTAAGGTCATTTGGGGATCTTTGTGGACACTTTGTGAACCTTGTCCTTTAAAACTGGTTAAAACCTATTTGAAGCCTGAGTGATTTTTTTACGCTGAAATTGGTGCTTGATCTATTATCGACCAACAACAGCGATAGCGGAATGCGATAGTTGGTGCTATTATTCGCCTTCGCATGCTTTTTTACATTTCAAAGAATTTGAAATGTAATTTGGGGCTCTTTTTTAGATCTGTTTACACATTTTTCTGATTTTAAATTTTGTGTTCCGACCACATAACGTCACAATCAAATCTGCTTCTTGTTACTTCGTTAATGCAATTTTGACTGTCTTCATTGCGTGACGCGATTTTCAAAATTTAGTGGAGCAAACTTTTTCATTCGCTCCCTCTCAAGCGAAATGAAGTGTAAAAGCTCGTTGTAGGCATTCACAGTTCCCGTATTCTGCGCTTGAAATTTGAAGGGTCTGCGCTGGTATGTTATATTTTCCATATATTCAAATAGAGATAGCTTAGAACATTTAGAAATATAAACTTCAAACTTTAATTGTTTGATAAGCTGTACATACCTGTTCAATCAACTCTTGTTTTTGTTTTATAGAATCAACTGGCTCCCCATCAGCCAGTGCATCAGCTTCGGCTAGTGAATCTGTGTCTCCTTCGGCATCAGCTTCAGTATCAGCGAGCGCTTCTTTGTCACCCTCAGCTTCAGCCACTGCGTCCATCTCGGGTACATCAAACTTCACCTCCAATATTATCCATTATTTCTATTTGTTTTCTGTATTTAAAATGATTGTTAGCGTTGTTTGTTAAGAGATTAACATTTTGTGCCGTTTATATTGAAATGAATAATCAGCTTATTTGCTGAAGAGATGGGCAATTAGAAATGGTTTTTTTTGTTTTAGAGCATACGTGTCCAATTACCACTCGGGAAAGTACCACTGATCCTATTGATGGAGGAAATGTTGCATTGGAAGTGGGCGACACTGCATCCTTCACTATTAGAAATGTATGCATTGTTTAATGATTTTTTCAGTGAGGCCAAGTAGAGTAGTTTTTAAAGCGATTAACAACCTAGTTGCTCGCTAATACTTTCCGAGCCGATATTTGGTTTTGAGTTAAGTGTCTATAACTTTTTGATGACGGTAAGCATCATTAGTGCTCATTTAGTATTCTGTACAGATCCGTTTTTAGACTGATGTGTATGTGATGGAGCTGTACATCAAACCTACGCCCTCTAGTACTGCGAACACTCCAGACACAGTCACAATATCAATTACAACAAAAGATGATCAGGGAAATGAAGTCGAGACAATTACAGGAATTGTAAGTAGATTAGGAAAAACAGCGACAAACCAGTTGTTAGCTCTCAGACAACATTTCTAGATATATTAAGTAGAAATTACAACTTTTCAATAATCTCTTTGTCTCTGCAAATGATTGGAGAATCATGGAATAAATTACGGTTCGTCCTTTTTGTGAAATGTTTGCTATAGCTGGATTGGAGAACAAAAATTGCCAAAACCAATTGTAAAATTTTTGTTTCTAATCAGATTTGCTCTAACTCATGAATCGAACTGCTAACATGATGTGGGGCTGTTCCCTGGAAAAAACTGCTCAAAAGTGCCGAAAGTTTTTCTAATTCTTAGTTTTGGCTGTCTGGAGATGGTAATAAAATTACATAAAACACGATAAAACGGACATGCCCTGTTTCAGACTCTGGATCCAAACAACATAAACGAGCAGCTTATCGTCGATTTGGCTAGCAGACCACCTTCTCAGAGAAGCTTCGCAGTTGTTGATGTTGTAATAACCTCTGGATATACCACGACCTCAGGGCTCGATGTCCAACTTTCTTTGGTTGCAAAGATCTGTGAAGGTAAGTTCTTGCTTTATTGGCTAGCGATTAGTTGTTTCTGGTGTTTGTGTGCCACATTTTTTTCCTTATTATGTTGATTTATGTCTACTCTAATTGGTAGTGTTAAGGTCATTTGGGGATCTTTGTGGACACTTTTTGAACCTTTTGCTTTAAAACTGGTTAAAACCTATTTGAAGCCCGAGTGATTTTTTGCGACGCTGAAATTGCTGCTTGATCTATTATCGACTAACAACATCGATAGCGGAATGCGATAGTTGGTGCTATTATTCGTCTTTGCATGCTTTTTTACATTTCAAAGAATTTGAAATGTAATATGGGGCTCTTTTTTAGATCTGTTTACACATTTTTCAGATTTTAAATTTTGTGTTCCGACCACATAACGTCACAATCAAATTTGCTTCTTGTTACTTCGTTAATGCAATTTTGACTGGCTTCATTGCGTGACGCCAATTTCAAAATTTAGTGGAGCAAACATTTTCATTCGCTTCCTCTCAAGCGAAATGAAGTGTAAAAGCTCGTTGAAGGCATTCACAGTTCCCGTATTCTGCGCTTGAAATTTAAAGGGTCTGCGCTGGTATTTTATATTTTCCATATACTCAAATACAGATAGCATAGAAGATTTACAAAGATAAACTTCAAACTTTAATTGTTTTATAAGCTGTACATTCCTGTTCAATCAACTCTTGTTTTTGTGATATAGAATCAACTGGCTCCCCATCAGCCAGTGCATCATCTTCGGCTAGTGAATCTGTGTCTCATTCGGCATCAGCTTCAGTATCAACGAGTGCTTCTTTGTCACCCTCAGCTTCAGCCAGTGCGTCTACCTCGGGTACATCAAACTTGACTTCCAATATTATCCATTATTTCTATTTGTTTTCTGTATTTAAATTGTTTATTAAGCGTTGTTTGTTAAGAGATTAACATTTTGTGCCGTTTATATTGAAATGAATAATCAGCTTATTTGCTGACGCGATGGGAAATTAGAAATGGTTTGTTTTGTTTTAGAGCATACGTGTCCAATTACCACTCGGGAAAGTACCACTGATCCTATTGATGGAGGAAATGTTGCATTGGAAGTGGGTGACACTGCATCCTTCAGTATTAGAAATGTATGCATTGTTTAATGATTTTTTCAGTGAGGCCCAGTAGAGGTGTTTTTAAAACGATTAACAACCTAATTGCTCGCTAATACTTTCCGAGCCGATATTTGGTTTTGAGTTAAGTGTCTATAACTTTTTGATGACGGTAAGCATCATTAGTGCTCATTTAGTATTCTGTACAGATCCGTTTTTAGACTGACGTGTATGTGATGGAGCTGTACATCAAACCAACACTCTCTAGTACTGCGAACACTCCAGTCACAGTCACAATATCAATTACAACAAAAGATGATCAGGGAAATGAAGTCGAGACAATTACAGGAATTGTAAGTAGATTAGCAAAAACAGCAACAAACCAGTTGTTAGCTCTCAGACAACATTTCTAGATATATTAAGTAGAAATTACAACTTTTCAATAATCTCTTTGTCACTCTGAAAATGATTGGAGAATCATGGAATAAATTACCGTTCATCCTTTTTGTGAAATGTTTGCTATAGCTGGATTGGAGAACAAAAATTGCTAGAACCAATAGTAAACTTTTTGTTTCTAATCAGATTTGCTCTAACTCATGAATCGTACTGCTAACATGATGTGGGGCTGTTCACTGGAAAAAACTGCTCAAAAGTGCCGAAAGTTTTTCTAATTCTTAGTTTTGGCTGTCTGGAGATTGTAATAAAATTACATAAAACACATTAAAACGGACATGCCTTGTTTCAGACTCTGGATCCAAACAACATAAACGAGCAGCTTATCGTCGATTTGGCTAGCAGACCACCTTCTCAGAGAAGCTTCGCAAGTGTTGATGTTGTAATAACTTCTGGATATACCACGACCTCAGGGTTCGATGTCCAACTTTCTTTGGTTGCAAAGATCTGTGAAGGTAAGTTCTTGCTTTATTGGCTAGCGATTAGTTGTTTTGGTATTTGTGTGCCACATTTATTTTCCCATTATGTTGTTTGATGTCTACTCTAATTGGTAGTACTGAGGTCAATTGGGAATCTTTGTGGACATATTGAATGGTAATTCAGAACCTATCCCTCTATGCCTTCTACTTCATCCAACAAAAAGTTTGTTTCTCTTCCTTTGTTCACAGCTTCTTTAACTTTCTGCGTAAATTCTTTTTGAATTATCTAAGCTAATTTCACTCCTCTCATTCTGCCTAAGGTGTTTTTGGCAACATTTGTAAATTGACATGAAAAACATCGAAGTCAAAAATTGAAAGGAGATAAACTCGTAAAAACCAGTTTTAGTTGCCTGTAGATGCCGGTATGAAATGCCTGTGTTAGATGCCGATATTGGAACTTTGAACTAATTAGTCTTAGTTTTATTGTCTATTGTGTTTTGGTAAAATTGTATTAATCGCTGTATTTGCTCAAGAAATGAATTTGTGAGGTGACCTATTTTTTCTTTGGTGAATTTATTTGCTCATTTCCACACGTGGCATTCCTCTTTCTAAGATTGACTTTTTGTTACTTTAATTGAAAATGTTAATATGTCATTTTAATTGAGGGTTTTTTGGGGGCACCTTTTAGAAGCTAATTTCGGTTAGATCTAGTTTCGGTTTTAAGTTCTTTTAGGTCAAGTTAAGAAATCAAGCTGTTAGCTACTAGCAACGTGAATCATTGCGCTCAGTTTTTCTGTGTGAAATAAGTATAAATTTTGAAATAAGTATAAGTTTTGGAAAATATAAATTTTTAACTACAGTAGTTTGATAAGTTACATTCTGGTTTAAACAACTGTTGCTCTTGATTTAGAATCGACTGGTTCTCCATCAGTCAGTGCATCAGCTTCTGCCAGTGAATCCGTGTCTGGTTCAGCATCAGCTAGTGCTTCTCTGTCGCCCTCTGCTTCAGCCAGTGTGTCCATCTCAGGTAAATCAAGTAAAAAAAATTCAATAACTGAAGCTGTTTACTACCACATCATCTATTATAAGCTTTCAAGGTTTAGTTCATTATTATTAGATTAGGTGTTATATCTTGATTCATATGTTGGTTTTTATCAGCAAATTACAATGTTTCAATTTGTGTTTGGTGTTTACATTAGTTTGTCTCAATTTGGCGTAACTTTTATGTTACCTTTTTTTCAATCAATAAGGACAACAAAACTATTCTGCCGTAGTTTTGCGCCACAATAAAATAAAATGAAATTTTAAATTATCAGAAGTTTAAACAGTGCTTTTTTAAATATCACCGAAAGAAAATTGTAAAATACTTGCTAGTCTCGACGCGTACATTAATTGACAACCCACCTCTAGGATCATAAATTTTGACAGAATACTACAGTGACTTTCATCATGGCTGCGAAGCTGTGAGTTGAGCGTAGATATATTTCGGTTATCTTAGTTTTCTTACGATTCTCAGAGAATATTTTCTAGAACAGTACCTTTGTTGATTCGGCATTTTGACTTTTTCAGAGAACAAGTTATCGCTGAGGGTGAAACTTTTTTTATATTTGGGGTGGTTTTTGATAATCTCCCCTTTTATTCCCTACTATTTTTGCACCACCCTACTACCCCAATCTCAATGACGGTAAGCTCCCTCAGCTTAAGCTACAGACTTTCAAAGCCAGCTCCTCCTCGGTCATTTGAGGACACATCTGACTATAGTCAGTTATGTTTAAATTTTTCAAAATATAATTCAGAATTTCTACATCCCTGAACGATTTCCATTGTGCTCAATCAATGGACCAAAATCTATAAAGTAGCGGGTTTTTCTTAATTTTGTTCAAACATAGAAATCATCGACGTCAAAACTTGAATATTTTTAAAGAGAAAATTCAATCTGGCTGATTTTGAATTATTTTTTTGAAGATTCAAGTAGAATTTTTTTTTCTCATCGGAGGAAAGATTTTTTAACCTGCATTGGGGGAATCGATATCTGTTGAACAATTTGAATTAAAAGTATTTGACGACAAAATTTTTAAAATTAGGTAAACATTTTGACCGTTGTTCTTTTAACGGCTCGATTTAATACTGTTGGTCCTCCTGATTGTGCAATTTTTTCGCTTTATCAGTTTTTTCTTCCGGCAATTTGTCTTTTCGAGTCACTTTTTCAAGTTCGATTTCCTCATTTTGGCGTAAAATAAAAATGTTCCTTTTCAATATTTTAAGCTGCTGTGCTTGGTTGCCGACAATTTACAAAATGTCAAATAAAAAAATGCGTTCAAATTTAGTTATTTTTTACGTTAATTCACGTTAGTCTAAAACAAAACGACTCGTGTGAGTCTCTGCGAAGCACGGAATCTTCCAACCTACCTCTCAAGGTTGGAAAGACAACTTTTAAAATCTGTTAGAGAAAGCGTTGGGAGTTTCCGTAACTTATATGCATTGGAGAAAACTTCGTTTGTTTGAACCAAAAAATATGCCCAAAAAATATGTCACGCCACACACTACAAGCACATACATACATGCACCCACACTAGCACATAAACACACAGATACAAAACTTGACACCAACAATTTTTCTAAAACACTAGGTGCGGACATTTAGCGTCCATTGTATCGGTAATCGTTAAAGAGTCTTTTTTTGAAGTTTCTCGGAATTATTGTTTGTTGTTTCTTGAGCATTATTTGGCAATTCGTTTTAATATCTCGCAAATGCGTTACAAGTTAGATTTAATACCCTTGATTTTGATTTTAAACATTTTTAAACCCGCGTTTTGTAGCAATTATGAAGTAAGTTTTTAAGATTTAGTTTTAGCCTTCTGCCTCTACTTATGTCTAACATGTAAATTAACATTAACGGCTGCCTTTAAAAACTCCTGTTTGTTTGCTTAGAGGAGTATTGGTAATCAGTAATGTTAACGTTTTGGCCCTTCAGTGTTTGGAAATTTTTTAAATAAATAGAAAATTTAAATAATTTATGTGAACTGAAAAAGAAGAAAATTTCTTTTCATGCTTCAAATAAATTTTGTTTCTTATGGAAGAATACAAACAAACTGTTTAGTTTTTTCTATTTAGTTTTAATTTAATTCAATTTAGTTTTAAATAATTTAATTTTTTTAAAAGTTTTATTATATATTTTTCTTTTCTTTTTCTCAAAAAAAAATTACAGACTTCTGTATCAGGTTTTTCAACCTAGTGATCCATAAACGCTCTTACTCTCTAATTCCTCTATCTTGCTTTATAGTGGCAGAGACGGGCTTGGAACGGTCTGCTCGAACAGTATAAAGGGTACAAATGGAAAAGATTTCCATCTTTACTTTTCAATAACGAACTTGGTTGGTTTGATGTTCCTTTCATTAAATCAGATTTTTATTCCCCAGTGGCTTTGAACATATTGAAATGGTTAGCTTTGATGAAATAGGAAGAATTGTAGGCAGAAACAACTGTAGATTATAGATCTTTTTTCACTTTTTAGTGTTACATTTTCAAAGTTGATTTTTTTCTATTTTGAGAGCTCTTAATTGCTTGAAGCCTTCTATTTTACCTGAAAAAGGTTCGATACAGAGAAACAATGGTTTGTACAATAGTTTTAAATCAGCAAAAACAATGAGATTGATAGAAAAATTATCAAATTTTTTGGGAAAGAAACAAAAATAATTAATATTTTTTTCGAAATTGTGGTCAAATATCTTATCCTTAATTTTTAGGCTCGAGTGTGCACAAGATTTACTTGTGAGAATTAATACTTGATAAATCTAAGTGGATTTACTACATTTTTCTCCGTTTGTATTTGTATTAAATTTAAACGCATAATCATTCAACTCCCCCCCCCCCCCCCCATAGCGATGTTTTTTTTTCATTTGGATTTTTCAAAACTTTAGTATTCCTTTTTTCAAATTTCTGATATATCTTTATATGAATCAAAATTAGATCTTTTGGGCTACAAAATGGCGAAATAAAGCCAGCCTGACTTATATATTCCCCCATTTTGAAAAAAAAATGTTGGAACAATAGGATCTAAAAGCATCGAAGTAAACTCTAGTGAATCAACGACGCATCGGGTTCGAAGCAGAATACAACTAACCCTTTGTTTGAGCGCAAGTCATCGAATGCCAGTCGGTTAGCAATTATCCGTTTTCAAATTCAACTTCAGTTACCATTTTTAGTCGTTTGAATAATAAAACAGTGCCTAAATTAGAGGAATGTGACGGCGAGTTAATCATCATTTTGTTTTTGTTTGCTTTTTGTTGTCTCATTTGCAACACATATTGTGACTTTTTTGTGGTCTTATTCAAAATTTGTTTTCCCATGGTTTTGTCTTCTACAAAGAAATGTTTTGAACTCAACCAGAAAACTGAAATGCCCAGTGGCACAATTTCTATTTGTGACTTTTTTCAACAAATTGTTTCAAGGCTTCCGGCATTTCTCCCGTATATTCTAGAAATTTTCTTCTAGAATGTTCTTTCTTCTCTTTTGCTGTTTATGTTGTATTGGCTTCATACCAATGCTCTCGTTAGCTATACTGTTCTATGTTCTTAGTCGGAAGAAATGATAATTGACTTTTTTTGTAGATTTTGGGCGATGGAATTGGCGACCAAATTGTTTTTGGTTCCAAGTTTTGATTTTTGTCTGGATTTGCGTTTGCTATGATGAATAAAAATTTGGCAGGAATCCGAATTCCAATCATTAAATTAAATTTTAATATGCGAAAATGTTAGGAATATTTGTTCAACTGCCTTTTTTGGATATCGTGCCAATCAAGTTTTATAGTGTTTTTCTCTTCGTTTGCAGAGTACATTTGTGTCAGCGGTTATTCTACGGTTACTGGTGAAGATACTAACATCAATGGTGTTGTTGGTGATAGCTTGGTTCTGTCCCTCCCACAGGTAATCTTTCATCAAAAATG
Source organism: Convolutriloba macropyga (assembly GCF_964194025.1). Lineage (NCBI taxonomy): Eukaryota > Metazoa > Xenacoelomorpha > Acoela > Convolutidae > Convolutriloba > Convolutriloba macropyga. Next base: position 68,872,662 of record NC_134471.1, read on the forward strand.
TTTGATTTTTTTTATTCCTTAAGTTATATTGAACGAGCTGAAATGCTTTTTGAAAGTTGCATTTCCTCCAGCTATAGCGACTGATTTGACTACGCATATTGCTACCTAAGACTGAAAAAATAGCCTTTCAATTATTTTGAATTACAAGTGAAAACAATTAGACTTCAGAAAACAAAAATGATCAATTTATTGCTATTTAGTTGTCTTTTAGGCTAATGGAACGGTGCAGCTGAAAACTTTAAATGTTCGTGTATTGGATGTTCCGAGCAATTTGCTTGCCACAAGTGTGATTGTCTTCGTTCGCAACGAAGACAATTCCCCAGCTACATCACCAAGGTCCTATGTACGTGAAAACTAATTTTGGCATAGATTGATATTTTGGATCATTGCCTTGAGCTTTACGATAAATTTTACATTTACGAATTTCGTCAAGTTAATAGATCGCTATACATAATTTTCCTTAGAACTGTAGTTTAGCCTGGTCATTTAATAATACAATTCTTAGAAGATTGTTGCTAACATCCTGTAAGATAATGCTTTATTCGATTAAGATCTTACCGATATTATAGGATTTCATAATAATTATGCAAGAATAATAATAATAATAATAATAATAATAATAAATTGTTCTCGAGTAGGATGTACAATTGTTTGCAACACATGTGGTACAAATCATGTAGCATAAAATGAAATCTACTCGACAGGTCATCAGTTGGTCCAAGAGGTCCTAATCAAGTGATGACCAGTGGTACCATTACTATGATCAATGGTGTAAATGAGTGGCATATCATAGCAAAGGAAAAATAGGGGGGGGGCTCAAACCGTAATTCTAAGTTTTATGAGATCTATCGAGTTTTGTTAATAAATCAAAGCAATACTATTACTCTGGATTTTGTCTTTAACATGTACGTATTTGTCATGTCTTTACATGAGAAGAACAATTTTTTCAGTTCCTACCAACTAATGGAGATCTCTCAATCGATTTGTCGTCACTTGTAGATGAGATTGCTAATCCTTCAATCTTAGTTGAGATAGGAGCAGTTTTCTTTGGAATTGGGGGCGCGCCCACACCCAACACCTTCACCTTGCGATTGGAAGCGAACATTGAGAGAATTTGCGGTAAGAATTTTCTCCCTATTAAACCTTGAATGCAAGAAAAGTTTATGCTGCAAAGATGTCCTTTCCAGAGGCGTAAAATTTTTTCTTGCAAATTTTGTTTCAGAAGAGTCGAGTTCTGTCCCTATTAAACCTTGAATGCGAGCAAAGTTTGCTGCAAAGAAGGCCTATTCAGAGGCGTAAACAATACCTTTTTTGCAAATTTTGTTTTCTCTTTTGTTTCAGAGAAGAGTTCTGTTTCGGCTAGCGCTTCAGGTATGATTAAGGATTACCTTTTGTATATTAACATCCCACAAGATTGTAATTTTTTAAAATAATTTTTGAAGGATAAATTGCTCTCAAATAGTTGTAGGACAAACAAACAATAGTTGTGTCTCTTAAACATATGATTAATTTTAATACACGGAGCTATAGTTTTTGCTGACTGCTGTCCATTCCATGGTGCTTCATCGGGTTTACGACATGAATGTGTACAAAAAATTTCTGCATTTTCTACAGAAGTACTTATTTAAAAGATTCTTGAACAAAGGAAACTTCCGTGTCAATAAATTTTAATCACGTTTTTCAAGCATCTGCGTCACCCAGTGGCTCACTATCTCCGTCTGCATCCGCATCTGGCAGTGCATCTCTGTCACAATCTGCATCAGTATCCCTCAGCGTTTCACCATCTGCTTCAGCCAGTGCATCAGTATCAGGTAATGTTGTCAATACTCACCATGTTGAATTGTAACAGACGCAAATTTTGGCTGATTTGGTATTCCGTATTTCCTATAAGCAGCCCAACAATGCAATGTGAGATTTTTATTCCTTCTTTCTGGTTCTTTTTACAAGCAGCCTTTCTACTTGTCTGTATATTGATTAAAATTGTTTTTGAAATACGAAACATTTAACTGCAGCTACCCTGGTAGGATCCGTTCGTGGCAGTATATATCGACTAGAAGAACGCATATTTTTTTTTTACGGATTTGAACATTTTTGCATTTTCTGTCTGCTATGCTTGATGTTTCAATAAAAGTATTTTGTGGCTAGTGCAGCCGAGTTGAGAATTTAATTTTGCGAATTAAATTTTGGTAATATTTGAGAATTCATTTTTTTGCTTTTATTGTAGAATACATTTGTGTCAGTGGTGACGATACGGTTACCGGTGACGTCACATCAATCACCACATCAAATGGAGAAATTGTCGATTTGTCGATTCCGCAGGTAATGAATGCACTGTATGTATCACCATCATTATAAACATTGACAGTTGACCGTCTAATCTTACCAAATACGGATATCAAGGCCTAATGTAAGACATGGTCATTACCGGAAATTGAAAATTTGAAAGTTGTTTAAGATTTAAAAGTTGAAAGAAATTGAAATTGAAATTGAAAAGTTGTTTAAGATTTAAGATCGAAAATTTAAAAGTTGTTTAAGTTGTCTAACACATAAGGATATAAAGCCAGTGTAAGACATGGCCATTACCAGAAATTGAAATTTAAAAGCTGTTTAAGATTTTTTTTAATGTCAGCAAACACAAGAGCAGAGTTCTGAATTATTATAAAGTTATTGTAAAATTATTTTAATTTAGTAATTGCTCCCAAACGAAGTAAATAGCATTGGTTAATGGGCAATATTTTAAAAGATAAATATTTGGGACAAGCTTTGTTTAATGGGAACTATTTTAAAAGTGCCCATTAACCAAAGGGCACTATTTCAAAAGTTTAATGGGCACTATTTTAAAAGATAAATATTTGGAACAAGCTCAAATTCTTTTTTTAGAAAGTCACATTTTTGAAGACAACGATTAATAGCTGGCTTTTTGTTGTTTTAGGCAGAGGGCACGGTGCAGATGAAGACCATTGTTATCCGTGTAGTGGAAATTCCTGAGAATGTACTTGCACTAAACGTGGTTGTTTTTGTCCGCAATGAAGACAATTCCTTCGCTTCGTCACCAAAGAGCTTTGTACGTAGAAACCGACCGTCATGCTCATTTTTAATTGCTCTTGAACGAATTTCATAGCAATTATTGTAAACGTGTGTGTCCTTTTTTATGCAAATTTTTCGCTTGACAATTTTGCGCTTTTCTTCTAGAACATTCTTTGACTTCTCAAGTGACTTTTCACGCTTCCGTTCTTCATTTTTGAGTGATCTCTATTGCTCTCATTCCGAAGTAAAGCTTGTTTCTAATATAAATTGGTTGCAGCACAGAAAGAATAAGGTTCTGATGGAGCAGTTGGAAGTGATTGGGGTCAGGGTTCGGGAGGTCAATGGTTCAAATCACGGGCGGGGAATGGATTGTTTACACCCACAAAGAAAAATTGATCTAAGCTACAGTCCCTGAACTAATAGCTACAGCCTCGCCTGTTGTTCAAAAGCAATTCTTCCGACAATTGTCGGTTTTGTGTTCATGATTCGATAACATTATCGAGCTACTTCTTCATTTTTATCAAAGATTTTCATCAGGTTTTTAATGCTGAGTATGTGCTTGACTTGATTTGTCTCAGAAGGCTAGATGGTTTTTATATTTCTCGTTATTTAATCAGCTGGTTGTACTTTTTCTCCCTTACAGTGCTTTTTTTCAGACACTCCCCGGTGGACTAGATGAAACGTCAATCGACTTGTTGACAGAATTGGATGATATTGCCAATCCCACAGTCGTAGTCGAGTTGCGTGATGCTATCGTGAATCCTTTAAATCCGCCAACAGCGAATGTGCTTGCTTTGCAGTTGGTGGCCAACTTTGACAGATTTTGTGGTGAGACTTTACTCGTTAAATTATCAAGAATAGGAATAGCTCAAAATTTTTCAAAAAATATGCGGCCTGAAAAACAAAATTTATTATTATGGCTGCAAAGTTGTAAAGTCTGACGCTTATTTTTTGTTTAACAATTTTTTTTCCGCACAGCTTGAAAGGGTGCTTTTGATCACGTGATCTTGCCTGTATTCAGCTGCTTTTATGTGCGTGAGGTCATTTTTGTTCTAATTAGTGGTGCAATTAGTTTTAGTTGAATTGCACTTCAGGTTACAGTTTAAATTTCAGGTTACCATTTAAAGTTCAGTTTACCCTGAACTCTGTCAATTTCAAAAAAGAGAACTGTTTAATGAAATTATGTAAATGTATGGCTTCTAGAGTGAAATGAAATCAGGAAAAAAAACGTTGAGTTTTAATAATTTTGAATAGCCGCCGCCATCTTATCGACCGGTTGTTATTTATATGCTGATTTAAAATTTACTTCATCTCCGATCAGGCCTTTGGTTTCACGAATTGTCATGATTTTTGTGTCATTTCCAACTTCTCTTGCTTACTGATTCAACTGAATGAAGTTTTAAAATTCCTGCAAACAAGTTTCGATCAGCAATAACAAACCGAATAAACGATAAAGCGCGGTCGCTAAGTCAGCCTGACGTGATTTATCAGAGATCATTAGATCTATTATTAGCTGGTATTGGTATTAAGTTTAAAGCCGTCAGTTGAGAAGCCGAATTAAGTATAGTTATGCGATCTAATTGAAGCTCTACATCAAAATGGAACAATTTTTGACATAAAAAGAACCGTCAGTTTGTATCTTTAGTTTTTTTGCTTTAATCACAATTATATTCAAGGGTGGTTGCTGCTGGCTATTTTCCGGCAATCTGTGGACCATTTTTTTAAGTTGCAATGGTAACTTCGTTTATTCCGTTTGTTATTGCTGATCGAAACTTGTTTGCAGCAATTTTAAAACTTCATTCAGTTGAATCAGTAAGCAAGGGAAGTTGGAAGTGACCCAAAAATCATGACAAATCGTGAAACCAAGGGCCTGATCGGAGATGAAGTAAATTGTTGGCTATCAATAGCATATGGCACGAAAACTGATCTCTGAGCTATTTCGGCAATCTACCGCCTTTGTTCTTACACCAGCTGTTTGTTTCTGAGGTTGGTTTTTAAGCCCAGTTGTATTTCAGAACCTTCATCTGTCTCGGCGTCTGCAAGTGCTTCAGGTTAGATTGCAATGACTCACTTCTGAACCTTGTCTTTCCAGCTAGATCACGTATTTTAATTTCAAAGGAACGCATATATTTTTACGGATTTGAACATTTTTGCATTATCTGTCTGCTATGCTTGATGTTTGAGTATCAAAATTATTTTATATGGCTAGTGCAGATGAGTAAATTTAGAGCAGAGTTTGTAACTAATGATTTAGTCCTGTTGTCTTTTTTATGCAATTTTTTACTGACCCTGTTGACGTTTCCTCCTTATAAAGGGATAAAAGGTAACGCCCGGGCATTAAGGGCTCTTTACAGCATTACTAGACTCTATAGACTCTACGCTTTACTGGGCTTTGTATGCAATTCACGGAAAAATGTTTGGGAGACATAAATTCAAGGTGGGAAGTGTGGTTTTTAGAGTTTGACCCCCCACACTTCTCCCCTTCCTCACATCAGCCCCCCCCCCCCATTACCCCCAATACCAACCCCTGAATATCTTTCACCCGTAACCCAACGCGCTGGACCCCCACCTGCGGTTCTCAAGGCAAAGGTTCTGGGGAGGGGGCAAACAGAATAGATTCGGCTAGCCTCCCTAAACCGTAGCTAGCTACTGATGAAGCCAACCGCTCGCCAATCGTTTGAGAGCAGTTCGCGCGACGTTAGCTTGTTATGTTCTTACTTTGAAAGAAAAACAACTTTTGTATTGTATTTTAGCGTTGAGTGTAAGCGCTTAATTTCGCGATTAATTTTCTTTCAGAGTCGGCGTCACTGAGTGCATCAGCTTCTCAGTCTGCATCGGAAAGTGCATCTATGTCTCAGTCTGCTTCTTTATCAGCCTCGGCATCCCCGTCTCAGTCGGTCAGCGCCTCAGTGTCAGGTATCATATTTTAATTGCTTTTTGTTGATTTTTCGGTTCTACTTTTCACCCCGATTCATTTAACCCCGCATATGTTAACACCACATCATTTAACCCTTCTGTTAGTTAACCCCTCTATCATTTAATCCCGCCAATTAGCAGTCGACATTAAAGGCATGTTTTGTCATAATTAAGTGGATTTAATCCCACGTTCGGTTGTGATAGTTTCATATCAAGTCCCATGGGCCGCTGAGGCATGGCCATGGCCCGCGAGGTATGGCCAAATGATTATATTGCTAATTTAATAATCCTTATTTTATAGAAAGATTAAAATCGGGGTTAAATGAATAGGGGTGAAAAAGCCGGTCATCTAAATTGCTCTCATTTAATTTGCTTGTAAAGAATTGAATTCAATTGCCTACAGTTTACTAATGAAATACAAATCAAAAGTGCGCTAAAATTGGTTTCATTTTTAATTGCTCTTGGACAAAGTTTGAAGCAATTACTTTCATTTTAAGCGTTAGTAGTGATCTATAAGAACTCTAATACCATAATTTTAACCCCTTTGGTGACATTAAACCCCTTTGAGCTGGGAAAGGCACAATTAACGTCGACTGCCATTTGAGAGCAATTCGGCAGACCTTAGGGGGTTATCGGCTAATTTTGATCTTCTTTTTCGCCTCTAACTGCTTTTCGGTGTTTTTCTTTCGGTCATTGCTTTCACTTATAGCGCCAGTTTGGCGAGCTGTCGTATAGGTCAACCAATCAAGAGTCAAGTTGACTTAAGTTTTCATTTCTTCCATTTTTTCTTCTAATGTGCTGATGGTGCAAGTTTTTGCTGTACTCCTGATTTTTTCTACAGACGAAAGACCTTGAGTTGTGGGAGGTGTTTCAACATCTTTTCCGTTCTATTAATTGATAATTTCAGTCACTGTATTAGCGTAATACGTTGTTCCAACCCTCAGATTGCGGGGCATTGGAGTTTTTTTCTGCTGCACTGTTTTTACATGCTTTTTACATGGCAATTTGAAGCAGTTATTGTAAATACGGGTCTTTTTATGCCGAATTTTTGCTTGATCGTTTTTGCGCTTTTCTTTTAGAACATTCTTTGCTCTTGATTGATTTTTCACGCTTGACTTCTCAATTTTTACGTTATCTAAATTCTTCTTGTGATCGAAATAAAATTTGTAGCTAACATAGACACAATTGCAAGCAATGAATTGTCTAAGCCCCTATAGCTCAGTTAAGGAGTCAGACTGCTATCCGAGAGGCCGCGGGTTCAACCTGTTGCCCTATTTACCTCTGTTAGTTTTCTTTCCTCTGAGCATTTGACTTTTTGCCTGCGAAAATGGGGAAGGTACAACCTGGATAGCATTATATTGTTGAGCAGTTTAAAATCATCCTTCAGTCTTCAGTTTAATCAGACTTCAGTTTAATCTCTACTAAGACACGTCGTGCTTTTTGATGAAAAACAGGGGGCGGAAAATAGAGTTTTTAGCAGTGCTTTTTTAGCTGTCTACCTTTTTCAAGTCAATGTTGTTTTGTGATCTCCAAACGCGCGGCTTCCACCATTTTTTCTACTCAGGTAGCGCAGAAAAACACACACTGTACAACAAAAGAAATGCTCCAGAAGTTTTTGACAAGGAATAGTTGTTAACAAATGTCTCAAAAGCAACAAATATTTTAGAAAAAGTGTTACCGTTATTTTTTTCAATAATATTATGAATAAATTTTCATTACAACTTGTACAGACTGGGTGATTAGTAGTGAGCTCAATGGAAAAAAGGAAACAGTCATTAAAGATTTGTTATTTCAAACACAATTTAAGAAGTGCCTCTTGTTTAATTTCTACATAACTTTACTTCAAAAATTGTTGAGAACGTCGTTATACAATGTGCCTTTTCACTTTGTATTTTGTAATTTTTGCTGAATTTACGTGGCGTTCAGGAGTAACAGTTGACATCTGCAACTGCTGATTGCAAATATGAGTCTAATATGGTAATTTCAGTAAAAAATAATTTCAATAAAAATTATTAAATTCAGTTGCCTTTAATTTTCTCTTGAAAGATCTTTGAAAAAATAATACGCCAAACAACTCCAAGAAACAAGAGCGTTGACAGAAATTCTTCATCGATTATCCGTTTCTTAATAGGCTGCTTTGGTGTGAACTTTTCTGTAAATGAGCCAGTTTTACGACCCGTTGGTTGAGTGAGTTTGTCTTTTAGAAACCATAGAACATAATCAACGTGCTCAGTTGACTTTTTAAAGAAAACTTTCTTTGAGATTGAAAAAAATGTGTAATTCTAATAAATTTTGAAAAAATAGATGCTTTTTGAGAAAGTGGATATACTTTTTGTCCAAAATAGTTCAGAAAATAAGGTATTATTTTCTAATTGGATTATTGCTAAAGTAGAATTTGATTGCTCAGCTGTATGAATAGATTAATTAGACACCGACTTTACCGACTTGTAATAAAATTTGACCTCAAGAGTTTTTTTTACTCGTGATAGTTTTACTCGTTAAGCTGAAATCTTTGCTATTTAGAACCCTTTTATACAGTCTATTTGAAATCAGATTGTAGCTATTTGATCATTTTGTCAGGCGAAAGTCTAAAAATGTTTTTTAATGAATTACTAAAGTTGGTATCTTGATTTTATCAAGAATGTTTAATATTGAACAGAATTTTGCAAATGCGTGAAAGTTATTTTATAGAAGACTGTAAAGATCTTTCTAAAGGTATCTGTTATTCTTTTGGATAAAGATTATAGCATAAAATGGTTTGAAAGTTTGTGTGCAGATTCTTTTTGCTTTTTATGTTCTAAATATATCTCTATGGAATATGGGAAAAATTTGAATTGCCTGAGCGTTATCATTTCTCTACTAACATAAAGCTCAAGTGATATTTCTGAAAAGGTACTGTGTCATGTGGTTAGCGTAGTCCAGATGTTCCCCATTTTTGTAACAAAATTGAATTTTAGGCCGTTTTTTTGGGAATTTTAAAAATTTTTTCTTTCACTTCTCGGGTATCACTTGTTGTGGACTGACTATGTGTTTTCGGATTTCTTACGTTTGTGCCCCCCAGCTTAGTGGGAGCATGTTATTTGAACCCCACAGAGGCACGTGCCATATTTTTATATAATGATTTACTGTGTAATGATACGTGCCCTGTGACTGGGGGGTGCATAAGATACTGGGGGGCACAAACAGAAAAGATCCTGTTGTTCTTTCTCTTTAAGATTTAAAAATGTTCTCTCGTACTGTTGATGTTTTATGTATAATCAGAGTATTTTGTTTTTAAACAGAGTACAGATGTATAACTGGTGCTGATGTGACCTCAAGCGATGAAATCACTGCTGATGCTCTGCCGGGACAGTCTGTTTCCTTTACAATCACACAGGTAAATACCCCCCCCCCCACATTTTTAAATAAAAATAATAATAATAATAATTTAATTTCCTCAATGCTAAATAAATAACTATTTTTTTTTATAAATCAATGAAATAAAAAGCAGCTAGGTGGACGGTAAATAAGCAAGTTTTGCAACTTTTTGTAACTTGTACCTTTTGTTCTAAACGGTTTTTGAATACAGTTATAAAATACATAAAGTGCTCTTTTTTAGAACTTTAAGGTCAGCTAACCTCAATTGTGCTGTAATTGACTTTTCTGAGATATTTGAATTATCAGTGCTCAGATTGTAGCTAAGGTAATTTTTCGAAGTCAGATGAAAGTTTAAAGTTGATTTCTTGAATTTATTAGCTCCGTTATCAGTCGAATTTTATCATGACAAAGTCACTTCAAAATCAAAAAGCAGATTAAACTTTTAAAAAATAATAGTAGTTTCTGCTATCAGTCGATAATTTTGTTTCTTGCAGATGATAATTTTGTTTTTTAAATACAACTGGGTAGAATTTAACTGCAATTAATTTTGTTTCGGTCTTTAAAAGCTTTATTGACTATTCATACGTGCCAAAAAAACAGCAGGTTTAGTTATGATTGAAAGTTTTAAAATTTTAAAATGATGCTGTCAATACTTAACTTACTTCAGGGTGATGGAACAGTGCAAGTGAGACAAGTGAGCGTTCTTGTATTGAGTACTCCTTCCGGAATTCAATCTGTGGACGCAAAGGTGTCTCTTCTAAATGAGGATCAAACTCTCGCTGCATCACCGCGGATTGCGGTAAGCCATTTGATGTTATGGCTGCTAAATGATATAACTTTCAAAGCTATATTACGGTTGAGTCCTCCGAATTAAAAAAAAATGTTGAATTTTTTTGGTTGTTCTTTAAAGCTAAGGTGATAATTATTTTATCGGTATTTTTTATGAAAAGAAAACGGGTTTATGAACCCTTGAAGATATTATCCTCACAGGATGAAAACTAGCTACTGTGTTTCTGCATTATTTATTGTCTTGTTCGTATTCTTATCTTCTTATTCATATCATCAATCCCATATCGACATCTGTTCTGAGAAAACCAGCTTTTGATAACGACGGTTAACTTTTGATAACTTGAGCAACAAATTGTTTTCTCTCTCTCTCTCTCTCTTTCTACACAGCAACACCGTTTGTTTTTAAAAAGTGTAGAGTGCTTTGATGTACACAATGAATGTCCAGAGAAGAGAGATAACTGTGCTCTAACATCTTGAACCGTTGCAAAAAAATAGTTTTTAAGTTGTCAGTGAGAGCGATCAAAAGTAATTTTTTGTTTAAGTGAGGCTTCTCTATTTTTGCGTGCAGCTGCGAACTAGTTGAGCGTATTTATACTGAGGTTGTCTTGGTTTTCCTTTTCATTTCCCTGTCCATTTTTTTCAAAATTTGCGCGCAAACCTCACACCAACCATTTTTCTTAATTTGTTGCCACTTTTTAGTTTACAATCATTTTGCATGTTACACTCATTAGAATTAAATGTTAGCTAAGCTGTGTAATAAATTTTTGATCATTAACTGCTTACTTTACTCCCAAAACGAATTTTAACTGACTCGACGAAATTAATTTAAGGCAATTTGAGTTCCTAAATTGTTAGTTGATCTCGAACGAAGTTTGAATCAATTATTGTAAACACGCGTGTCATTTGTCTGCAAAATTTTTGCTTGAATGTTTTTCCGCTTTTTTCCTAGAGCATTCTTTTGCTCCCGGCTGACTTTCTTACTCTTGAACAACTCGAAGAGGACCAATTTTTTGATCGAGTACTTTTCTTTCCACGTGATGTAAAGTCCAAGTCCGCGTGTGAAAACTATTGTTTTGGGTCAATCAGCTGAAAACGTAAAAATTAGAGAAAATTATAAATTATAAATTGTTGTGATAAAGAGCGGAAAAGTAGACGTAATAAGTTTTCTGCTCAGTGACCAAATTTTTTTTGATTTCGTGCGTTGTTTTAATTGCAGTTACAGATTTAACTTTACCTTTTTTTTAACTCAATTGGATGTCTCGTATGCTATTTATTGTCATTTTGCAATTTTAGACGCTTTTTAGCTATTTTTGATTTACTTTCAATTTTCTTAAAGTCAATAGAGAATTTTTAAATTGCACTTTGTTTTGGTGTTGATTATCTAACGTTTTGATTGGAATCGGGTTAATATTGTTTTTACTCAAATTGTGGAAGTTGTTGCTTAAATTTTCTCTTTGCTTTTGCTTTTCAGAATCATTGGTGCTAAGCAGTTGTCTATTTAATTTTTTTTGTTACTAAAAGGGGTTACTCGAATTTTCCATAGCATAGGAGGTTTTAATAAAATAAATGAAAAAATGTCTTTTTTTCTGAATTTTGTTTATCTCAATTTTTTTGTTTTTTGTTTTGTGTTGCTGTTGGTTGTTGTTTACTATCTGTTGAGTTGTTTTGGTGTGTCTCAGTTGAATGCAGATCTGTTGCAGGTTCTCTTCGGGTTAATTTTTGCGATGTCAAAAATTGTAGAGAATCTGTTATACAGAATGATTGTCAGATTGAGTTTTTTGTTCCTTGTCAACAGCCATCTTATACTGAGACCATTATTAATTAAGTGCTCTCTTTGTTTAGAAAATTCATTTTACATATGCAATGTAACTTAAGTAGAAATTTCAACTTAAATGGAAATTAGAAATCCTCCAACAAATTTACGAGAATACGTTCAAGGTCAATTAACGAAACGACAAACAATAAACCCGGGCGTAAGGACTAACATTTAAAGGCCAGTTAAAGGTTACTGCCTTAAGTAATCGAAACTTCATTAGAAACTACCAAATGGTAGTACTCGGCATAATGTCCTCCAATTTAGAGCTTGAATTCACCATATTTTTAAACAAAACTATTAAAACTCCGGACCAAATGAGAACAATTTTCGACACTCGTTCAGTCCGAACTTCTTTTGGGGCCAATGGTGGCTATGAATTTGATGTTTTCTTCTTAATTTTGTTGTATCAGTGGGCAGCTAATTGTTTGTATGACCTCGCCATTATTTGTTCTCATTAAGTATAAGTTGTCTATTGAGTTTTACCCGCTTTTGCAGTACTTTTTGTTCTCCTATCATTTAGTAGAATTAGAAAACCCCCACATTCTAGTTATCTACATTTGAGGCTATTTAATTGTTCTTGACTTTGACAAGACTTGCTTTCAAATTATCAGTGAATTTTTCGTTTTGATTTTGCTTTTACTTCATTTGTTCAATTAGTCTCATTCATGAACGATATCATATACTCTCCAATTATTTGCTAATTAATTAGTTGCTAATTAGTTGCTTAAAAGTATTTAATAGTTTAATTAATGACTTTGACAGAAATTTTTTTCAAAAATGTCTGATTTTTTAGTGCTGCCGGTTATTTTAATTTTTGTTGTCCTATAATTTAATCTCTTTAATGGCAGGTCTAATCGGATTTTTAATAAGCCATATTTGAAACTTTTTGTTTTCAAATCTTTTATTAAGATTTAAATGACACTATTTGTTCTTTTTCGCACTAACAAAGATATGAATAATTTTTTTTTCTTTCGCGTGCTGAGTTTTGACTTTGCCTGTCAATTTATTTGCTACCTCTCATATCGATCTTGTATTGACAGTCCTAATGGGTTTCCTATGAAGACGCAATTGTGTTTATTTGGTGATTCGTCATTCGAAACAATTTTTCTTCAAAAAAATTTAAGCGATTTTTTTATTCATTGCCTGCATTTGTTGGTTCTTTTGTCAATTTGTCACGTGGTTGTAGTAATGAACTTCGTTCAAATATTTTCGTAGCATTAATTATTTTGTTGGGTTTTCTTGTTTTAATGACATTGCTGCCCCTCACTTTGAGAGGCATGATTAAAATTTTGCCATTTTCCTCTCTATTGTCATTTTATTTTGTCTCCCCATATGCTCTTTACAAAGACGATTTTTACCGTTTAGGCTCCCGTAGTGTGAACTTTTTTTGATATCTTTTAATTGCTTTTAATGACTTTGACAATACTAGTTTTCAGAAAATATGTTGGAAATTAATTCTTTATAGAAATTTTGTTTACTTTTCTGTTTGTATTGGTAGTCTCTGTTGACAATAAAAGACTGCTCCTGTATTGAGGCTATGGTTAAGTCTTTTGTTTTTGATCAAATCGTTCAAATGTAAGTCGGGCGTACTGGTGCAGCTGTTTTTTGTTTCGTCGTGTGACGCTCTTTCTTTTTCGCTTGACATTTATTCACAGAAGTCATTGATTAGATTTTGATCATACCTTTAAAGTTTACTGTGAATTACTTTAAGATCAAAAAGGTCATATGTTTCCCCAATATGGTCCCTAATACAAAGGCTTTTCTTAACTATCAATTTATGGCTGCAAGTATTTAAGCAGGTTATAAGCAGCGCCTATTTTTTTTCTATTTATTTTTGCATCTTTTTCTACGTCACGCAAGTCTATTTTTTAGCTATTCCGACAATAGCTGTTTAGTTTTTTGTTGTATGGTTAATGTAATGAAAAAAGCTCTGGGCTCTAATAATGATTTATGCCTTCACAAATGAGTTATAATTGCATTTGTTCCGACATTATGCCTGCTACCTTTTGTTTTTTGGACGATTGTTTTATATTTCACAGATTTTACCGCTTTCTCAAAATTAATTTTTATGAAATTCATTGAGGACTTATCAACATAATATTTCTAATTGTTCATTTGCGATCATTATTAATCAGTTTTAGTTGCCGGAAAATACATGTTCTATCGCGAAATGTTTAGCATATCAAATATGCGAATGGTGCCTCTTTATTCCAATTAAATTCTCATGTGTTTCAGCCTCTGCTCGTCACAGGAGGGTTTCTTGAAGTGGACTTTTCGTCATCTGTTGACGACATACCAAACCCCACAGTCCAAGTTGAACTGCTGTCTGTTAATTTTGGCGCTTCTGGCGCACCATCGCCAAACAAGATAACATTGAAGTTCATTGTCACAATTGACCGAATTTGCGGTAAGTTGTTTTTTATTACCTTTCTGAAACCACATTAACTCTAACCTCTGTTTATGTTAACAAAATAGTCATGTGCAAATGATTTCTTAACTAATTAAAGCGGATGCGAGTAATTGTGTTTTATTGCAAGAAAGTGCTTTTTCATGTTTTTGGTAAGTTTTATTGTGCAATAAGCATCCTGCGTTAATTAGAAGTAACTCTATCCCGTTATAAATTTGTATCCTTATCCGTAGTAATTTTACGACCATCAATTACGCTGTGGTTCTATGTACGATATGCAAAAAGTAACTCGTGGAATACGGTCGCTAAAATGTATGCTCGTTAATGTGAGTGGTCGAAACAACATAAACGTAATGAATTTAATATCTTTCAAATGGAAACAAGAGCGCGCCTTTGAGAACAAGTTATTCTTTCTAGGTTGGGACTTTTCGCTTTGTTTCAGAAGAGCAATCACCCTCTGTCTCAGTGAGCGCTTCAGGTTAGCTGACAATTCTTTTTATATCTGCGAAGCTGTAAGCTGAGCGTAGCTATACTGCGGCGATCTTGTTTTTTTACAATTCAAAGAATTTGAATTGTATTGGGGCGCTGTCTTTTTTACGACTCGAAGAGGAGTAATGGTGATCTATTTTTTTTATCGGTGACTTCTGTTTTTAGATAGTCTGTTTTAGAGGGAGTTAAATGCCGCACGTGAAAACAATTGTTCAGGTCAGCCACAAAATTAAAAAGCAGAGAGAAAATTTAGATTAGTTTTTGTTCTTGCATTGTTCTGTTGGCAGCAAGAAAAATAGGTGCGAAAAATTTTTTAGCTAAGCCAGCGAAACTTAGATCACGTGCGGCTTTTTTGAAGCATTTTTTTAAGTTTTTACATTACATTTTTGGATAAAGTGGTTTTTCTAAACCATATTAACAAATAATTGTTTGTTCGGGAGCTTTTTAATCATCTTAATCATGTATTAGAATTTTATAAGCAATCTTGGGCTATTTTTGTAATATCGACGTTTTAGGCGCTTTATTAGCGGTTTTTGTTCGCTTCTTCATGATTTGTGTCTGGGGTATTTTTGCTGACCTTAGTTTTTAGTTTGGTTTTGGTTGCGTTTTAATTTTGTTAATATCGATTTGAGTTTGCTTTATTTGAAGGAAATAAGCTAAAGTTAAACAATTTTTTGCTTACTTTTTATGTTTTTCAAGTTTTTCCTAATTCTTTTGTTTTTTCTGCCTTATAGATTCTTTTATCATGTTCAATCAGGACTGATTTTAGCGTTTTTCTTGTTTCTAAGTTGAAATATTTAATGGTTGATATCGCTTTTAAATTTTAATAAAATAAATTAATTTACTTTGCAATTTTTTCAATTTCTTTCTCATGTTTTATGTATTTTCCAGTGCGTTTGGGTGTGGCGTAGTTAATTTATGAATCAGTAGGGACTGTTTCGTAAAGTGTGTTGACGTCATTTATTGGCACTATTGAGAATTAGCGATTTTTAGCGATTATTAAAGAAATTATCTGGTTTTCCAGATTTCGTCCTTTATTTATTTTCTGTTCGCTCGATTTCTCTCTTTTTACGATATGGATAATTGGTTTTGTTTTCCCATGACTAGAAATTTGTTTGCTGAACGCAGTTAAGTCATACCACACAAAATTATATAAACATTGCTTATGGAGTCGCAACGTATAAAAAGAAAAAGTTGAAAGAAAAGTTCTCATAGTTTGATTTTTCTAGGATAATTCGTTTCCTTGGTTTGTTGTTTCAAAGTTACTGGTATAATAAAGTTTGAGGATAGTGGCTAGCTAGGGAGTACGTTATATTTCATTTCCAGTTGATTACGTAGTCTTCCGGCTATATTTGTTAAGGTATGTTCAGATTTTTGTTATCGATTTTTTTTCTAAATAGTTTTCTTATTCCTGTCGTAGTCTATTCTAGTCTAGTTTTTTTGGTTAGTCAATGAAAATATTTTGAGGTGTAGACCAGGGCTTGTCCGGCTATGTTTTGTGTTGTCATCTGATGCTCTTTTTTTCGTTTTACCTTTGTTCACACCTCAAAGCTGAAAAAGTCAAATTTTCTGAAACACTTTTTCCTCTCACTAACGGCATTTGCGAGCGCGCATTTCTCTGTAGTAACAACGTTTAAGTCTTCTGCCTGATTAGATTTTGCACATCCGTTGCTTACCTCACTCAATAAAAAGACTTTTGCACTTAAGTTTAATTTGACTTAGTTTAAGGTCAAAGGAGTTCACATGTGCAATAAAGGCCGGCACAATAAAAGGACTTTGCCGGAGCGAATTTTAACAAGCCTAATGAAGTGTCGCTGGATGTTTTTCGACATACTTTTTGGAGCAGCATCAATTACTTTTTCAACTTGCATGCATATTCCGCAGCTACTCCGGCATTTTGCCGACTATGGTCATCATATTACAAATTAATTATCAGAACTTCTATTGCTGGTGCTTCTGTTTTTGTTATCAATGTTACAGTTTACCCAAGTCCCTCTTAATCCCTCTTACCCAAGTCCCACGTACAAGACATAGCTCGGTAAAGCCAGAAAGGGCTTCTTCAATGGTTGCGCGTGGTATAACTTTCATGTGTTTAATTGCTCTTGAACGAAGTTCATAGCATTTATTGTAAATGTGATGGTCTTTTTTTGCAAATTGTTTGCTTGACCATTTTGCGCTTTTCGTCTAGAACGAACTTTGACTTCTCAAGTGACTTTTTCACTCTTTCGTTCTTCATTTTCGAGTTATCTCTATTGCTCTCTCCGAAGTAAGGCTTGTTCCTAATATAAAATCAGTTGCAGCAACGGAAAAATAAGGACCTGATAGCCGAGTGGGCAGTACATGTGCTTGTGGATCGGGAGGTCAATGGTTCGAATCCCGGCGGGGCAATTTTTCTACCCGCCTGTCGATCGAGAGCAATTCTTCTGACATTAGTCGGTTTATGTTTTAAGGCTCATAAATTCCAAGTTACCAGCCTCGCTGTTTCCCATTAAATGGATCAGTTAACAATTGTTTAGATAAGCTGAAAAAAGAAGTTTTTCCATAAGTTTTTTTGAAAACTTAAATTAAGCTGCAATTTTCACCTCGAAAACATTAATAGCCAATTGTTGAGAAGTGATCTAAATTGCACTTACAGATAAATAGACGGGATGAAGGAATTCTTGCTATTTGGCTTGAGAAGAGAAATAAGAAAAAAACACAATTTGATGAGAAATGTTCACAAATTGTTATTTGTGTTTAAAACGATTAAAATCACTTTTTGAACTTTGAGAGCATCAGATAATATAATTACACAGTTAATTATAATCTTCCGTTTGTGTTTTACTTTTGTTTGCGGGTTTCTTAGGGTTTCTATTTGCTCTTAGGGTTTCTACTTGAAAAAAAATCAATAAGGAAAAAAATTTGATCCCCCAAAGGCGGGTTATGGATAATTCACACTAAAACTGGCCAAAAACAGTTTGGCGTGAAATGCGGGAAAGATTGCTACCGAGATCTCTGCTACCGTCATTTTGGGCTGCTCGATGACTCGATTAAAAAAACTGGCATTAGGATTACTGTTTTTGGAAAAATTTGAATTCTGATAAAAAAAATTGTTAAGAAATTCAGAAAGATTTTAAATTTATTTTCTTAAGGCGCAGAAGAGTTCGAAAAATTTGATCTCCCGGTCGATAAGTTTTGAGATATTAAAAAATTACACTTGCAGAAAACTTATCTGCGAAATTACAAAACGGCAGGTAAAAGTTGGGGGAATCTGTCAGCTATTTTTTTGTTTCTTATCCACAAACCAATTATTTTCTCACGCAAAATTTGGTCTTAATAGCTCTGAAAAAGAGCAATTTTAAAAAGAAATATGTTGACGAAAACAGACGCCATCATTGTGACAATGAGAACTTCACTCCACTTCGTTTCACGGCTCTTTAAAATGCAGTAATTAGATTCACGCAAAAGCTATATTTGATTCATTAAACCACCTACTGTTAGATGTCCTGACCGTTTTTTTAATAGTCTAGCTCCAATTCAGAGAAAAAGAAACACTGAATTACCCGAATATTTACAGACTAGTGTAAATTTCCAGGCAGTGTATTTTACAAGTATTATGTTAGATGAGTAATTATTACAATATTACAAAAATTATATATTTCAAAAAACACACTTGCAGTAAACCTTTCCGGGAAATTGCAAAACGGCAGGGATGACTTAATTGCAGAACTAGATAGTTTAATTTGTTCTTTTTTAATCTCATTGTCTTTGGTCCAACTGTTCTTTTTACTGTCTTTTCCAGCGTCTGCCAGCGCTTCCGGTACACAGTCGCAGTCGGTGTCTGTATCGGGAAGCGAGTCGGCCTCTGCCTCCGCATCTCCATCTGCCTCAGCATCTCTGTCACCATCTGCGAGTGCTTCTATCTCAGGTAAACACTCTCCTCTTCCGGAACTGCTTCCTCTACTACTCTCTTCCCCGCCCACCTTTAACACAAATTTTGTGTTCATAAATCTGCGTGACAAAACTTGATGCGATGATGATGATGGTTTGTATAAGCTAATAAAAGTTGGCACTGGCCGTTACAACTAATTTGTACCTCTGTATTGGCATAAAAATAAAAATTGTAGCTAGTCAAAATGAACCGGGGTAAAGCAGTTCCACTCTTCGTTTTATTATAGCTGATAAGCTGTAAAGTGACATTGACCGGAGAGCAATAAGTACTCCGCCCTTAGCTCCCCCACTTAACTTACCGACCAAACCCCCCCCCCCCCACACACACACACACACATTTTCCTACTCCAACTCCACCCCATTCCACCAGTAACCTTTCACACTTGCCCCCACACACACTCACCCAATTTCGTTTTTCATTTTCCACCCCCGTTCCGTAAATTCGCGGCGCTTTTCACTTTTTTGCTTTATACAAGTCACATTTTTTCATTTCTGTTATAACCCACCCAATGATTCGACTGAATGGATTTAAAGTAGCTCTTTCAATGAAGTGGACTAAGAGTGGTAAAAAAATGGTGTCGAAAGAACAAAGTCAAGAGAAATTGGATAAACTGATGAAGTTTGAGGATTGAGACTTATGCAATTTTATGACGTTTTTACCTCTTTCAATCACAATATCGGTCAGCGAAGCCAACATTGTCTTTCGTGGTCCTTTTTTTATTAGATCATATATTTTTTGTTGCAATTATATTAGTCCGGTGGTCTTTTTACACGATTTTCCGCTTGACCAATTTTTTGTCTGACCCATTTGGTTTTCGTCCTAAGAATCTGGATAAACAGGTAACGCCTGGAGAGGGTTAAGTAATGGCTACGTGACTCTGCTTGAAGTCACTGAGAACTTCTGGCGTTTATCGAGAACCGCGAAGCAGTTCGTGATATTAAGTCAGAATTTTGAAATCATTTCTGCAGAGTCACTTAACCATGCTTAAGACACGAAACGCGCACGTTTTAAAATGATGAAAGTCAACGGAAGTCAACTACATTCTAAGTAGGAACTTCTAGCATTTCAACTTCTGGCACTGCAGGATTTCGGCATTTTAATATTTGCGCGTGAGTGTTTTAACTGCTACTGCTGAGTGCCTTGCAACTCAATAGTCTCTAAGTTTGCAATTCACCAAAACAGTCTAAGAGACAAAATCCTGATGTGAAGGGCGGTTCTTAGAGTTTATCCCCCTCCTCCTTTAGCGCCCTTCTCCTCAATTAACTTATAACTTTATAACTTACACCCCATTAACCCATCTCCCTATTAACTCATCCCCCCCATTAACTCACACCCCCCCCCAATTAACTCACCCCCTCCCCCCAACACACTTTCTTCGCCACCTCTCATTCCACCGTTGACCCCACACACTTGGCCCCCACGCGAGCTCATCGCCAACCATCATCCCTATGCTCACCGCCACCTCTCATGTTCACCCCCTTCCCCCTCCCCCGATAAAGCTTAAGCTAGCCTCCCTAAGCCGCAGCTAGCTACCGAGGAAAAGCCAACCGCTCGCCATTCGCTTGAGAGCAATATGGTCGACGTTACTCTGTTGTGTTTATTTTTTGGTCTTTCAAATAATTGCCCTTATCTTCTCAGACCGGTATTTTTGCGAGTCTATTACAATCCAAGGAGTGTGTATTGTGTTGGTGCTGTTTTTATGTAATTTAAGTTGGCACATTTTTTCGATTACTTTGTTTTCAAAACGAATAAACGATGTTAGTAGTCTTTTAACAGGTAAGTGTGATGTCGCTGGAACGGCCTGAATTTAAGGTGAAAAGGTAATCTTTTTAAGTCATTTGGCCCGAAATTTAGAAGTTTTTCATGTTTTTTTTCACTGCTTCTGTTTGAGTTTTTGTTTAAATTGGTCTTCAGTTGACGTTGACCATAATTTATCTCATTTTTTGCACGCTAGATTTTGTTTCTTTGTTTGTTTTTGTGGCAAATGTTTTGGTAGCTAAAACAGTAAGTAATGTAGTGAATTTGGCAATTGTTTTCAAAAATTTTGTTCTTTTTAGTTCTTTAACCATAAGAAGTCACTGGAATAGCTTAGTGGGTCACTTGTCACGGTTTGATTTCATTGGTAAAAATTGGGCCCTGGGGAAATCAGCTTTGAGAACCATAGAAAATTTTTAGTGGCAGTTTACGCGAACTTTTTTGACTTTTCTAGGCTGTTTTTATTCTTTGCTGATTCCGTTTCAAGTGCTTTAAAAATCAACTTCAGATGCCCCTTGTTTTTGAAGTTTTTGTTAGTTAGCCTGTCTATTTTTTAATCTCTAACTTAACTAATTCTTGTATCCGCTCATAAAGAAAGAAAATTGGGCCTACCTACAAAATTTGCAATAGTGCGGTTAAGGCAATTTTTCTAAGTAATCAGTTTTTTCGTCGTGTCAGTCCGAATGGGGCCATTGAAAACAACGGCGGTTCTTTCTAACGCAACGTGCCGGGAATGGAATGTGTCTTCAAGGAAATATTTTATTAGGTTAGCTGAGTTTATCTCAGCAAGCAGTTTTTTGCCGTTTTGTTTTGGTTTTGGAATTAGGCATTTGGAAGTTGCGCTCACTGTTTTTTCAATCAATTTTCTCTAATTTTTTGTTACCATTATCTGTATTGATTTCTTAAAACAGTTATAAATTGCATCTCTAAAAAAATGTGTGATTCAATTAATTCTATAATATTTTTTCTCAAGATTTCAGTTGTTGTTTCTACAAATTTGCTTCAAATTTTTCGGTTAATTTTGCTGGCATTAAATTTGAGCCTATGCTCTAATGGAATTAATGATAATGATAGTTGAAAGTAATTTGTAGAATAAGTTTTTAGCAGCTGTCGTCAGTCTCTCAACGTCTATTACTTAGGTGCTCTCGTTTTTTATTACGTTTTACCATTTGATCACGTTTTTCGTAAGTAGCGACTTTCACCTTTGAATTTTGACCTACCTCGTTCATTGTATCAACTGAATATATTTTAAATCCACTCACTCAATGCATTACTCAATATAGTGAATGCGATCAAGGTCAAAAGAGTACAAAAGAAAAAAGGTTAACCGATAAAGCTCGATTATTAAGTCATGGACGGATTAGGTTATCAAAATTAATTACAACTCTTCCCAGTGGGCTTATGTATTCAGCTAATTTAGTGGAGTTCAATTTAGAAGCTGAATTAAGTGTAATCTCAGATCTAACTGAAATTGCACACCAATTTAGAATCTTTTGTGACACGTGGAAAAGAAGTGTGTGACAACACTTCAATCCCAATGTACGTCGAGTGGGTAAACGGTGGCTATTTTCTAACAATTTCCGGGCTATGTTTCATATTAATTTTTTAATAGTTATAGAGTGATTTTTTTCTACCCAGTTAATGTAAAGAGGGTTTGTATATACTGAAATTATTTTCTCAGCAAGGTAAATGTTTTGTAATAATTTGAGAAATAGTTTTCAATGGCAACTGTGATCTTCCAGGACCAAAAAGAACCCCATTTTTTGTTCCTTTAGGGGTATTTATGGCTACATGTGTTTGGGTGTAACCGATTTTTGTTTCTGGTCTATGAAGAAGTTTTTTGCATGTGGGCCAATTATTTTGGGACTGTTGTCAATCTGGTCAAGCTATTTTTTAATGCCATCTATGTCATGTTTTTATAGCTCCAAAGCTGTAAGTTGAGCGTAGCTTTATTGTGGTGCTCCTGATTTTTCTACAATTTAAAGATTTTGAATGTCAAAGAAACTCATATGTGTAATAAAGGTCCTTAATAAAAAGGCTTCTGCGGGGTGATTTTTAAGGCTTCTGCGGGATGAATTTATCGCTGAGCGTTTTTGCATAGTTTTCAAGCGGCGCCGATAACTTTTTCAACATATTTCTGTATCTGTTTCTATCTGTATTTTACGGCATATCAGTTATTTTCGCAGCTATTCCAGCAATCTGCCGACTGTGTTATTCAATGTTAATTTTTTTCCAGAGTACACTTGTGTCAGTGGCGGTGATGTGGTTGTCAGCGATTTGTCTTCTGTTCCGCTCCAATTGGGAAATTCAATCTCGCTGCCCGTCTCACAGGTAGTTCTTTTTGTACTGTTTCTTTTTCGTATAAAAATTTCTGATTGACGTTTTCTCGCAAAACCATCAAACCGGCTATTCATATACTAGTTGCCGCTCGTTGAGAAAATGAATGGATGTTACTTAATTTACTTAGAGGGAAATCTGAAAAGCTTCAAAATTATCGCTGTTTCTCTATCTAATAAATCGTTTTCGAGTATGCGTATATACGATGCTCGTAATTATCGTATATGCAAAATGCCTTATTGCGAGAGTGCACATATAATGATTCTGTTGCGTTTGTGTTTTAGAGAGATGGCACTGTCCAGTTGCAGATGCTGATAATCTATGTAATAGCTGTTCCTGCTGGGGTGAACGCAGTAAACGTGGATATTTCAGTTCTCAATGAAGACAACACTCTCGTGTCATCAGTCCCGTCGCGAGTGGTAATTTCAACTCATTTTCCCAACTCTTGAAATTGAGTTATTTTTACTTTATTGTATTCCAACTTACTTTGTCAATGTCAAGTCTGATTGAAGTATGACCTTTCATTCGAGAATTGCTTAGTTGCAGCTCATCTTAGCCAATAGAAGACCACATTAAAAAGTGTTGCAATCGCTAACGGTGGCTATTGAGCTATATTAACAGACGCGTCATCTAATCAAGGGGATATTAATTGTACTCTATCCATTTATTCTATACAAGTTTTAGGAATTTGTGTTTTTTTGCGAACAATACGAAAAATTTCTCTCTGCTTTAATGATCTGAAGGCTAATGACGGAAATCTTCTGTTTATGCGACTCCAATAGTTGTTATTCTAGCGCGGTTTTATGACTCGAAGAGGCGTTATTAATTGCGCTTGAATGAAGTTCATAGCAGTTATTGTAAACGTGTGTGTCTTTTTTAATGCAAATTTTTCGCTTGACAATTTTGCGCTTTTCTTCTAGAACATTCGGTTCGGGAGGGCAGTGGTTCGAAACCCGGCAGGGGAATGTTTTTTTGCACTCATGAAGAAAAATTGATCTAGGCTACAGCCCCTGAATAAAATTGCCTCGCTTGTCGTTCAAGAGCAATTCTTCCGACATATGTCGGTTTATGTATATGATCAGTTTTTCAGTCGTGCAATGTTAATCATTGCAGAAAGGAAGTGAAATCTACCTGTGGAAAAGTGTTTTCCTTCTTCGCTTAATGAGAGCGAGAGAGAAACTTGGATTGCAAAAATTTTGTATGCGGCAGATTTTAAGTACGCCAATTTTATTGATTTCTTTTGTTTAACTCAATTCTTACTATTATTTTCTCGGACAGGCATTATTCTGTTAGGGCGTTTTGTCTTCTGTTTGAGCCTCTAAAGTATTAATTGAACGTGAGGCTCATTTAAACCGTTTTCAGTGTAAGATTTTAGAAACTTTTTTTGTTTTGAAATGATTGTTAATAGCCGCCCTCAGCCTCTCAACGGCTATTATTTTTGCGCTCTCCTTTTTACTATTCAAAGAATTTGGATTGTATTGTTGCGCTGTTTTTTTAAGATCTTTTCACATATTTTCTTAATTTTTGAAATCAAACTGGAGTTGTGATTTTTGGTCACGCCGAAACAGGAAGTGGAGCGAAAAAGCGAGTGGTTTTGCGGTGTGAATTGTTTTGCTCTTATTTTAAAGTAGAGTGAGAAAACGGCGTTTGAACAAAAATTCGCTTTTTCGCGAGTGGTTTTTGTTCACATGCGGCAATTTAACTTTGATATTTACTTTGCTTTTTTTTCTATTTTTGGATTGGATTTTTTTCTAAATTGTTTTCTCAGCCCATTCATAGTTAATCCTAGGCCTAGTTTTTTGTTTGAATTTCCTTTTCTCGCAAGTAGTTTTTGGTTCACATGTGGCATTTTGACATTGATTTACATTTTTTTAATCTTTTTTTTTAGAAATTATTTTCCCAATTCACTCATAGTCCTCTCTAGGTCTAGTTTTTTTATTTAGTCAATAAAAATTTTTTGAATTGTATGTCAGGGCTGGTCATGTTGTGTTTTTTTAATTCGCTTCACCTTTTGACCACGTTTTTCGTTTTACATAATTCACGATTTTCACGCTTGACTTCTGACTTACTTCACTCACTGTTTCAATTGAATGGATTTTAAATTCTTTCACGTATTGAACTACGTAATGTAGTGAATACTGTCAACGTCAAAAGAGCAAAATTGAAAGATCAAAAGAAACAGGATAAGTATATAAAGCCCGGTCATTAAGTCATAGTGCATTAGGTTATCTAAGTTCCTTAAAGAAATTGCTAGCTGGCATTAGTATTATGCTTAATAGCGTACAGTTTAGAAGCTGAGTTAAGTCAAATTTTAGCATCTAACCGAATGTGCAGAATTTGCACACCGAACGAAAAAAATTTTGACAATTCGAAAAATTCAGTCGATTTCTATCTTTTAATTTTTTCTTTTTCTGTTTCAATCCCAAGGAGCGTCAAGTGGGTCAACGGCAGATATTTTCCGGCAATTTGCCGACTGTTTTTTGCTTGCATTTGTTTTTCTCACTTTCCTTTTTTTAGAAATCGTTTGTGAACAAGGATATAATTGATATTTTTACTAATTTTGATAGAGTAGATATAAATAGATGAAGAAGCTCCTCGAAGAGCATTTTAGGTCCTCTTTCATTCAATTTTATCAGAGACCTACTATATTTTGTTCTTGAAAAACGATCCAATACACGAGCGACACATAATTACAATCTTTCAAAAGAACAATCTCTTAATGCAAGGGTGAACCTGAGATAAAGGCAAAAATTACACTATTTATTTTGACTCCGAAAAAATCAATTTGACGTTTGAAAAAATTGTAAAACATTAAAAGTGGAAATTTGTTATTTCCACCGAACAAATGAAGTCAGATCTTTAGTTGTTTAAAGCAAACGAGAACTTCATTATCAAAATAAATTGAAGAGTTTTTTTTACAAAGAATATCTCTCGGATATAGAAGCATATTTTCTACGAAAGTTTGTTCCTCAAGGTTATGGAAAAATGCTCACATTCTCGGTCAAGCTCAATAATTTTCTCTGCCTTTGTCTGCCATTAACCAATATCTATAAACAAGGCTAGAAAAAGAGTTGAATTTGGCCATCAAAGCTTGACAGCTCGCCAGATGGTGCTAAATTGGATGTTATCTTCCTCGTGTCATCAACGGCCAATTATTACCTGCTCTCAAACGATGCTTTTAATCGTATAAGTAATGACTTTTTGGATCTTCTCCGTTTGTGCCCCCCCCCCCCCTCCCCCACAGCTTAGTGGGTGCATATTATTTGCACCCCCCCCCCCCCAGACGCACGTGCCATATATTTACATAATGATTTACTATGTAATGGCACGTGCTCTGTAACCGGGGGAGCATTAAGTACTGGAAGGCACAAACGAAAAAGCGGGTTTTCTATAGTAATTGAGGTCTCTGAGTGCCTACAGCTCACTAGTCGCTAACTAGGCAATTCACCGAACGTGGTTTTCTCAACTCGGTTGGCCTTAACTAAGTTGACAAGATCATTAAGTTGCCTTTTATAAAACTTCGAAAAAGGCCACGACTGGGTAAATTTTCATACGCTCCACTTTTTGATGGAAAATGCGGTTAATTAACAAATTCTCAGCCTTTTTGTTTAGGCCGTTCAATTTATTTTTTAGTCTTTGCCCCTCTTCGATGGCGGGAGCATTCAGGTTGACCTGTCCGGCTTGGTTGCAGATCTGGCGAACCCCACAGTTCAAGTCCGTTTAGATTCTGTTGCTTTTGAGGCTTCGGGAGGACCAACAAGCGAAATTTTGTTGCAGCTGTCATCCACAATTGAAAGGATTTGCAGTGAGTAAAATCAATATGCTTCCATACATTAGAGGTATGAGAGTCTAAGTTGGTATTCAATTTGCTGGAACAACAACTGGTGAATCAATTTCGGGGCCAAGAATTAATAACCCGTGCTAATTTCTAATGACTCAGTATAAATTTAGATGAATACTTTATGAAAAAAAGCCATTATCTGTCGAAAGAGTGGCCCAAATTAGAGACGAAACTCAATGTTAGATACCCCCGACAGATCGGTTGTTAATTTATCATTGCTTCTCGATTTTGAAATTGCTGGATGATTTTCGGTAAATTTCTGTTAAAAAACATTTTAGAGCTTTTTTGCCTTACGTACCTTCCTTATCGATTAAAAATATCCATAAATTTCGTAGGAAGTCCTATGTAACCTATGTAACTGCTGATTGAAATTTTGGTAAGTGCTTTTATCTAGTAAAAGATCACTGAAAAATAAATTTGTGACAGTTTTTGTTCGCTGGTTTTTTGGGGTCTAAATGGTCTGTGATTTATTGATTTGGTCATTTTTAGCACAATATTGCAGTGAAAAAGTACTCTTTATGTATAGTTGAGTTTAATCAAGTCATTTCCGTCCTAAAAAGGGCCTTACTTGTTTCAGAACCAGCTTCTGCATCAGCGTCAGCCAGTGCTTCAGGTTTGCATTAATGTTTTTGTTTATTTCTGAGTTTTCACAGCGGGTATCATGTAAATGCACAGTGTTCACTTAATTGAGATTTTTAAAGTAACTTGTTCAGAATTTTACAGAGTTACAAAGTTTAGATCAGAAAAATCTTAAAATGGAAAAAATATCAGAAAGATCACTGCTCTGTTGAAGTGGATAGTTTCGAACCATTTTTGTTTACCTTCATTAAAAGTACATGGCCTCTCTCTTTATTACAGGCATCGCCAACAAAACTTAAAAAAACTATTCCGATTTTTTCCGTTTGTTCCCCCTATTTACAGAGCTTGTGTCGTTACCTGGTTAATTATTGTAAAAATATGGAACGGGCGTCTGGGGGTGCAAATAATATGCACCCACTAAGCTTGGGGGCACAAACGGAAAAGATCCCAGACATAAAAGGAGGGGCGAAAACTGAGAAGATGTTCCAACAAAATATTAAAAAAGAGAATAAAGTTCTTGAAAAAACATAGAATTAGGTATGCTCGGACACAACACGATACATATTCCAAACAATTTGCGTTATATTGGTTAGTTTTGTTTTGCAATTCAAAAGACTTGGATTTCATCGGAGCGCTCATTTTTACGGAATGCTGGAAGAGGAGTGACGTAGTTTTCGTTAACCATTGACGTCTCTTTTCACAGGAAATAAAGTCAAATGCTGCACGCAGAAGCAAGCTTATAGGTCAATCTGCTGAACAAAAGTAAAAAACAGTACGAATTTCTGGAGTGATTTTGTTCATTTCTGAGAGAGAAAGAGAGCAAAGTTGTTGTGCATATTTATTCCTGTGCATAATTTATTGCTAAGCGATGCGAGCACATTTCCTTTGATCACGTGCGGCATTTTTGAAGCAGTTTTTTAGTTTTAATTCTCGTACTTGTACAAGTACTTGTACGCGTCTGGTCATTTTCGACAAATTTAAGCATTTGCTTAATTTTAAGAAAAAGTTTTGAACTATTCATTGTCATTTTGCCATTTTTGACGATTTTAGTTGTTTTTTTAATAGCCGCCCTCATCTTCTCAGCCGGCTATTATAGCGCTCCTATTTTTTTTTACAATTCAAAGAATTTGAATTTTATTGGGGCGCTGTCTTTTTTTTTAGGATCTGTTCACACATTTTCATGATTTTTGAAGTCAAATTGATGTAGTGATTTTGGTCACGCCGAAACAGGAAATGGAGCGAAAAAGCGAGTGGTTTTGCGGCGTGAAATTTTTTTCTCTAATTTTAAAGTAGAGGGAGAATACGGTGTTTGAACAAAAATTCGCTTTATCGGTAGTGGTTTTTTGTTCACATGCGGCAATTTCACTTTGATTTTTACTGTTTTTTCGATATTTTGGATCGGATTTTTTTCTAAATGGTTTTCCAATCCATTCATAGTCCGTTCTAGGTCTAGTTTTTTGTTTAGTCAATGAAAATTCTTTTAATTGTACGTCAGGACTTGTCCTGCTATGTTTTTTTACTTGGTCGAACTTTCTTTCGCTTTACCATTTTGCCGCTTTTTCGACAATTTGCGTGAAATCTTTTTGACTTCTCTAGGCTAGTTTCACTCTTCTGTCATTCTGCTAAAAGTGAATTTGAACATCAGTTGCTCAGCAAAGCAATTCAAAATGAACCTAGTCAGTATAAAAAATTGAATTCCGAAATAGAAATGGGATAAACCCATAAAGCCCAATTTTAGATGCCCGCTATTTGAACGTCGTTCCTATAAGTCTTAGTTACCATCTATTATGCTTATTGGTATTGATAGTAGCCCCTGTAGCCTCTCTCTAAGAAACAGAAGTATGTTCAACTACGAAATGCCATCAAAATAAATCGGACTTAACAAATGTTTTTGTACAAAAATCTTTTTATCGATATCTTCTATTCTTTCAATCCCAATCATGCTTATTGGAATCAACGCCGGCTATTTTCCGGCAATCTGCCGGGTATGTTCTTATTTGTGAAATTGATACACTCTATAGAGTTTCGTGGTGGAACGTAGTTTAAGCAACCCTTTCCGTTTAATGTGAATCAGTTTTTGTTGTTTTCGATTAAGACAATTTATTAAATTAGGTGTAATTTCTCACGGTTGTTGTCCATTTTTTAGTTCCCCCTGCTTTAATTTTTTTGGTGTGCTTTTCAGAAATTCGTTCTTTGTAAAATTGTTTATTTGGAGCTGTTCCATTCGTTATTCTACTGAAAGGAGACACTTGAATTGGTCAGCCAGTATTTACTGAAATAAATTTTTTATTGCTTTGCTTTACAAATGTTAGCTTTTGTCATTTAACAAAAATAGTTTTTTGGTTTTCAAATAATTCACACTAGCTAAAACAGTAGCCAATTGCGTGAAAGAAAATGTTATCAGATATCGAATTTTTCTAAATTTGTTTTTCCTCGATTGCCTTGATGTGTTAATTTTTCCGCTTTTTTTCTATTTTGCGTATACTCAATGAGTAAACAGAGTCAGTATCACAAGGTCTGATGAGAATAAGTAATTTGGCGCCATAACTTGCGGAGGTTTGTAAAAAAATTGTAGACAATAGATATTAATTTTTGTTGTTCTTTTTGCACGTTATTTGTTTATCATCTTTTTTAATTGAGTTTGTTAATGAAATTAATAGGTAATAAAATTAGGCAGATGGAGATGAACAACTTCTCCCATCGTTTCTAGTGGTTAACAATTTTGTTCTGAAAGGTATCAGAACAATTTGTTTGACGCTAGTTGCTTACGTTTTGACCGTCTGCTTTAGCGAGTGCTTCCGGATCACAATCTGCATCGCTATCCGGAAGTGCCTCTGCATCACCATCAGCCTCAGTATCCGGAAGTGCCTCTGCTTCACAATCAGCTTCTGTATCCGGAAGTGCATCTGCATCAGGTAATGTGCTTTCGTATTTTGTTTAGCTGTTTCATCATGCGTCATTTGTCTTTTTTTGGCGTAGCAATCTACTGCGGTCATTTCCCGCACTATATTGTCATTATTTTCCCAGTTGATATTCTGCCCATAAATTTAATTTCAGCCGTGGAAAACATTTTTTCCGACTATTATTCTGCAGTCGTGTTTTATATATATTTTTTTTCAAATTCTTTAGCTGTTATTGCTTACTTGTCGGATTCCCGGTTTTAGATCTTTACTTTTTTCTGAATTTTTGCTTACGTTTAGATTCACGCTACCTTCAATGTGCCAATAGTTTCGACATGCTTTTTTCAGCACAAACGTTAGACAAACAGTTTCCGTCCAAGGCTCAATGAACATTTAATGATGCCTTTATCTGTATCTGTTTGTTTTTGTATGTTTAATGGTGTGAATCTGTGTTTTTATATTTGTTTTTTATATGTGGTGTATGGTTGTTTGATTGTGTGTATGTTTGTGGGCTTTCGTGCGTGTGTAGACGCGCTTGTTTCTTTCGACAGTTCTTTTGCAGTAAAAGCTTGTTTAATAGTGAAATATTTTGCTGTTCTTCGTTTTCTCAGGGTCTTGATGTTGCTAACAATGCTTCCGTATAATTTTAAACGAAAATGCTGGTTGATTTTGTTGTATATGTGAACGAAACGGGAGTTCGACTTTCTTTTTCATAGCTGCAAAGCGATTACTGGAGGCTACTGTTGATCTCTTCGTACATTGTTTTAATTTGTCGTCTCCATCAATCTATGATTCTTGCAACCACTTGAAAGAAAAAAGTTCATTTTTCTATTTCTTGAACAAACTTTGATTCTTGAATTTTGATTTTTACCAATCATTTCCACTTTATTTAATTTCTTGGTAAGACAATATAAGAAAAGCATGGTCTAAAAATAAGCTAAAAAACCAATAGCTTTTTTGCGCCAAAATTAAAAATGTGAGGCACTATTCCGGCGTACATTTGTGTGCAATAATTAACAGTGAACTTTTAACGTTAAAGTTGCCTTCTTGTTCTTTGTCCAAGAGAGCAGTTCAGGCAAAATTGAAGTAGTAAAGACACAATAATTTAAGTTGAATTTGGTTACTGTTGATTTAATTCTCTGCCATGAAATTTCCAGTGTGAAAAGATTCTGAACTGTTCAAACGTTTTTGATCTATATACCAGACCCATTGTTGATAGAGAACTTTGATGATTTTCTTGGCATCTAAGACCAATATATAAGCCGTCTTTGTAAAACTCTGTATGTTAAGATCTCCAGTTTCTTTTGAAGTAATTGGATTGCCGTGCGACTCAGAGACTAAACTACGCTAACTGAATTTACTAATCGCTCAGCAAAAAAAATTGGGTTACTGTACTCAAGTCAGCAAAACAAATAGAATGAAA
Organism: Convolutriloba macropyga; assembly: GCF_964194025.1. Classification (NCBI taxonomy): domain Eukaryota; kingdom Metazoa; phylum Xenacoelomorpha; order Acoela; family Convolutidae; genus Convolutriloba; species Convolutriloba macropyga. The sequence goes on from NC_134471.1 coordinate 68,904,229, forward strand.
GTAACTCAATCGTAGAGACGGGCCTACTAATTATGTTTGAATAGATAATAGTTTTCGTTGGGCATGTATGAAGAAATAAGTCTGTTCAGTAATTGCGGCGTGGTAGAGGTTAAAGATGAAAGTCACTCTGCATATATCATTTTGAACTAAATTAAGATGTATCTGAAGATTAAGATTTTAGCCCCAAATTTTAAAATACACATTATGATTTATCTTATTTTACATTTTTCCGAGGTTGTAAACTAGGCACCACTGTATCACGGTCCTGTTTTTTATAATTTTTTATAAAGCACCCTTCGTTTTTGTCGGTCGTTAATTTTAACAGTTAGTGCTTTTCTTCACGAGACATTTTGCCTTAAATTTAAAAATTAGCAAAAGGCAAGAAATTTCTTTACTGAGACTTTTGTCGGGTTTTTGGCGGACAAGCCGCCATGATTGAATAATGATTTTCGATTTTATATTTCTGTTAGACCGTATATTGGATTTACATTGACAGTTTTAGCTCAGCCATTGTTTTCTGCAATTTTTTTCTCGCAGTTATGTTTGTTAATTAAATTAGTTGCCTGAATAGGGAAATTAATCTACCTCCTTAGTATTGACATTAATGTGATTCTGAGGAGCACTTAGTGTATTTTTTAGCTAAAAGGTGGTTGTCGTTTCTTCAATATCTTGATGTGGACGATTTTCTTGTTGATATTTTTTCAAACTATTTCTTGATGTTTTTTTATTTTCTTGATGTTTTTTATTTTAAAAGTGTTCTTCTAAGAAGCTCAGTATTTTCGTGTTAACCATCGCATCGTATATAGAAATTGATAACCTCTTCTCTGCTTTTGAATTTTTTCAAAAATATAAGAATTAAAAGAGTGGAAATATTTTGACATTTCTGAAGTTTGCATTTTCACGAATAGTATTTGTGCATAATAATTATTAATAGTAATTGGAAAAAATCTGTACGTTTACTGATTTTATTAGTGTCAGCGGCAGAACAATTTGACTGCAAGTGTCTTTTTCAATTTTTTTTCGACAGTTTGATTTTTCGGGCTTTGATTGTGCGTTTATGTCACGTTCTATGTTTGAGTGATATGCCGTATTTTTTTTTTATTTGATCTCTCTCTGGTTTGATTTATCTGTGTTCATTTATTTTTCTTTTCAGCGTCAGTGAGCCCTTATGTCTGTTACGAGCCCGCACCTGTGAATTTCACCTTTGTTCCTAGTGAAGATGATGATTCAAGTGGCACTGCCAGAGGAGGACGCGAGGTCACCGTATACACCTATCAGGCAAGATTGAATAGTTTCTTTTGCAATTAAAAGTGTTAACTTCCTATTTGCTCTTCATCAGCGTGTGTGGTATTGCAATGTTAATTTGGCATACAAAATTTTTTGAGTTTCTTTTTCTTAGGAAAATGTGCTCCTGTCAAGTTTGGTGGTATCGAGCATCACTTTCAGCGACAGTCCTGCTATTGCTACATATCGATTTGTTATAACATTGTATGACGCAGATGGCACCGAAGTCGCTCAGTCATCCAACGCTGATAACGACCCTAACTATAAGATAGACAACTTGGTAAGTTTCCGACAGCTTTAAAAGATTTTTTAACAAAATTTACCCGCGTTTAGGAAGAGAGCTGGAGTTTCGATGTTCCCTTTAATAACTTTGTTTTTTTAGAGTTTGTCTCCATTTTTACCTGAAAGATTTACGGAACTCCATTTGAGATATTTTTTGAGCGGATCATCTTACTACCTAGTCATTTTCAGACTGGAGTGATGTGGTTGTTTTTTTAATTGCTCTCAAACGAAGTTTGTAGCAATTATATTAGTCCTGTCGGTCTTTTTTTATGCGATTTTTCGCTTGACCAATTTTTCGTCTGACGCTTTTGACTTTTCGTCCTCAAAAACGGGATAAACAGGTAGCGCCCAGCGGGCATTAAGTGCTCTTAGAGCCTTTCAGGTCTGTTTCAGCTCAAACTGTTTTGGAGACTTATACTTATGGTGTGAAGGGCGGTTCAGAGGTTGAGACACCTCCCCCCTTGTTGACCCCCCACCCCCACTATTGGCTCCACCCACCCCCCCCCCCCACCGCTCTTTTGCCCCCCCCCCCTCCAACCCAGTGCTGCCCCCATCAGCCCCCGGTGCACCCCCCCCCCGTGGCTAGCTACTGCCCAAGCCAACCGCTCGCCGGTCGTTTGAGAGCAATTCGCCCGACGTTAGTCGGTTATGTTTTCAAAGTGAAAAGTGTGTTTTGCTGTATTGCTTAAAATCTATTTTTAGTCGGTTAGCAAGAAAACGAATCGCGTAGATAAGACAGCTGTTGCAAATACACCAAATGGAAGTCCCATATCAGCTGCTGTAGTTAAGATGAGGCTGAGGACAGCAACTGCTTTATCGGGAAGTGTGACAATTTGGTTGGCTCCAAGTTGTGCGGGTCAGTAATCAAATTACAACTTCTAACTGGACGTTAAAAATAAGTGCTTTAGGTTTCGGCCAAGTTTTATGCAACTTGTTAGCTTATTTGTTTCTTTTAGCCCTATTAGAAAAGATGTCAGTTTTCTGTCAACGTGAAATTTGAATCTTTGGTGCAAACTGTTTTTTTATTTTAGTTGTAACAAGTGGATCCGTCTCCCAGAGTGCGACCGGTAGGTGCAATTTTTGTTTGTAATTTTTTAAAATCCTTTTTTGTTTCACAAATCGTGTTGAAGTTTCTTTTTATATTTTTAGTTATTGCATGTGAATTTTAATACGCATGTTAATACAAGTTTTTCTTGACTTTGAAATTTTTGCATGCATTTCTCGAATAAGCTGCAAAGATTTGCAAAAACCTTCCTCAGTTATATGTTCTTTGAGTTGAACCGTGCCAGTAAGACATCTTGAGAAAAAAATCTCCAAAGTATCACTCTTTGACAGAGGCTCCATTTCTTTACATTGGATACTTCAGGAGAATAATAAAGATGCTGTTCTAAGCAATTTTCTGATTTGTTTTTTAAAGATAAGTTGCACTCAGATTTATGTTCTTCTTTGGTTACTTTCTTGGACAATTTGTGGCGCTGTTAATTAATGCATTTAATTCCTTGAATTATGATAGACTGGCGGGATTATCAGGTAGTGGTCAGCTTGATCAAGTACCGGTCCGCTTGACCAGCTACGTGTCAATTCGATCAAAAAAATCATAAACGGTAAAAATGTCTTCTATGTCTATGTTAATTTGTGCTGATCTGTTTTAGCAAGTAAGACTGCTTCAGCCTCTTCTGGCCCATCTGCATCGGCTTCAGGTGCGTTTGTCTATTAGAAATGGATTCTTCTAAAGTGGCTGCGATGGCTAAGCAGAGTTGTTATTGGCCATCTCTTGTTTTCTCATATCGTCAAGATTTCCTTTACAATTATATGACTTCATGCTCTCTCAAATCGATTTTCGATACGAACGTGCAGTTTTTCCGAACAATATTGTTGGTGAACGTAATGGAAGGCCCTCTGGAGCAGTTGTGCACTGCATAAATCTAACTGAGTTTCGGCCATCAGGAATTTTTACAAAAAAACTTTCAATATTTTAGGTCTCATTTTCTTCTCTTGCTTTCCGAGGCTACAGGTCATTGAGTTAATTTCTCAGTTATTATCTGACAATCTCCTAGCTGAGTTAAAATGTAATTCCGTTCTGATATTGAATTTGTTGGCATAGCAGTCTACTGCAGTCATTTCTCTTATTATTTTTTTGTCATTAGTTTCCCAGTTGATATTTTGCCCATAAGTTTGTTTTCAGCCGTGGAGAACTTTTGTTCTAACTTTATCCGGAAGTCGTGTTTCATTTATGTTTTTTAAAGTTTTGAGCTGTTATTATTTATTTGTTGGATTCCTGGTTTTATATCTTCAGTTTTTTAAAAAAATTTCCCTTACGTTTGGATTCATGCTACCTTCAGTATACCAAAAGTTTTGACATGCTTTTGTCAGCACAAAATTTTGATAAAGAGTTTCCGTGCAAGGCTCACTGAAGATTTAATTATAGCTGCGAAGCTGTCAGCTGAGCGAAGCTATATTGCGGTGCTCTTGGTTTTTTTACGACTGGAAGAGGAGTATTGGTTTTCTTAAGGTTTTTTTTACCGGAAGTACTATTCGTTCAGACGATGTTTTGACCTAAAAGCGAAAGCGAGCAAAATTGCAGTGTGAACTAATTTTTTCTGAGCGAGAAAAGTTTTTTGATCATGCGCTGCGTTTAGTGAATGACTTTTTGACATAGAAAAGTAGCTTTGACTGAATGGCACATATAGATAACCGTTTTTAGCCGTTTTTTCGTCTAAGTGGCCTAGTTTTTTGCTTGTAATTTGGTTTTTGTTGAAGTAATTTTTAATCGATGCTATGCTGAAATGTAAACCCCGGCAATTGATAGCACACTATTTTGCATAACCTGAAATTGCGTTTCAAGTGCGAAATTGGCACATATTTCTTGATTTTTTAGTTAATTTTTGGCTTTTTTTCTATTAATTTCTTCATTTTTGGATCTTTTAGCTGTTTTTTGTCAAAAATCAGTTAATATGGCAACTTCCCTTTGATAAGTCATATACCCAATGCCTCTTTCTACCTCGATGTAATTTTGTTTCATAAAATTGTACATTTGCTAATCCGATTTTCGTAGTTTTTTGCCAATTTTTTTCAGTTTTTTGTTTGTATTTTGATTTTCTTTACTAGACATAGTATTTTGTGGAACATGAGGGACTTTAATTTTGTCTCAATAAAAATTCAATCATTTTTGATGTTAAGTTTTTGAAAAAACAGATAATTTTTTTTCATAAATGCAGTCTTAAATATTTTTTGACCACTTTTATGCAAAATGTTTCATTGTTTCGCATGTCTGAATACTGCATGTTGTTTTTTCTATGTCTCGAATGCTGATTAATGAAATGTACTCGTTTTTCTTGATTTTTTTTAAATTTGATTTTTAACTTTCAAAAATCAAGAATTGGTCTTTTTGTTACGGTGTTCCTAACATTGTGTCCATATTCTTCACATTCTCGTTTGTATCATTCTAGTTTTGTCCTGGCACCTACTTTTATATTCGTTATATTGATTTTTTCAGTTGTTAAAAAATTGAATGAATTCAGCTTTTTCTTAGATCTTGGTTTCTTCGGTTTGCAATTGATTTAATTCAAAATAAGGCAGTATTGGGAGTTTGCTAGAAAGCCTTTTCCAACATTTCTACTTATTAGTATTCATTGCAATTTTCTTCCGGGCTTGGTATTGTTTTTAGACGATTTTTTGCCTTTGAATATTATTCTATTGCTTTTGTTTTTCTATGATTAATTTAATTTTTGAATTAGTATGAAATCATGTTGTCTAGCATATATACAACAAGAAAGAATCATGTATTATTTTGGTCTTAATTGCCGTGATTAGAAATCTAATTGTAGTGGTTCTCTGATTCTTAAGTTGGAGCACTCTTTTTTGAATAATTTTGACTTTCCTGTTTTTTTTGAAAAGTTTTTATCTGCGGTTTGCTTTCGCGATCTTTTTGAGATTAGAATCAATAATTTTCTGAGGGCAAATGATGGCCCTGTCAGCTTTGTCAGGCTATCAGTTTTTCGACCATCCTAAAAATTTCAGACTTTTTTAACGTTACCAAACGTTTTCAATAATAAACTTTTGCTGCATTTTCTTTCTCTTGGTGATAGTGGTTTAAATTTCACCGATTTTTAGATCAGATCCGGGGAGGTAATGAGTTAATGTCTTAATACAAAAGGTAATGGCTTCAGCTTTTTGTGATGTTTTGTTGCTTCGAGTCGCTTCCGGAATTCTTCCGGCTATGTTTTTTGTTTCGTCGTCTGACGATCTTTTTTCGTTTTACATTTGTTCACACAGGAAAGCTGAAAAAGTCAAATTTTCTGAATGACTTCTTCCTCTCACTAACGGCATTTGCGCGAGTGACGTCATTTCTCACTCGTTTTAGCAAAAGTTTTTAGGTTATTTGCGTGATTAGATTTTGATCGTACTTGACTTACCTCACTCAATAAAATGACTTTTGCTTTTTAAAACTTAAGTTTAATTTGAATTTGTTTGAGGTCAAAGGAGCTCATATGTGCTCACTCGTCATTTCTCACTCGCTTTAGCAAAAGTTTTTAGGTTATTCGCGTGATTAGATTTTGATCATACGTGACTTACCTCACTCAATAAAATGACTTTTGCACTTTAAAACTTAAGTTAATTATGAATTTGTTTAAGGTCAACGGAACTCATATGTGCAGTAAAGGTCCCTAATAAGAGGCTTCTGTGGAATGAATTTTAACAAGCTTATTTAATTTATTTTTGAATGATTTTTTACCTAGTTTTTTGAGCGGCGTCGATTTTTTTTCAATTTAGATCTGTATCGGTTTCTATCTCCATTATATGGCACGCAGGTCTTCTTTCGCAGCTATTCCGGCAATCTGCCGGCTATGTTTATACCTTATCTGTATCTCTTTGTTTTTGTATTTATTTTTGTGTACCTGTAATTTTGAATTTGGGTTTTCTATGTGTTGTGCTGTTGTTTGTTTGTGCTTATGTTTGCGGGCTGCAGCTGTTAATTTTTTTAATTAATAATTTTACCAAGGTCAGTTTTATTAATAATTTTACCATAGTTGAACTTTACCAAGGTCAGTCTGCCTTTTTTGTCTCTCGTTTACAGAGCTAAATGGTCCATTTCGTCGCTAATATCGAAAAATTTGCCGGCTAAGGCTTAATTTTGTTAAAAATCTGTCTGTTATTGAGTCTAAGCTTCGCATTTAGGATTTATGAAATAGGCAACAGTGTTTGCAGTTGCTACGGTCCTGAAATTTATTTGTTGGTAATTACTCAAGAAAATCATGTCTAAAAAAATTTAATTTGCGAGACTCTCTTCCGTTGTGCATTTGTGTGCAAAATTCAACAGAGAATACCAGAATCATTTTTAATGGAAAATTTTGAGGATCTTCTTGGCATCTGAGACCAATATATAAGCCGTTTTTCTAAAACTCTGTATGTTTGATTTTAAGTTTATTTTTAAGTTATTGGATCGCCGTGCGATTCAGAGACTAACCTACGCTAATTGAACAGAGAGCACTCACTTTTTTTCATTATCTTGATATGTTCGGTTTTCTTGTTGACATTTATGATATTCAAAATATTATAAAACACATTTTGGTGTTTTTTTATTTTCTTGATTTTTTTTTATTTCAAAAGTATTCTTCTAAGGAGCTCAGTATTTTCGTAGTAACCATCGCTTCGTATATGGAGATTGATAACCTCTCTGCTTTTGAATTTCTTTGAAAATATAAGAAATCAAGGAGTGGAATTATTTTCACTTTTCTGAAGCTTACATATTCACGAATGATATTTGTGCATAGTAATTATTAAAAGTAATTGGAAAAAATTTGCTGTACGTTTGCTGATTTTATTAATGTCGGCAAATGAACAATTGACGGCAAGTTGCTTTTTCAAGTTTGTTTGATTTTAGGGCTGTGATTGTGCTTTAATGTCACGTTCAACGTTTGAGTGATAAGCCGTATTTTTTTCTTATTGAATCTCTCTATGGTTTGATTACTCAGTGTTCATTTAATTTTTTCTTCAGCATCAGTGAGCCCCTATCTCTGCTTTGAACCAGCGCCTGTGAATTTCACCTTTGTTCCGAGCGAGGATGATGCTTCTAGTGGCACCACCAGAGGAGGACGCGAGGTCACCGTATACACCTATCAGGCAAGATTGAATGGTTTCTGTTGCGAATAAAAGTTTTAACTACGTATTTGCTCTTCTTCAATGTTTTTGGTATTACAATGTTAATTTGGTGAACCACATTTTGACAACTACGGTTCTTATCGTGGCTTGTACTGCTTTCAAAGTGGTTATGTTTTTTTACAAGTTGCGGTTTTTTCCTAGGAAAATGTGCTCCTGTCAAGTTTGGTGGTATCGAGCATCACTTTCAGCGACAGTCCTGCTAGTGCTACATATCGATTTGTTATAACATTGTATGACGCAGATGGCACCGAAGTCGCTCAGTCATCCAACGCTGACAACGACCCTAACTATAAGATAGACAACTTGGTAAGTTTCCGACAGCTTTAAAAGATTTTTTAACAAAAATTACCCGCGTTTAGGAAGAGAGCTGGAGTTTCAATGTTCCCTTTAATAACTTTGTTTTTTTAGAGTTTGTCTCCATTTTTATCTGAAAGATTTACGGAACTCCATTTGAGATATTTTTTGAGCGGATCATCTTACTACCTAGTCATTTTCAGACTGGAGTGATGTGGATGTTCTTTCAAAGTGAAAAGTGTGTTTTGCTGTATTGCTTAAAATCTATTTTTAGTCGGTTAGCAAGAAAACGAATCGCGTAGATGAGACAGCTGTTGCAAACACACCAAATGGAAGTCCCATATTAGCTGCTGTAGTTAAGCTGAGGCTGAGGACAGCAACTGCTTCATCGGGAAGTGTGACAATTTGGTTGGCTCCAAGTTGTGCGGGTCAGTAATCAAATTACAACTTCTAACTGTGGACGTTAAAAATAAGTGCTTTAGATTTCGGTCAAGTTTTATGCAACTTGTTAGCTTATTTGTTTCTTTTAGCTCTTTTAGAAAAGATGTCAGTTTTCTGTCAACGTGAAATGTGAATCTTTGGTGCAAACTGTTTTTTATTTTAGTTGTAACAAGTGGATCCGTCTCCCAGAGTGCGTCCGGTGGGTGCAATTTTTGTTTGTTTATTTTAAAAATCCTTTTTTGTTTCATAAATCGTGTTAAAGTTCCTTTTTATATTTTTAGGTATTACCTGTGAATTTTAGTTCGCATGCTAATACAAATTTTTCTTGACTTTGAACATTTTGCATGCATTTCTCGAATAAGTTGGAGAGATTTGCAAATCCTTCCTCAGTTATATTTTCTTTGAGTTGAACCGTGCCAGTAAGAGACATCTTGAGAAAAAATCTCCAAATGCTACGTATCATTTTTTTGCAGACGCTCCCTTTCTTTATATTGGAAACTTCAGGATAACCATGACGATGCTATGTTTTAAGCAAAATTCTGATTTCATTTTTAAAGATAAGTTGCACTCACATTTTTGGTCTTCTTTGGTTAGTTTCTTGGACAATTGGTTGCGCTATTAGTGAATGCATTTAATTCCATGAATTATGATAGACTGGTTTGTTACTTCTGGTTTGTATGTGAAAATGAGTGTTGTTTGCAGGTAGTCTGTCTGCTTCACCGTCAGTTTCTGGCAGCGCATCTGCGTCGGCTTCAGGTAATCATTTACGGTATCTGAAGACAATCTCTTTTCTTTTTCAACTGTATCGGTTTGCTCCTTGTCTTTGATGGGTAGTGTTTTTCTCAATAAGGTATCAAGTTTGCCTCAATCTTTCTTTTGAATTTTCCTTGAAGAAACTATAGAGACAGGTACAGCAGAAGTAAAATATTTGAAACTTCGATTTTAATCTCATAACCACTGTATGTTTCTCTAAATTAGCTAGTAATTATTATAAAAAATGGCTGTAGTTTTTGGTTGTGGTTTATCTTTTATACGTTTTTTTTGCATTATACCGACATTTTTAATCGTTCACTGTTAAGGGATCGACTTCTGTGGATGCTAGACTCACTGATCACGACGGATGGAATGAGTCTTTGATTGCTGTTATAGACTGACTTTTAATTTGAGCGCTGATAGTTTGCTTCAAACTCGTTAACTTTGTTTTTCTTGGAGCTTCTTTTTTTGGTCTCAATAAATGCTCGAAGAAAATTAAATTGGTCCGCAATTTTTTTTTCGAGGATTTATGTTTTGGGAAGAGTGAGATTAATACAATTTCGTTAAAAAAATCTTATAAAATCCTGTATTTCGGTTTTGTAGTCTCCCTTTTCTTCTGTGTTTTGTATAACAGTAAATCCAGGAATAGCATTGTCATGTTTAACTTTTATTAAACATTTCTCTGGATAAATTCTTTAACAATTCTGCAAATCTGAATTGTGAGTTGGGATGGAAAATTGTCTAAGGATTCACTCCAAGGTTTATCTAAGAGAATGAGCAGCGATCTGAATGTAGCGATGTTTTGCGGCCCAATTTTCAGTTAAATAGGTCACTGTGTTTTTCAAGTTATTTCAATTGTTTGGCTTCTGCATGCCTAATTTAATTATTTTGCTAGTTTTGGTACTGCTTTTTATCAAAACATATTGACACTTTTTTGTTGGGCGATAAGTTCTCCAATACTATTTTCCGCTCACACGAAAGATTTATTTAGTGATCAACACTTGTGTATTGTATATAATAATGAGCGTTGTTTTGCAGGTAGTCTGTCTGCTTCCCCATCAGCTTCTGGCAGCGCTTCTGCGTCGGCTTCAGGTAATCATTTACGCCGTCTTTTTTCACTTTCAATTGCATCGGTTTGCGCCTTGTCAATGGTGGGTAGTTTTTTCTCAATAAGTTATCAGATTTGCCTCATTTTTCGGCTGAGTTTTCCTTGAATAAACTATAGAAACGGATAAATCGGAAGTAAAATAAATGAAATTTGGGTATTAATCTCATAACCACTGTATATTGCTCGAAATTACCGCGTAATTATTTTAAAAAATTGCTGCAGTTTTTGGTTGTGTTTTATCCTTTTTAGGTTTTTATTTGCATTTTACCGACATTTTTAATCGTTAACTGTTAACTGATGGACTCCTGTGGATGTTGGACGCACTGATCACGACGGATAGAATGAGTCCTTGATTGCTGTTATAGACTGACTTTTGTTTTTGGCTTGAGCGCTGATAGTTTGCTTCAAACTCACTAACTTTTTTTTGATTGGATTTTCTTGTCTGTTATTAGTCTCTATAAATGTTCGAAAAAAGTTAAATTGGTCCTCAAAATTTTTTTCGGGGCTTTGTTTTTTGGGAAAAAGTGAGTTAGATTAACACAAATACGTTCAAAAATCTTAACGAGCTTCTGGCAGCGCATCTGCGTCGGCTTCAGGTAATCATTTAGGCCATCTTTTTTCACTTTCAATTGTATCGGTTTGCCCCTTGTCAATTTTGGGTAGTTTTTTCTCACTAAGTTATCGGTTGGCCTCATTTTTTCTTTTAAGTTTTCCTTGAAGAAACGATAGAGTCAGATAAAGTGGAAGTAAAATAAAAGAAGCTTCGTAGTCTGTCTGCCTCACAATCAACTTCTGGCAGCGCATCTGCATCGGCTTCAGGTAATCATATACGCCATCTCAATTCCATTTTTTTCACTTTCGGTTTATTTTTTGTATCTGTTTTCCCCTTATCAATGGTGGGTAGCTTTTTTCATTTTTCAGTAGATTATCAAGTTTGCCTCAATTTTTCATCTGAGTTTTCCTTGAAAAGAACCGATGGAAACTGATAAATTGGAAGTAAAATGAATAAAGTTTCCGTTTTAATCTCATAGCCACTGTATGTTTCGCTAAATTAGGTTGTAGCTATTAGAAAAAATGGCTTTAATTTTTAGTTTTGGTTTAATTTTCATACGGTTTATTTTACCGTTTTTTAAGAAATATATATTCTCTTTTTAATAATGAATCTAAATGGATCTTTTAGTTTTGTCTCCTTTGAATGGATTCTCCGTATTTTTGTTTTTTTTCTAAGCGATGAAGATTTTTTGGTTTGATTACTCAGTGTTCATTTAATTTTTTCTTCAGCATCAGTGAGCCCCTATCTCTGCTTTGAACCAGCGCCTGTGAATTTCACCTTTGTTCCGAGCGAGGATGATGCTTCTAGTGGCACCACCAGAGGAGGACGCGAGGTCACCGTATACACCTATCAGGCAAGATTGAATGGTTTCTGTTGCGAATAAAAGTTTTAACTACGTATTTGCTCTTCTTCAATGTTTTTGGTATTACAATGTTAATTTGGTGAACCCCATTTTTTGACAACTACGGTTCTTATCGTGGCTTGTACTGCTTTCAAAGTGGTTATGTTTTTTTACAAGTTGCGGTTTTTTCCTAGGAAAATGTGCTCCTGTCAAGTTTGGTGGTATCGAGCATCACTTTCAGCGACAGTCCTGCTAGTGCTACATATCGATTTGTTATAACATTGTATGACGCAGATGGCACCGAAGTTGCTCAGTCATCCAACGCTGACAACGACCCTAACTATAAGATAGACAACTTGGTAAGTTTCCGAGAGCTTTAAAAGATTTTTTAACAAAATTTACCCGCGTTTAGGAAGAGAGCTGGAGTTTCAATGTTCCCTTTAATAACTTTGTTTTTTTAGAGTTTGTCTCCATTTTTATCTGAAAGATTTACGGAACTCCATTTGAGATATTTTTTGAGCGGATCATCTTACTACCTAGTCATTTTCAGACTGGAGTGATGTGGTTGTTTTTTCAAAGTGAAAAGTGTGTTTTGCTGTATTGCTTAAAATCTTTTTTTTAGTCGGTTAGCAAGAAAACGAATCGCGTAGATAAGACAGCTGTTGCAAACACACCAAATGGAAGTCCCATATTAGCTGCTGTAGTTAAGCTGAGGCTGAGGACAGCAACTGCTTCATCGGGAAGTGTGACAATTTGGTTGGCTCCAAGTTGTGCGGGTCAGTAATCAAATTACAACTTCTAACTGTGGACGTTAAAAATAAGTGCTTTAGATTTCGGTCAAGTTTTATGCAACTTGTTAGCTTATTTGTTTCTTTTAGCTCTTTTAGAAAAGATGTCAGTTTTCTGTCAACGTGAAATGTGAATCTTTGGTGCAAACTGTTTTTTTATTTTAGTTGTAACAAGTGGATCCGTCTCCCAGAGTGCGTCCGGTAGGTGCAATTTTTGTTTGTATATTTTAAAAATCCTTTTTTGTTTCATAAATCGTGTTGAAGTTCCTTTTTATAATTTTAGGTATTACCTGTGAATTTTAATTAGCATGCTAATACAAATTTTTCTTGACTTTGAACATTTTGCATGCATTTCTCGAATAAGCTGGAGAGATTTGCAAAAACCTTCCTCAGTTATATTTTCTTTGAGTTGAACCGTGCCAGTAAGAGACATCTTGAGAAAAAATCTCCAAACGCTAAGTATCATTTTTTTGCACACGCTCCCTTTCTTTATATTGGAAACTTCAGGATAATCATAACGATGCTATGTTTTAATCAAAATTCTGATTTCATTTTTAAAGATAAGTTGCACTCACATTTTTGGTCTTCTTTGGTTAGTTTCTTGGACAATTGGTTGCGCTATTAGTGAATGCATTTAATTCCATGAATTATGATAGACTGGTTTGTTACTTCTGGTTTGTATGTGAAAATGAGTGTTGTTTGCAGGTAGTCTGTCTGCTTCACCGTCAGTTTCTGGCAGCGCATCTGCGTCGGCTTCAGGTAATCATTTACGCTATCTGAAGACAATCTCTTTCCTTTTTAACTGTATCGGTTTGCTCCTTGTCTATGGGGGGTAGTGTTTTTCTCAATAAGGTATCAAGTTTGCCTCAATCTTTCTTTTGAATTTTCCTTGAAGAAACTATAGAGACAGATACAGCGGAAGTAAAATATTTGAAACTTCGATTTTAAACTTCTGTGGATGCTAGACTCACTGATCACGACGGATGGAATGAGTCTTTGATTGCTGTTATAGACTGACTTTTAATTTGAGCGCTGATAGTTTGCTTCAAACCCGTTAACTTTGTTTTTCTTGGAGCTTCTTTTTTTGGTCTCAATAAATGCTCGAAGAAAATTAAATTGGTCCGCAATTTTTTTTTCGATGATTTATGTTTTGGGAAAGAGTGAGATTAATACAATTTCGTTAAAAAATCTTACTGAAATCCTGTATTTCGGTTTTGTAGTCTCCATTTTCTTCTGTGTTTTGTATAACAGTAAATCCAGGAACAGCATTGTCATGTTTAACTTTTATTAAACATTTCTCTGGATAAATTCTTTAACAATTCTGCAAATCTGAATTGTGAGTTGGGATGGAAAATTGTCTAAGGATTCACTCCAAGGTTTATCTAAGAGAATGAGCAGCGATCTGAATGTAGCGATGTTTTGCGGCCCAATTTTCAGTTAAATAGGTCACTGTGTTTTTCAATTTATTTCAATTGTTTGGCTTCTGCATGCCTAATTTAATTATTTTGCTAGTTTTGGTACTGCTTTTTCTCAAAACATATTGACACTTTTTTGTTGGGCGATAAGTTCTCCAATACTATTTTCCGCTCACACGAAAGATTTATTTAGTGATCAACACTTGTGTATTGTATATAATAATGAGCGTTGTTTTGCAGGTAGTCTGTCTGCTTCCCCATCAGCTTCTGGCAGCGCTTCTGCGTCGGCTTCAGGTAATCATTTACGCCGTCTTTTTTCACTTTCAATTGCATCGGTTTGCGCCTTGTCAATGGTGGGTAGTTTTTTTCTCAATAAGTTATCAGATTTGCCTCATTTTTTCGGCTGAGTTTTCCTTGAATAAACTATAGAAACGGATAAATCGGAAGTAAAATAAATGAAATTTGGGTATTAATCTCATAACCACTGTATATTGCTCGAAATTACCGTGTAATTATTTTAAAAAATTGCTGTAGTTTTTGGTTGTGGTTTATCCTTTTTAGGTTTTTATTTGCATTTTACCGACATTTTTAATCGTTGACTGTTAACTGATGGACTCCTGTGGATGTTGGACGCACTGATCACGACGGATAGAATGAGTCCTTGATTGCTGTTATAGACTGACTTTTGTTTTTGGCTTGAGCGCTGATAGTTTGCTTCAAACTCACTAACTTTTTTTGATTGGATTTCTTGTCTGTTATTAGTCTCCATAAATGTTCGAAAAAAGTTAAATTGGTCCTCAAAATTTTTTTCGGAGCTTTGTTTTTTGGGAAAAAGTGAGTTAGATTAACACAAATACGTTCAAAAATCTTAACGAGCTTCTGGCAGCGCATCTGCGTCGGCTTCAGGTAATCATTTAGGCCATCTTTTTTCACTTTCAATTGTATCGGTTTGCCCCTTGTCAATTTTGGGTAGTTTTTTCTCACTAAGTTATCGGTTGGCCTCATTTTTTCTTTTGAGTTTTCCTTGAAGAAACGATAGAGTCAGATAAAGTGGAAGTAAAATAAAAGAAACTTCGTAGTCTGTCTGCCTCACAATCAACTTCTGGCAGCGCATCTGCATCGGCTTCAGGTAATTATATACGCCATCTCAATTCCATTTTTTTCACTTTCGGTTTATTTTTTGTATCTGTTTTCCCCTTATCAATGGTGGGTAGCTTTTTTCATTTTTCAGTAGGTTATCAAGTTTGCCTCAATTTTTCATCTGAGTTTTCCTTGAAGAACCGATAGAAACTGATAAATTGGAAGTAAAATGAATAAAGTTTCCGTTTTAATCTCATAGCCACTGTATGTTTCGCTAAATTAGGTTGTAGTTATTAGAAAAAATGGCTTTAATTTTTAGTTTTGGTTTAATTTTCATACGGTTTATTTTACCGTTTTTAAGAAATATATATATTCTCTTTTTAATATTGAATCTAAATGGATCTTTTAGTTTTGTCTCCTTTGAATGGATTCTCCGTATTTTTGTTTTTTTCTAAGCGATGAAGATTTTTTGGTTTGATTACTCAGTGTTCGTTTAATTTTTTCTTCAGCATCAGTGAGCCCCTATCTCTGCTTTGAACCAGCGCCTGTGAATTTCACCTTTGTTCCGAGCGAGGATGATGCTTCTAGTGGCACCACCAGAGGAGGACGCGAGGTCACCGTATACACCTATCAGGCAAGATTGAATGGTTTCTGTTGCGAATAAAAGTTTTAATTACGTATTTGCTCTTCGTCAATGTTTTTGGTATTACAATGTTAATTTGGTGAACCACATTTCGACAACTACGGTTCTTATCGTGGCTTGTACTGCTTTCAAAGTGGTTATGTTTTTTTACAAGTTGCGGTTTTTTCCTAGGAAAATGTGCTCCTGTCAAGTTTGGTGGTATCGAGCATCACTTTCAGCGACAGTCCTGCTAGTGCTACATATCGATTTGTTATAACATTGTATGACGCAGATGGCACCGAAGTTGCTCAGTCATCCAACGCTGACAACGACCCTAACTATAAGATAGACAACTTGGTAAGTTTCCGAGAGCTTTAAAAGATTTTTTAACAAAATTTACCCGCGTTTAGGAAGAGAGCTGGAGTTTCAATGTTCCCTTTAATAACTTTGTTTTTTTAGAGTTTGTCTCCATTTTTATCTGAAAGATTTACGGAACTCCATTTGAGATATTTTTTGAGCGGATCATCTTACTACCTAGTCATTTTCAGACTGGAGTGATGTGGTTGTTTTTTCAAAGTGAAAAGTGTGTTTTGCTGTATTGCTTAAAATCTTTTTTTTAGTCGGTTAGCAAGAAAACGAATCGCGTAGATAAGACAGCTGTTGCAAACACACCAAATGGAAGTCCCATATTAGCTGCTGTAGTTAAGCTGAGGCTGAGGACAGCAACTGCTTCATCGGGAAGTGTGACAATTTGGTTGGCTCCAAGTTGTGCGGGTCAGTAATCAAATTACAACTTCTAACTGTGGACGTTAAAAATAAGTGCTTTAGATTTCGGTCAAGTTTTATGCAACTTGTTAGCTTATTTGTTTCTTTTAGCTCTTTTAGAAAAGATGTCAGTTTTCTGTCAACGTGAAATGTGAATCTTTGGTGCAAACTGTTTTTTTATTTTAGTTGTAACAAGTGGATCCGTCTCCCAGAGTGCGTCCGGTAGGTGCAATTTTTGTTTGTATATTTTAAAAATCCTTTTTTGTTTCATAAATCGTGTTGAAGTTCCTTTTTATATTTTTAGGTATTACCTGTGAATTTTAATTCGCATGCTAATACAAATTTTTCTTGACTTTGAACATTTTGCATGCATTTCTCGAATAAGCTGGAGAGATTTGCAAAAACCTTCCTCAGTTATATTTTCTTTGAGTTGAACCGTGCCAGTAAGAGACATCTTGAGAAAAAATCTCCAAACGCTAAGTATCATTTTTTTGCAGACGCTCCCTTTCTTTATATTGGAAACTTCAGGATAATCATGACGATGCTATGTTTTAAGCAAAATTCTGATTTCATTTTTAAAGATAAGTTGCACTCACTTTTTTTTGGTCTTCTTTGGTTAGTTTCTTGGACAATTGGTTGCGCTATTAGTGAATGCATTTAATTCCATGAATTATGATAGACTGGTTTGTTACTTCTGGTTTGTATGTGAAAATGAGTGTTGTTTGCAGGTAGTCTGTCTGCTTCACCGTCAGTTTCTGGCAGCGCATCTGCGTCGGCTTCAGGTAATCATTTACGCTATCTGAAGACAATCTCTTTTCTTTTTCAACTGTATCGGTTTGCTCCTTGTCTATGGTGGGTAGTGTTTTTCTTAATATGGTATCAAGTTTGCCTCAATCTTTCTTTTGAATTTTCCTTGAAGAAACTATAGAGACAGATACAGCGGAAGTAAAATATTTGAAACTTCGATTTTAATCTCATAACCACTGTATGTTTCTCTAAATTAGCTAGTAATTATTATAAAAAATGGCTGTAGTTTTTGGTTGTGTTTTATCTCTTATACGTTTTTTTGCATTATACCGACATTTTTAATCGTTCATTGTTAAGGGATCGACTTCTGTGGATGCTAGACTCACTGATCACGACGGATGGAATGAGTCTTTGATTGCTGTTATAGACTGACTTTTAATTTGAGCGCTGATAGTTTGCTTCAAACTCGTTAACTTTGTTTTTCTTGGAGCTTCTTTTTTTGGTCTCAATAAATGCTCGAAGGAAATTAAATTGGTCCGCAATTTTTTTTTCGAGGATTTATGTTTTGGGAAGAGTGAGATTAATACAATTTCGTTAAAAAATCTTACTGAAATCCTGTATTTCGGTTTTTTAGTCTCCATTTTCTTCTGTGTTTTGTATAACAGTAAATCCAGGAACAGCATTGTCATGTTTAACTTTTATTAAACATTTCTCTGGATAAATTCTTTAACAATTCTGCAAATCTGAATTGTGAGTTGGGATGGAAAATTGTCTAAAGATTCACTCCAAGGTTTATCTAAGAGAATGAGCAGCGATCTGAATGTAGCGATGCTTTGCGGCCCAATTTTCAGTTAAATAGGTCACTGTGTTTTTCAAGTTATTTCAATTGTTTGGCTTCTGCATGCCTAATTTAATTATTTTGCTAGTTTTGGTACTGCTTTTTCTCAAAACATATTGACACTTTTTTGTTGGGCGATAAGTTCTCCAATACTATTTTCCGCTCACACGAAAGATTTATTTAGTGATCAACACTTGTGTATTGTATATAATAATGAGCGTTGTTTTGCAGGTAGTCTGTCTGCTTCCCCATCAGCTTCTGGCAGCGCTTCTGCGTCGGCTTCAGGTAATCATTTACGCCGTCTTTTTTCACTTTCAATTGCATCGGTTTGCGCCTTGTCAATGGTGGGTAGTTTTTTTCTCAATAAGTTATCAGATTTGCCTCATTTTTTCGGCTGAGTTTTCCTTGAATAAACTATAGAAACGGATAAATCGGAAGTAAAATAAATGAAATTTGGGTATTAATCTCATAAGCACTGTATATTGCTCGAAATTACCGTGTAATTATTTTAAAAAATTGCTGTAGTTTTTGGTTGTGGTTTATCCTTTTTAGGTTTTTATTTGCATTTTACCGACATTTTTAATCGTTGACTGTTAACTAATGGACTCCTGTGGATGTTGGACGCACTGATCACGACGGATAGAATGAGTCCTTGATTGCTGTTATAGACTGAATTTGTTTTTGGCTTGAGCGCTGATAGTTTGCTTCAAACTCACTAACTTTTTTTGATTGGATTTTCTTGTCTGTTATTAGTCTCCATAAATGTTCAAAAAAAGTTAAATTAGTCCTCAAAATTTTTTTCGGGGCTTTGTTTTTTGGGAAAAAGTGAGTGAGATTAACACAAATACGTTCAAAAATCTTTACGAGCTTCTGGCAGCGCATCTGCGTCGGCTTCAGGTAATCATTTAGGCCATCTTTTTTCACTTTCAATTGTATCGGTTTGCCCCTTGTCAATTTTGGGTAGTTTTTTCTCACTAAGTTATCGGTTGGCCTCATTTTTTCTTTTGAGTTTTCCTTGAAGAAATGATAGAGTCAGATAAAGTGGAAGTAAAATAAAAGAAACTTCGTAGTCTGTCTGCCTCACAATCAACTTCTGGCAGCGTATCTGCATCGGCTTCAGGTAATCATATACGCCATCTCAATTCCATTTTTTTCACTTTCGGTTTATTTTTTGTATCTGTTTTCCCCTTATCAATGGTGGGTAGCTTTTTTTCATTTTTCAGTAGGTTATCAAGTTTGCCTCAATTTTTCATCTGAGTTTTCCTTGAAGAACCGATAGAAACTGATAAATTGGAAGTAAAATGAATAAAGTTTCCGTTTTAATCTCATAGCCACTGTATGTTTCGCTAAATTAGGTTGTAGTTATTAGAAAAAATGGCTTTAATTTTTAGTTTTGGTTTAATTTTCATACGGTTTATTTTACCGTTTTTTAAGAAATATATATTCTCTTTTTAATATTGAATCTAAATGGATCTTTTAGTTTTGTCTCCTTTGAATGGATTCTCCGTATTTTTGTTTTTTTCTAAGCGATGAAGATTTTAAATGAAGACATTTTTCTTAATTTGCATTTACTTTTGCCAAGATATATCTTTTAGTGGTTATGGTATTCACCTTTAATTTAGTAGCTCCTGCTCTGCTCGACTTTAAGTTGCTGGTAGTTTTCGAACCGTAGTTGAAGTCAAGGACTCGCTAATTAAAACCACTTAATTGGCAAATAAATAGGTCCAATTCCCCTAGTCATAATCCGACGGTTATCTTGACGTGTGCATTAACGTACAATCTGGCAAGATATCTTGCAAGATAATCGTCGGAGTTCGTGCTAGGGTCACTCACTCACTTCTGTTTTCAGGAAAATTGTGTGATGGACAGAATTGTTGCGAAATTCAATAGATCACCTATGATCTTGTTTGTACGTAGTATTAAAATTTCTTTTTTATGGCAGACATTCAGAAGAATTGTGCTGCACTAGGCAATTATCTCCTATTTTCAAGTATCAACTTTTTCGTTTGGCTATGAACACACTCAATCTCACACACGCCCGCATATGCACACACACATACAAACCCGGGTTGAACAAATTTACGTACCATAAAAAGTGCCATATATGGTACCTTGCTGTTGATATAATAGCACGCGCAATAAAAATCACACACACACGCACCCATACACACAACCACAAACACACACACACGCAGATATATATATATATATATATATATATATATATATATATCCTTGTCCACTTAAACTCACACTTCATTCAGCTCCACAATAACACTTGCACGCACGCATGCAAACACACACAGACACACAGTACCGCTATGACTTAAAAATTAAAAACACCTACGCTTACCTTTCCAATTACACTTACATGCAGACGCACAAATATCCAGACACACACAGTTTCACACTCATGTTTTGGGAAAGAGTGAGATAAACACAATTTTGTTAAAAAATCTTACTGAAATCTTTTATTTCGATTTTGTAGTCTACATTTTCTTTTCTGTTTGTATAAAAGTATATCCAGGAACAACATTGTCATGTTTAAATTTTTTAAACATTTTTCTGGATAATTTCTTCAACAGTTCTGCGAATCTGAATTGTGAGTTGGGATGGAAAGTTGTCAAGGATTCACTCTAAGGTTTATCTAAGAGAATGAGCAGCAATCCGAATGTAGCGATGTTATGCAGTCCCATTTTTAGTTAAACAGGTCAGTGTGTTTTCCAAGTTATTTCAACTGTTTGGCTACTGCATGCCTAATTTTTTTTAATTTTGCTAGTTTTGGTACTGCTTTTTCTCAGAACATATCGACACTTTTTTGTTGGGCGATAAGTTCTCCAATACTGCTGTGCGCTAACACCAAAGATTTATTAAGTTTTCAACACTTGTGTATTGTATATAATAATGAGCGTTGTTTTGCAGGTAGTCTGTCTGCGTCACCATCAGCTTCTGGCAGCGCATCTGCGTCGGCTTCAGGTAGTCGTTTACGCCATCTTAAGTCCATTTTTTTCATTTTCGGTTCGTTTTTTTGTATCGGTTTTCGCCTTATCAATGGTGGGTAGCTTTTTTCAGTAGGTTATCAAGATTGCCTCAATTTTTCTTCTGAGTTTTCCTTGAAGAAACGATAGAGACAGATAAAGTGGAAGTAAAATGAATGAAACTTCGGTTTCAATCTCATAACCACTGTATGTTTCTCTAATTTAGCTTCTAATTTTTATAAAAAATGGCTGTAGTTTTTGGTTGCGGTTTATCTTGTTTACGTGTTTTGTTTACTTTTCAACGATATCTTCAGTCGTTGACTGTTAGCGGGTAGACTCCTGAGGATGTTAGGTGCACTAATCACGACGGATAGAATGACTCCTTGATTGCTGTTATAGATTGACTCTTAATTTTGGCTTTAGCGCCGATAGTTTGCTTCAAACTCACTAACTTTTTTTTGATTGGATTTTCTTGTGTGTTATTAGTCTCCATAAATGTTCGAAAAAAGTTAAATTGGTCCTCAAAATTTTTTTCGGGGCTTTGTTTTTTGGGAAAAAGTGAGTGAGATTAACACAAATACGTTCAAAAATCCTAAAGAAATCTTTTAATTCGGTTGTTTAGTCTCCACTGCCTTTTCTATTTTGTATAAAAGTTTATCCAGGAACAACATTGTCAAGATTAGCTGTTTTTAACAGTTCTCTGGATAATTTAATTAACATTTCTAGGAATCTGAGTTGTGAATTGGGATGGAATTTTGTTTAAGGATTCATTCTAAAGTTTATCTAAGAGAGTGAGCCGCAATTTGAATGTAGCGATGTTTTGCAGCCCCAATTTTAGTTAAACAGGT
This sequence comes from Convolutriloba macropyga, assembly GCF_964194025.1. NCBI lineage: Eukaryota > Metazoa > Xenacoelomorpha > Acoela > Convolutidae > Convolutriloba > Convolutriloba macropyga. Next base: position 68,926,028 of record NC_134471.1, read on the forward strand.
CAGTGTGTTTTCCAAGTTATTTCAACTGTTTGGCTACTGCATGCCTAATTTTTTTAATTTTGCTAGTTTTGGTACTGCTTTTTCTCAGAACATATCGACACTTTTTTGTTGGGCGATAAGTTCTCCAATACTGCTGTGCGCTAACACCAAAGATTTATTAAGTTTTCAACACTTGTGTATTGTATATAATAATGAGTGTTGTTTTGCAGGTAGTCTGTCTGCGTCACCATCAGCTTCTGGCAGCGCATCTGCGTCGGCTTCAGGTAGTCGTTTACGCCATCTTAAGTCCATTTTTTTCATTTTCGGTTCGTTTTTTTGTATCGGTTTTCGCCTTATCAATGGTGGGTAGCTTTTTTCAGTAGGTTATCAAGATTGCCTCAATTTTTCTTCTGAGTTTTCCTTGAAGAAACGATAGAGACAGATAAAGTGGAAGTAAAATGAATGAAACTTCGGTTTCAATCTCATAACCACTGTATGTTTCTCTAATTTAGCTTCTAATTTTTATAAAAAATGGCTGTAGTTTTTGGTTGCGGTTTATCTTGTTTACGTGTTTTGTTTACTTTTCAACGATATCTTCAGTCGTTGACTGTTAGCGGGTAGACTCCTGAGGATGTTAGGTGCACTAATCACGACGGATAGAATGACTCCTTGATTGCTGTTATAGATTGACTCTTAATTTTGGCTTTAGCGCCGATAGTTTGCTTCAAACTCACTAACTTTTTTTTGATTGGATTTTCTTGTCTGTTATTAGTCTCCATAAATGTTCAAAAAAAGTTAAATTAGTCCTCAAAATTTTTTTCGGGGCTTTGTTTTTTGGGAAAAAGTGAGTGAGATTAACACAAATACGTTCAAAAATCTTAAAGAGATCTTTTAATTCGGTTGTTTAGTCTCCACTGCCTTTTCTATTTTGTATAAAAGTTTATCCAGGAACAACATTGTCAAGATTAGCTGTTTTTAACAGTTCTCTGGATAATTTAATTAACATTTCTAGGAATCTGAGTTGTGAATTGGGATGGAATTTTGTTTAAGGATTCATTCTAAAGTTTATCTAAGAGAGTGAGCCGCAATTTGAATGTAGCGATGTTTTGCAGCCCCAATTTTAGTTAAATAGGTCATTGTGTTTTTCAAGTTATTTCAATTGTTAACTCTCGGCTTCTGCATGCCTATTTTTAATAATTTTGATAGTTTTGGATTTGCCGTTTCTCAAAACATATCGACACTTTTCTGTTGGGCGATAAGTTCTCCAATGCTGTTTTCCGGTAACAGGAAAGTTTTTTTAAGTGATCACTACTTGTGTTTTGTATATAATAATGAGGGTTGTTTTGCAGGTAGTCTGTCTGCTCCCCCATCAGCTTCTGGCAGCGCATCTGCGTCGGCTTCAGGTAATCATTTACACCATCTTTTTTCACTTTCAATTGTATCGGTTTGCCCCTTGTCAATTTTGGGTAGTTTTTTCTCACTAAGTTATCGGTTGGCCTCATTTTTTCTTTTGAGTTTTCCTTGAAGAAACGATAGAAACTGATAAATTGGAAGAAAAATGAATAAAGTTTCCGTTTTAATCTCATAACCACTCTATGTTTCTCTAAATTAGGTTGTAGTTATTAGAAAAAATGGCTTTAATTTTTAGTTTTGGTTTAATTTTCATACGTTTTTTCTTACCCTTTTTTAAGAAATATATATTCTCTTTTCAATAGCGAAACTAAATGGATCTTTTAGTTTTGTCTCCTTTGAATGGATTCTCCGTATTTTTTTTTCTAAGCGATGAAGATTTTAAATGAAGACATTTTTCTTAATTTGCATTTACTTTTGCCAAGATATATCTTTTAGTGGTTAAGGTATTCACCTTTAATTTAGTAACTCCTGCTCTGCTCGACTTTAAGTTGCTGGTAGTTTTCGAACCGTAGTTGAAGTCAAGGAGTCGCTAATTAAAACCACTTAATTGGCAAATAAATAGGTCCAATTCCCCTAGTCATAATCCGACTGTTATCTTGACGTGTGCATTAACGTACAATCTGGCAAGATATCTTGCAAGATAATCGTCGGAGTTCGTGCTAGGGTCACTCACTTACTTCTGTTTTCAGGAAAATTGTGTGATGGACAGAATTGTTGCGAAATTCAATAGATCACCTATGATCTTGTTTGTACGTAGTATTAAAATTTCTTTTTTATGGCAGACATTCAGAAGAATTGTGCTGCGCTAGGCAAGTATCTCCTATTTTCAAGTATCAACTTTTTCGTTTGGCTATGAACACACTCAATCTCACACACGCCCGCATATGCACACACACATACAAACCCGGGTTGAACAAATTTACATACCATAAAAAGTGCCATATATGGTACCTTGCTGTTGATATAATAGCACGCGCAATAAAAATCACACACACACGCACCCACACACACAACCACAAACACACACACACGCATATATATATATATATATATATATATATATTTATATCCTTGTCCACTTAAACTCACACTTCATTCAGCTCCACAATAACACTCGCACGCACGCATGCACAGACACACAGTACCGCTATGACTTAAAAACACCTACACTTACCTTCACAATTACACTTACATGCAGACGCACAAATATCCGGACACACACAGTTTTACACTCATGTTTTGGGAAAGAGTGAGATAAACACAATTTCGTTAAAAAATCTTACTGAAATCTTTTATTTCGATTTTGTAGTCTACATTTTCTTTTCTGTTTGTATAAAAGTATATCCAGGAACAACATTGTCATGTTTAACTTTTTTAAACATTTTTCTGGATAATTTCTTCAACAATTCTGCGAATCTGAATTGTGAGTTGGGATGGAAAGTTGTCTAAGGATTCACTCTAAGGTTTATCTAAGAGAATGAGCAGCAATCCCAATGTAGCGATGTTATGCAGTCCCATTTTTAGTTAAACAGGTCAGTGTGTTTTCCAAGTTATTTCAACTGTTTGGCTACTGCATGCCTAATTTATTTAATTTTGCTAGTTTTGGTACTGCTTTTTCTCAGAACATATCGACACTTTTTTGTTGGGCGATAAGTTCTCCAATACTGCTGTGCGCTAACACCAAAGATTTATTAAGTTTTCAACACTTGTGTATTGTATATAATAATGAGTGTTGTTTTGCAGGTAGTCTGTCTGCGTCACCATCAGTTTCTGGCAGCGCATCTGCGTCGGCTTCAGGTAATCCTTTACGCCATCTCATGTCCATTTGTTTCACTTTCGGTTCGTTTTTTGTATCGGTTTTCCCCTTATCAATGGTGGGTAGCTCTTTTCAGTAGGTTATCAAGATTGCCTCAATTTTTCTTCTGAGGTTTCCTTGAAGAAACTATAGGATCAGATAAAGTGGAAGTTAAACAAATGAAAATTTGGTTTCAATCTCATAACCACTGTATATTTCTCTAATTTAGCTTCTAATTTTAATAAAAAATGGCTGTAGTTTTTGGTTGCGGTTTATCTTGTTTACGTGTTTTGTTTACTTTCCAACGATATCTTCAGTCGTTTACTGTTAGCGGGTAGACTCCTGAGGATGTTAGGTGCACTAATCACGACGGATAGAATGAGTCCTTGATTGCTGTTATAGATTGACTCTTAATTTTGGCTTTAGCGCCGATAGTTTGCTTCAAACTCACTAACTTTGTTTTTCTTGGAGATTCTTTTTTAGTCTCCATTAATGCTCGAAAAAGTTAAATTGGTCCTCAAATTTAACTTTTTTTCGGTTATGTAGTCTCCATTCTCCTTTCTGTTTTGTATAAAAGTATATTCAGAAACAGCATTGTCATGTTTAACTTTTGTTAATTATTTCTCTGGATAATTTCTTAAACAATTCTGCGAATCTGAATTGTGAGTTGGGATGGAAAGTTGTCTGAGGATTCACTCTAAGGCTTATCTAAGAGAATGAGCAGCAACCTGAATGTAACGATGTTTTGCAGCCCCATTTTTAGTTAAATAGGTCAGTGTGTTTTTCAAGTTGTTTCAACTGTTTGGCTTCTGCATGCCTAATTTAATTAATTTTGCTAGTTTTGGTACTGCTTTTTCTCAAAACATATCGATACTTTTTTGTTGGGCGATATGTTCTCCAATACTGTTTTCTGCTAACACGAAAGATTTATTAAGTGATCAACACTTGTGTATTGTATGTAATATTGAGCGTTGTTTCGCAGGTAGTCTGTCTGCGTCACCATCAGCTTCTGGCAGCGCATCTGCGTCGGCTTCAGGTAATCATTTACGCCATCTCATGTCCATTTTTTTTTACTTTCGGTTCGTTTTTTGTATCGGTTTTCCCCTTATCAATGGTGGGTAGCTTTTTTCAGTAGGTTACCAAGATTGCCTCAATTTTTCTTCTGAGGTTTCCTTGAAGAAACGATAGAAACAAATAAAGTAGAAGTTAAATAAATGAAAATCCGGTTTCACCTCATAACCAATGTATGTTTCTCTAATTTGGCTTCTAATTTTTATTAAAAATTGCTGTAGTTTTTGGTTGCGGTTTATCTTATATGCGTGTTTTTTTTACTTCTCCCCGATATCTTCACTCGTTGACTGTTAGCGGTTAGACTCCTGTGGATGTTAGGTGCACTAGTCACGACGGATAGAATGAGTCCTTGATTGCTGTTATAGATTGACTTTTCAATTTTGGCTTTAGCGCCGATAGTTTGCTTCAAACTCACTAACTTGTTTTTCTTGGAGTTTCTTTTTTTAGTCTCCATAAATGCTCGAAAAAACTTAAATTGTTCCTCAAATTTAACTTTTATTTAGCTTTTGTAGTCTCCATTTTCCTCTCTGGTTTTTATAAAAGTATATTCAGGAACAGCATTGTCATGTTTAACTTTTATTAATTATTTCTCTAGATAATTTCTTTATTAATTCTGCGAATCTGAATTGTGAATTGTGATGGGAAATTGTCTAACGATTCACTCTAAGGATTATCCAAGAGAATGAGCAGCAATCTGAATGTAACGATTTTTTGCAGCCCCATTTTTAGTTAAATAGGTCAGTGTGTTTTTCAAGTTATTTCAACTGTTTGGCTTCTGCATGCCTAATTTAAATAATTTTGCTAGTTTTGGTACTGCTTTTTCTCAAAACATATCGACACTCTTTTGTTGGGCGATAAGTTCTCCAATACTGTTTTCCGCTAACACGAAAGATTTATTAAGTGATCAACACTTGTATATTGTATGTAATAATGAGCGTTGTTTTGCAGGTAGTCTGTCTGCGTCACCATCAGCTTCTGGCAGCGCATCTGCGTCGGCTTCAGCTAATCATTTACGCCATCTCAAGTCCATTTTTTTAAACTTTTGTTTCATTTTTTTGTATGGGTTTTCGCCTTATCATTGGTGGTTAGCTTTTTTCAGTAGGTTATCAAGATTGCCTCAGATTTTCTTCTGAGTTTTCCTTGAAGAAATAATAGAAACAGATGAAGCGGAAGTAAATTAAATGAAACTTTGGTTTCAATCTCATAACCACTGTATGTTTCTCTAATTTAGCTTCTACCTTTTAAAAAAAATGGCTGTAGTTTTTGGTTGCGGTTTATCTTTTATACGAGTTTTGTTTACTTTTCACCGATATCTTCAATCGTTGACTGTTAGCGGTTAGACTCCTGTGGATGTAAGGCGCACTAATCATGACGGATAGAATGAGTCCTTGATTGCTGTTATAGACTGACTTTTAATTTTGGCTTGAGCGCCCTATAGTTTGCTTCAAACTCGCTCACTTTGTTTTTCTTGGAGTTTCTTTTTTTAGTCTCAATAAATGCTCGCAAAAAAAATATAAATTTGTCCTCTAATTTTTTTCGAGGCGTCATGTTTTAGGAAAGAGTGAGATTTACACAATATCGTTAAAAAGTTTTACTGAAATCTTTTATTTCGATTTTTAGTCTCCATTTTCCTCTCTGTTTTTGTTTTGTATAAAAGTATATCCAAGAACAGCATTGTCATGTTTAACTCTTGTTAATTATTTCTTTGGATAATTTCTTTACCAATTCTGCGAATCTGAATAGTGAATTTGGATGGAAAGTTGTCTAAGGATTCACTCTAAGGTTTATCTAAGAGAATGAGCAGCAATCTGAATGTAACGTTGTTTTGCAGCCCCATTTTTAGTTAAATATATCAGTGTGTTTTTCAAGTTATTTCAACTGTTTGGCTTCTGCATGCCTAATTTAATTAACGTTGCTATTTTTTGGTACCGCTTTTTCTCAAAATATATCGACACTTGTTTGTTGAGCGATAAGTTCTCCAATACTGTTTTCCGCTAACACGAAAGATTTATTAAGTGATCAACACTTGTATATTGTATGTAATAATGAGCGTTGTTTTGCAGGTAGTCTGTCTGCGTCACCATCAGTTTCTGGCAGCGCATCTGCGTCGGCTTCAGGTAATCCTTTACGCCATCTCATGTCCATTTGTTTCACTTTCGGTTCGTTTTTTGTATCGGTTTTCCCCTTATCAATGGTGGGTAGCTTTTTTCAGTAGGTTATCAAGATTGCCTCAATTTTTCTTCTGAGGTTTCCTTGAAGAAACTATAGGATCAGATAAAGTGGAAGTTAAACAAATGAAAATTTGGTTTCAATCTCATAACCAATGTATGCTTCTCTAATTTGGCTTCTAATTTTTATTAAAAATTGCTGTAGTTTTTGGTTGCGGTTTATCTTTTATACATTTTTTGTTTACTTTTCACCGATATCTTCAATCGTTGACTGTCAGCGGGTAGAATCCTGAGGATATTAGGTGCACTAATCACGACGGATAGAATGAGTCCTTGATTGCTGTTATAGATTGACTTTTCAATTTTGGCTTTAGCGCCGATAGTTTGCTTCAAACTCACTAACTTGTTTTTCTTGGAGTTTCTTTTTTTAGTCTCCATAAATGCTCGAAAAAACTTAAATTGTTCCTCAAATTTAACTTTTATTTAGCTTTTGTAGTCTCCATTTTCCTCTCTGTTTTGTATAAAAGTTTATCCAGGAACAGCATTGTCAGGTTTAACTTTTATTAATTATTTCTATAGATAATTTCTTTAACAATTCTGCGTATCTGAGTTATCAATTGGGATGAAAAGTTGTCTAGATGTTCATTCTAAGGTTTATCTAAGAGAATGAGCAGTAACCTGAATGTAACGATGTTTTGCAGCCCCATTTTTAGTTAAATAGGTCAGTGTGTTTTTCAAGTTGTTTCAACTGTTTGGCTTCTGCATGCCTTATTTAATTAATTTTGCTAGTTTTGGTACTGCTTTTTCTCAAAACATATCGACACTTTTTTGTTGGGCGATAAGTTCTCCAATACTGTTTTCCGCTAACACGAAAGATTAATTGAGTGATCAACACTTGTGTTTTGTGTGTAATAATGAGCGTTTTTTTGCAGGTAGTATGTCTGCGTCACCATCAGCTTCTGGCAGCGCATCTGCGTCTGCTTCAGGTAATCATTTACGGCATCTCAAGTCCATTTTTCACTTTCGGTTCATTTTTTTGTATCGGTTTTCCCCTTATCTATAGTGGGTAGCTTTTTTCAGTTGGTTATCACGATTGCCCCAATTTTTCTGAGTTTTTTTTGATGAAACGATAGAAACAGATAAAGTGGAAGTAAAATAAATGAAACTTCGGTTTTAATCTCATTACCACTGTATGTTTCTCGAAATTAGCTTCTTTTATTTTTATTAAAAAAATGGCTGTAGTTTTTGGTTGTGGTTTATCTTTTATACATTTTTTTTTTACTTTTCACCGATATCTTTAATCGTTGACTGTTAGTGGGTAGACTCCTGTGGATGTAAGGCGCACTAATCATGACGGATAGAATGAGTCCTTGATTGCTGTTATAGACTGACTTTTAATTTTGGCTTGAGCGTCGATAGTTTGCTTCAAACTCACTAACTTTGTTTCTTTTTTAGTCTCTATAAATGCTCAAAAAAAGTTAAATTGGTCCTCAAATTTTTTTTGAGGCTTCATGTTTTAGGAAAGAGTTAGATTAGCACAATATCGTTCAAAATCTTACTGATATCTTTTGTTTCGGTTGTGTAGTCTCCATGTTCCATCTCTGTTTTGTATAAAAGTATATCCAGGAACAACTTTGTCATGTTTATTTTTTTTTAAAGTTTCTGGATATTTTTTTAACAATTCTGCGAATCTAAATTGTGAATTGAGATGCAGAGTTGTCTTGGGATTCATTCTAAAGTTTATGTAAGAGAGTGAGCAGCAATTTGAATTTAGCGATGTTTTGCAGCCCCATTTTTAGTTAAATAGGTCAGTGTGTTTTTTAAGTTATTTCATCTGTTTGGCTTCTGCATGCCTAATTTAATTAATTTTGCTATTTTTGGTACTGCTTTTTCTCAAAACATATCGACACTTTTTTGTTGGGTGATAAGTTCTCCAATACTGTTTTCAAATAACTAGTAAGTTTTTTAAGTGATCACTACTTGTGGTTTGTATGTGATAATGCGTTTTGTGTTGCAGGTAGTCTGTCTCCGTCACCATCAGCTTCTGGCAGCGCATCTGCGTCAGCGTCAGGTAATCAGCTGCTACTTTTTGAATGAATTATTATTATGGTTTTGAATTGTATCTGTCTTCGTCGTGTTTTTGGGTAATTGTTAGTTACAAATTATCAAACGCTCTCATTTTTTGAATCCTAATTTTTTTGTAAACGAAACAATTGGATGGCCTCCACTTGAAATTGTTGGTAGTTTTTTCAAGTGTGTTTTTAGCAAACGATGATTCACTCTTTTCCCATATTTTGATATGTTTGATTTTCTTCTTGATATTTTTGGTTTTCAAAATATTTCAGAATATTTCTTAACTATATTTGACTTTTTTGATGATTTTGATTTTGAAAGTTTCGCAAATAATATTTGGGCATAGTATTTATTAATAGTAATTGGAAAAAAATTTGCTGTACATTTATTGATATATTACTGTCAGCGGAAGAACAAGTGGCTGCACGTTGCTTTTTCAAGCTTTTCGACAGACCAAGTTTTGGGCAATGATTGTGCTTTTATGTCACTTTCTATGTTTGAGTGATATGCTCTATTTGTTTTTTTCTCATTCGATCTCTATGGTTTCATTACTCTGATTTAATTTTTTCTTCAGCATCAGTGAGCCCTTATCTCTGCTATGAACCAGCGCCTGTGAATTTCACCTTTGTTCCTAGCGAGGATGATGATTCCAGTGGCGTTACCAGAGGAGGACGCGAAGTCACCGTATACACCTATCAGGCAAGATTGCTTGGTTTCTGTTGCGAATAAAAGTTTTAACTACGTTTATGCTCTGCACCAATGTGTATGGGATTAGAATGTTAATTTGGCGTTCCACATTTTGACAATGGGTTCTTATCATGGCTTTAACTGCTTTCAAAGTGGAAATGTTTTTTTTCAAATGGTTTTTTTTCTAGGAAAATGTGCTTCTGTCAAGTTTGGTGGTATCGAGCATCACTTTCAGCGACAGTCCTTCTAGTGCTACATATGGATTTGTTATAACATTGTATGACGCAGATGGTACCGAAGTCGCTCAGTCATCCAACGCTGACATTGACTCTAACTATAAGATAGACAACTTGGTAAGTTACCGACAGTTTTCAAAGAATTTTTTCTTTTAGGAATTAAGCTGGAGTTTTAGTGTTTCCTTCAAAAAATTTGTTTTTTAAGAGTCCGTTTCCTTTTTTGTCTATAAAATTTGCGGAATTCCCTTTGAGACAGTTATTGCGGGGATCATTTTACTACCTGGCCATTATCAGACTGAATTGATGTGGATGTATTTTCATGGTGAAAAAATGTGTTTTGCTGTACGGCCGAAAATCTGGTTTTAGTCAATTAGGAAGAGGCCGAATCGCGTAGATGAGACAGCTGTGGCAAACACACCAATCGGAAGGCCCATATCAGCTGCTGTCGTGAAGCTGAGATTGAGTACAGCAACTGCTGTATCAGGAAGTGTCACAATTTCATTGGCTCCAAGTTGTGCGGGTCAGTAATCGAAGTGCAACATCTTACTCTGAACTTTAAAATTAAATGAACTTCAGATTATTTTCAAGTTTTTACTCAACTTATTAGCATTTTTCTCTCTCTTAGCTCTATGAGAAACGATTTCATGTTTCTGTCAAGCCTAATTATGAAGCAATAAGTAAGTATTTGGTGGGAAATGCTTCATTTTCTTCTGTTGTTTCAGTTGTAACAATGGTATCTGCCTCCCAGAGTGCGTCCGGTACGTGCACTTTTCATTTGTATTTATATTCAGATAAAAATGTGTACGCCTAAAAATTTTTTGTGTTCTTTGAACGTTTTGCATGTATTTCTCGCTATTTTTTGTACCTTTTTTTCAAAACATATCGGCACCTTGTTTTGTTGGGCGATAAGTTCTCCAATATTGTTTTCATATAACAAGTAAGTTTTTTAAGTGATCACTTTTTCTGGTTTGTATGTGAAAATGAGTGTTGTTTGCAGGTAGTCTGTCTGCTTCACCATCGGTTTCTGGCAGTGCATCTGCGTCGGCTTCAGGTAATCATTTTTAAATTGGTCCTCAAATTGTAAAATGCTAAATTGGTCCTCATTTTTTTCGAGGCTTCATGTTTTGGGAAAGAGTGAGATTAACACAATTTCGTTAAAAAATCTTACTGAAATCTTTTATATCGGTTTTGTAGTCTACATTTTGTTCTCTGTTTTGTATAAAAGTATATCCAGGAACAACATTGTCATGTTTAACTTTTTTAAAACATTTTTCTAAATAATTTCTTTCACAATTCTGGAATCTGAATTGTGAATTGGAATGGAAAGTTGTTTAAGGATTCACTCTAAGGTTTATCTAAGAGAATGAACATTAATCTGAATGTAGCGATGTTTTACAGCCCCATTTTTAGTTAAATAGGTGAGTGTGTTTTTCAAGTTATTTCAACTTTACCTTTTGGCTTCTGCATGCCTAATTTTAATAATTTTGCTAGTTTTGGAACGCCTTTTTCTCAAAACATTGACAATTTTTTGTTGGGCGATAAGTTCTCCAATACCGTTTTCCGCTAACACGAAAGTTTTTTTAAATGATCAAAACTTTTGTTTTGCATGTAAAAATGAGCGCTGTTTTGCAGTTGGTCTGTGTGGGTCACCATCAGCTTCTGGCAGCGCCTCTGCGTCGGCTTCAGCTAATCATTTACGCCATCTCAAGTCCATTTTTTTAAACTTTTGTTTCATTTTTTTGTATGGGTTTTCGCCTTATCATTGGTGGTTAGCTTTTTTCAGTAGGTTATCAAGATTGCCTCAGATTTTCTTCTGAGTTTTCCTTGAAGAAATAATAGAAACAGATGAAGCGGAAGTAAATTAAATGAAACTTTGGTTTCAATCTCATAACCACTGTATGTTTCTCTAATTTAGCTTCTACCTTTTAAAAAAAATGGCTGTAGTTTTTGGTTGCGGTTTATCTTTTATACGAGTTTTGTTTACTTTTCACCGATATCTTCAATCGTTGACTGTTAGCGGTTAGACTCCTGTGGATGTTAGGTGAACTAGTCACGACGGATAGAATGAGTCCTTGATTGCTGTTATAGATTGACTTTTAATTTTGGCTTGAGCGCCGATAGTTTGCTTCAAACTCGCTCACTTTGTTTTTCTTGGAGTTTCTTTTTTTAGTCTCAATAAATGCTCGAAAAAAAATTAAATTTGTCCTCAAATTTTTTTCGAGGCTTCATGTTTTAGGAAAGAGAGAGATTAACACAATATCGTTAAAAAGTTTTACTGAAATCTTTTATTTCGATTTTTAGTCTCCATTTTCCTCTCTGTTTTGTATAAAATTATATCCAAGAACAGCATTGTCATGTTTAACTCTTGTTAATTATTTCTTTGGATAATTTCTTTACCAATTCTGCGAATCTGAATAGTGAATTTGGATGGAAAGTTGTCTAAGGATTCACTCTAAGGTTTATCTAAGAGAATGAGCAGCAATCTGAATGTAACGTTGTTTTGCAGCCCCATTTTTAGTTAAATATATCAATGTGTTTTTCAAGTTATTTCAACTGTTTGGCTTCTGCATGCCTAATTTAATTAACGTTGCTATTTTTTGGTACCGCTTTTTCTCAAAATATATCGACACTTGTTTGTTGAGCGATAAGTTCTCCAATACTGTTTTCCGCTAACACGAAAGATTTATTAAGTGATCAACACTTGTATATTGTATGTAATAATGAGCGTTGTTTTGCAGGTAGTCTGTCTGCGTCACCATCAGTTTCTGGCAGCGCATCTGCGTCGGCTTCAGGTAATCCTTTACGCCATCTCATGTCCATTTGTTTCACTTTCGGTTCGTTTTTTGTATCGGTTTTCCCCTTATCAATGGTGGGTAGCTTTTTTCAGTAGGTTATCAAGATTGCCTCAATTTTTCTTCTGAGGTTTCCTTGAAGAACCGATAGAAACTGATAAATTGGAAGTAAAATGAATAAAGTTTCCGTTTTAATCTCATAGCCACTGTATGTTTCGCTAAATTAGGTTGTAGTTATTAGAAAAAATGGCTTTAATTTTTAGTTTTGGTTTAATTTTCGTACGGTTTATTTTACCGTTTTTTAAGAAATATATATTCTCTTTTTAATATTGAATCTAAATGGATCTTTTAGTTTTGTCTCCTTTGAATGGATTCTCCGTATTTTTTTTCTAAGCGATGAAGATTTTAAATGAAGACATTTTTCTTAATTTGCATTTACTTTTGCCAAGATATATCTTTTAGTGGTTAAGGTATTCACCTTTAATTTAGTAACTCCTGCTCTGCTCGACTTTAAGTTGCTGGTAGTTTTCGAACCGTAGTTGAAGTCAAGGAGTCGCTAATTAAAACCACTTAATTGGCAAATAAATAGGTCCAATTCCCCTAGTCATAATCCGACTGTTATCTTGACGTGTGCATTAACGTACAATCTGGCAAGATATCTTGCAAGATAATCGTCGGAGTTCGTGCTAGGGTCACTCACTCACTTCTGTTTTCAGGAAAATTGTGTGATGGACAGAATTGTTGCGAAATTCAATAGATCACCTATGATCTTGTTTGTACGTAGTATTAAAATTTCTTTTTTATGGCAGACATTCATAAGAATTGTGCTGCTCTTGGCAAGTATCTCCTATTTTCTTCAAATTCGAACGAACTTTTCCGTTTGGCTATTAACACACTCAATCTCACACACGCCCACATATGCACACACACACACACACACACACACATACAAACGCGGGTTGACCAAACTTACGCACCATAAAAAGTGCCATATATGGTACCTTACTATTGATATAATTGCACGCGCAATAAAAATCACACTCTCCTGCACATGTACACACACACACGCACCCACACACACAACCTCAAACACACACACACACATATATATATATATATATATATATATCCATGTCCACTTAAACTCACACTTCAATCAGCTCCACAATAACACTCGCACGCACGCATGCACACACACACACACAGACACACACTATCGCTATGACTTACAAAACACCTACGCTTACCTTCACAATTACACTTACATGCAGACGCACAAATAACCAGACACACACAGTTTCACACTCAAAACCTTCACACACACACACACACAGACACATCCACACGCGCGCTCACATACTTCTTACACACACTAAGATTTTTGTCCTTGTTGATTCAATCACTTTTGATGCTAAATGCATTAATCGCGGGCCATTAAACAACTTAACGATTTCGAGCTCCAATGTGTTTTTGGGCGACTGAGCATTGTTTTTTCGTGAAGTTTGTTAGAAGGTTGAGAGAGAACAGCGTAATGTAAATTGTGCATCAGACAAGCTTGACAAGAAGCTCTTTTTGGTTAACATATACTTGGCTAGAGCAAACCTTGTGGAACAAAAGAACGTGAGAATGGGTTGTAATAGATACCCGCGTTCGAGCGCTAACGACCACTTGGTGTGATGGTGAGAACACTAGGCTTGCAAGTAAGAGATGATGGCTCGAATCCAGTACTGGTCCATTTATTACAGTAGTTGCGCCTGCTTAGACCCCCTAACAAAGTTCAAGTTTTATATGTTATTAAAACAAGCAGGAGTTGTGGGTGAGTTGTAGTTTGCACCCCAAGTTCCTGTAATGATTGAATTTGCATTTAGTCAGACTTCATTTCACTATAATAATCATTTTCTGAGGCCTTTTCACAGTTATTTGGTTGAAGTTCAGTGGGGTCGTTTTGAATGCGAAGCTGGCAAAGCATCCAAGAAAGCCGGAGTTCATGTTAAGTTGATTTTTACGACGAAATACTTGTTAGGAATTACCGATTGTGGCTGGTCCTAGACTGTATTGTTATGTTGTTTTTTATTTTAAAATATCTGAATTTTGAAACAGGTTCCGATGTTGATTTGGGCTTTGTTTAAATTGGCATTTAAGTTGCACTGGGTGCATTAAGTTAGCTTCTAAGTTATATCAGCACATTACCAACCATGGCAGGCATTTTATTTTGTAACTAATTGTTTTTCAATAGTTTTCGTCGATTACATTGAACTGTTCACAATGGCGTCAAATCTGCAGTAAATCAGTTTTTCTTGTTGTAAAAATCATGTTTTTTTTCCTGCGCACAGCTTTGTACTCTTTTATAATGAAATTATTCGTTGTTCACTAGACAAAATGAGCACCTGAAATGGAAATGTTTTAACAACTACAATGATTGAATAATTGTCAACGCGTGGTTCCACTGCGCATTAGGATACTTCTTACACTTACCGTAAGAGACAAGAGCGACCCCGACAAAAGTGACAAAGACATCAAAACTGCGGAAATTATTGGTTTTTAAACCTCGGAAAGTAGTTACCTTAGCGCGAATATTAAGGACGTAATTTTGCGCAGAATAGTGACAAAAATCTGTCCGCCTTTCTCGCGCGTCATCAAATTCTGCAATCGCGGACATTTGTGACGAATTCCTTCAATTTTGAGCAAATTTGAACTAGTTTTTGCTGTTCCTGTTGTCCACGAAAGCCTATAAAGCCCTGTCTTAAATCATGGGAGAGCGGACAACGCTGACTTCAGCAAGCAAATTTGCTTGCTCAAAATTTACTTGCTCAAAACGTATATGCCCTAATTCTTGAGTATTAGAGTTTGGTCAATCTGTTTATCTTATTTCTTTAGTTGTGTCAACTCATGGAAGGCCACAAGCGTCTATCGTGGCTATTTTCCGGCAATCTGCCGGCTATGTTTGACTATTAACACACTCAATCTCGCACACGGCCACATATAAACACACATACAAATATAATCAAACTCACCACTGTTAGAGCAAAAAGCAAGAGCCGATTAATACATGGTAGAGGAAAAAGCCTCCTCTTTTTTCACTTTACTTGGAAGGGAACTATCTCACTTGGTCTTACCAATAATCCTTGTTCTAGCATCTGTGAGCGAATACGAGTGCTTCGAGACAACAGTTGGTCCAATAACTTTTAACGCTACTGATGACGATGGTGCCAATGGTGGAACTGGAGTCACGCTACCAATCTTCGCATATGCGGTTAGTTAAAACACAACCTCTCAGGTACTTTTTATGCTCATGGGAAGGCAAATAAATAGGAAAAAGGGTGATGTAGAACTGCTTGAAGTTTTAACGTTAATCAAATTAAAAAGCATTGATGTTTTAATTGATGTTTTAACGTTAATCAAATTAACGTTAATCAAAAATTAAATAGTTATCTTGCAAGATCTCAAAGGCTCAAACGTTAAAATTAAAAATTAAAGTTCTGCGCTCAATTTTTTTTATGTACAGCTGCGCGAAATGGCTGCTTATTAAAAACTTTAAAATGTCGATACGTCTCCAATCACACTTTTTATCTCATGTAATTTTGGTTCCCTCAGAATTTTTTCAAAATTTTTTGTGCTAAATGTGATGAACTCCAGAACAACAATTTCAACAAAAAAGTTTAATCAAATTGTGCATATTCTCTGTCAAATTATGTACAAACTGACACTTATTTAAAAGCTAGTATTCACCTGCCTTTTATAGCTACGGGATTCAACGAATCTGTACGTGGCGCCGAAAGCTTCAACTTTCCCCGTTTAAAAATAAAAAAATACAAGGAGGCTCGTTAATGTGCGTTCGCACATGATGTTCCGACCCGTGCTCATCTACAGTTTTGACATAACTGTCAACCAAATGAATAGATGTTATACAAACTACTAAATGAATTACATAATGCCATGCCTCATTACAGCGCTCACGAGATCTCACACCATTAATAAGACTACGGGAGAAAAAATCAACAACAATATAGGCAAAGAGAAAAAAAAACATTTTTTACAGCAAAATTTCAACATCTAAATTTAAAAGCACCTAGTAACAACGTCAAAACACAATCAGAAGAAACCTTTACTACAAAAATTTACTTTTTCGTTACTAAAAAGCAGATGAGACTTTATTTTCATACGACTAGGCCTTTAATTGACAAAAAGTAGCAATAATGAGGCAAAATTCAACCAATTTTTTTAAACCAAATATTTACAAACGTCCTAAAAACTATTAGCGTTTAACAAAAAAATCTTGATAAGTTTACTAAGAAGTCTTTAAGAAACCAATAGAGTCTGTCTCTGGTTAGACTAAGACACGGAAACGGACTAAAGATGAACATAAATAAAAAATTAAAACCAACTTGCGAAAACACAAATTATTGAAGCCATTTTAATCTTTCGCTGTTATCTGAACATTTTGTTTTTTATTTCAAATGTTGATTAGACTATTTTAGTTAAAACTATACTGAAAGAATAGGTTTTTTTTACTTGGGCCCCTTATGAAAATCATTCGGATCATTCGGTTATTTTGCGAATATGCTTAAAGAACTGAAAAGGGAATACAAATATTGACCACTAACAAAACTTTTATGAAAACGCATATTGTTCAACAGGAAAACATCAATTACGACGTAATATCAATAGCCACTTTAATACTCAAACTACAGGAAACTGGATGAGGCCTCTCAATGATGAGAATTAAATACAAGTTGACAAATATAACAACAAAAACTCAAAAGCTTAAAACAGAGTTTGAGAAAAAATAGTATCTGAAACTTTAAACTAAAAAACTTACATCATAAACTAAATGCATCGAGTAATTTCATTTGTCAAACACTCAGTTAGTGGCTCATGAGAGCTCTCAGCTCTTTACAACTACTTAAAGAACAAAAAACAGGCAAAAACAGCAAACTGAAAAAAAATGGGAGAGAAAAGTGTCGAAGCCATTAAAAAAAGAACTAATCATTAAAAAATTTTCATTTTCAAGCAATTTTTTTTTAGCAACAATGACAATGGCTTTAACAAACCAACAAATATGAACAAATATATTAAAAGCACGAAACTTTTTTAGAAAACACGTAGTATCAAAGCTTTCAACGGAAATCAATTAATAATGAATAAGTTATAATAAGCTATGCTTTGATGAAGAGGCAATAATTTGTGTAATTCTTAACTCAATAATATATCAATAATATATCAGAATACGTCTTATGACTATGAAAACGACAACAAATACAGGCAAAAACCAAAAAATCAGAAGAAAAGTCCAAGAAGACAGTGTCGAAGCCATTAGAACCATACTTTTTTTTCACTGCAAACTTTACCAATGACTTTTTGAAAACCTTTTATTTGCCACTTAGAACTTGCGCTAATAGGATAATGTGGCTAGATTTCAAAAAATTGAAAATTTTGACAAAAATAACCAAAAATAAAAAAAGATTTTATGAACAGTCGTCGCATCTAAGTCATAAAGACTATAGTTAGAAATTAAAACAGCTATCCAGATTAATCTTCAATGCCGTAGAAAGCAGGGGGTCCTGTTAATAGTGGTGAGACTGACTTACGGTTCACAGAAACAAGTTTAAGATCGGTTAAAGTTAAAAAAATGAATTTTAACTAAAAGTCTTAACAGCCATAAGCTGTCCACTCAACTTACCATAGGCTCCCTTACTTCTCTTTAGAAGGCCCATTGCTTTTTAGTCAACGAGTCTGTGTCATAGGACTGCAGAATTTTAATAAAATCTCAAAAATTAAAGCAAAGTTTCAATAAAAATTACGAAAACTCAGAGTCGGAGCCATAAAAATTGAGTGATTCCCTGAAAACGAATTTTTTGTTCAATGGACATCATTTGACTGTAAAAGAGGTTTGTCATGAACAGAACCTGGATTTGAAAAGTGACTAGTCTCTAAGTAACTCTAAAAAATAATTTTAAAAAATATGAAATGGTTTTCAAAATACCAGCTCTCAAATAGAAATCGAATTTTTGTGATAGTATACTTCCCTATGAGACAAAACTACCCTTTTTATGGATTTTCGTCTGTTAGAAGCACAAGATTGTTTAATTTGCAGCATAAAACTTAAATTTGAATACATATTTTTTATAGAAAAAATGTTATTTTGAACAAAAAAGTGAACAAAATCATGCCAAACATCACGTGTTCACACAAAATTTTAAACCTCGATAACTCCTCGAAAAACACGAAAATAAAAAATGTTTTTAATTCCGAACTCTACGCTGATCGAGCTTTTTAATGATACCACTCACATATTTCTCTACGATGAATATATCGATCGGCCAAAACTGTCTGAACAAAATAACCCACTTGAGTATATAGTTCCTCCCCCCTCAAGAGGGGTCGGAGCAATAAAATAAACCTTGCAAACAGTAGTTATTCAACATAAACTCTTTTTTTGCTTGTGAAAAAAGGATGCCTCATAATTTCTGGGTCTGGTTTAAAAAAACGACAAGTGCCCGCTGTTTTGAAAAAAAAATAGAATCTTTGAAGAAGTGTACAGTAAAGATTGTGTTCATTTTTGTATGCACTCAAACACAGCGCCAGTTTTTTTGAAAAATTCCTCCAGCAAGTAAAGAATTTACATAAACAGCACTTCAGCCGTTATTGATCCGCTCAAAACGCAAATTTTAGCCATTTTTTTTTTAATTTATGCCGTTCAATTTTTTGGAGCTATTTTGTCCCCGCAGTTTTTTTATATACACGAGATAAATAAATTGATATACACGAGTTTTTATTCACAAAAAATTCTCATATGCCAAATTCTGTATCATTCTTACAAGAGACATGGATTACAACTATAACTTCATATGATCAAAATGTTGTTTTGAATAGAAAAGCAAATGAAAATCATAAACGCAAAAACCTCTCCTATTTCATGTGGCCACTGGGCCAAAGCACAAATTCCACAAAGGTGCGTCTTTCGTGCTTGTTGTGAAGCTGCGTCCAAAAATGTATCATAATAATTTTTCGAAAAAGAAACTTATTTGGAAACTGATAATAAATGTTGAGTATAATAAGTTTACTCAAAATAAAATTTTGAAAAATCATCTGAACTTCGAATCTAATATGTTGGAAAAATTATAAATCAACTCTATCCGCAAATTTTTCCTCTTGCGTTGCTTTTTTTTGCTAATTATAGTCATTTCTAGCTTTCCTTTTTTCAAAATATCCAACTCAGTTCTGATGAAATCCTGATAAGCGCGGACAAATCACTTTTCATCTTTGAAAGAAAGGAAAATGAAACAAGAACGTCTCTTTTGAAACTTTCCCGTCTTATCAAAACGGTGTAATACGTAAGGTTTAGACAAACAATGATGGCTGAAATAAAGTTAAGGGTGAAAAAAATCAGGTATCAAATTCCGTCTGCTCGATCTTATGCACTAGAGTCTTCTAAGGCACGCTTGTTAGATTTATAAAGTTATGCGTTTGTTGTTAATTGCTTTCAAACGAAAATTGAAGCAATTATTGTAAAAGTGCGGGTCTTTTTTATTCTAAATTTTTGCTTGACAGTTTTTGCTCTTTTCTTCCGAAACATTTTTCGATTTCTCAAATGACATTATCACGCTTCACTTCTTCATTTTTGAGTGATCTCGTTTTCTCTCACTCCTGATTGTTTTCTGAGAAGATAAAGTCGATTGTGAGAGAAAGAGAATTGTAGCTGGAAGAGCGCAGGTGGTAAATTGTATGCTTTCTAGGCTGGTGGGAGCGAAACAGAATAGATGCGATTTTTTTGTATCCATCCATCTAAAAAATCTACACCCTCTCTAAATTGAATTGCCACCCCGTCTCGTTGGGGAGTAATTCCAATGGAGAGTAACCATCAATGAAAAAACATAAGCAATACAACGCCGCTTTTGGGAAAACTTCTTTAGGCTACAAAGACTGCTTTTTAATCATTCAACAACTGAGTGCAACTACTGTTCCCAAAAATAGGGAACGGATGAAAGCCATTCAAACATATCTAATCAAACATATTGATTATCGTCAGTGGGTCTGATGACAGTAAAGGATAAAAACTGATCGGATAAACCAACTTTTTTTTAAAATTATATCAAATAATAGAACTATTTCTGAATACAGAATTAAGTTTGTTCTACAAGATGTGTCGTCAACATCTCAGCATTTCAATAACTTTAATGCTTAGGAAACTGGTCCACGCTGTGAAAATGATTGTATGGTTGACACTAAAAAGCCGGTTTCGCATAAACATGCTGCCATCTCTTAAACATTTGTTACAATAACAAGTTCTAATTCTCAGTAAAAATTATGTTTGTGTATCTTTCAAGATTGATTATTTTTTACTTCAGAATCATACCTAAACGTTGTTTACTTTTGAATTGTCACGATTTTAGCGATGTCTATTTTAATTCATAAATAAGTAACGGGAAGTGTTTATAGATGTTGATGCTTCAAGCCTGTTACATAGGCTTTTAATAAAGAGAAAACAAATAATATTTCAAATAAATCAAATAATGTTTAAATTGCTATCTGAAATGTTAAGTAGCTCATTTTAATTTATCCTAACTATAATTTTCCAACAGTTTGTTCACTAAATCAAAAGTTTTTACGAAATTGTTAGTAATAGTAGAAAAATTCTTGAATGTGCCGATTATTGAAATTTGGGTCAATTTATTCCTAATGATCCGATATAGTCGGCACTAAAAAGCCTATCTGGCGTAAATATGCTGCCAGCTCTTAAACATTTGCTACAATGTAAAAACTAAAATAGTAAAAAAAACCTTCGTAAAAACTAAAAACAGTACCACGAAATTTGTTTAGCATGCTAAACAAATTTCATGGTGCTGTTTTTAGTTTTTACGAAGGTTTTTTTTAATATTTTAGTTTTTAGATTGTAGCAACTGTTTTTTACTCGAGTTAAGGTAAAAATTTACGTTAACTCTGTTAAGGTAAAATTACCTTAACTTTATTTAGTTAAGGTAGTGAGGCCTT
This sequence comes from Convolutriloba macropyga, assembly GCF_964194025.1. Taxonomy (NCBI): domain Eukaryota; kingdom Metazoa; phylum Xenacoelomorpha; order Acoela; family Convolutidae; genus Convolutriloba; species Convolutriloba macropyga. Next base: position 68,947,233 of record NC_134471.1, read on the forward strand.
AACTTTTCAAGTAAAGTTCAATTAAAGTTAGGGTAGTTAAGGTGAGTTAAGGAAAGGCAAATCTACCTTAACAGTTAAGGTGAGTTAGGATGTTTTTTAAGGTAAAATTACCTTAACTTTATTTAGTGTGCAGAAAGCAACTAATATAAAAAATCAGTATTATAATGTTGGTTTCAATTGTCTAGGAGGACGTATTGCTACAAGGTGTGTATATCTCTGGGATCACTTTCAGTGACGGTTCCCCTCGTGGTCTCTATCGCTTTGATGTAGTCATCGAAGATGCGAGCGGTAATGAAGTAGCCAGATCGACCAACGCAAACATGGACGCCAACTACACGATAGAGCCACTGGTCTGTGTTCTTTTCCTCAAACTCATACTATCATGTTGCATGCTATTTGATTATTACTTTTTATTACGCTGATTATTACATTTGATCATTACACTTTTATAATTTCTTATCAAGCTAACAAAATCCTTATCAATACAGAAAGCGCATTTCTTTGTTCACACAGGTTTTTGAACATGCCTTTTTTGTCAAGGGAATATAAGATTAGCCAAATATAAATGCAACTTATTGTTTGATTGGTGTTTTTTTGGCCTAACTGAAAGTCAAATTTGTAACTCTGACCCTCTTTAAAGTCGAAGTACAGCAAAGCCTTCATTGGAAATATAATGTTTTTTTTTATACGAAATACCATCATTTTTAAATATTTCAGATTTTTTATGTGAAATACCATCATTTTTTAAACATTTCACATTTTTTATGTGAAATACCATCATTTTTTAAACATTTCACATTTTTTTATGTGAAATACCATCATTTTTTAAACATTTCACATTTTTTTATGTGAAATACCATCATTTTTTAAACATTTCACATTTTTTTATGTGAAATACCATCATTTTTTAAACATTCCACATTTTTTTATGTGAAATACCATCATTTTTTAAACATTTCACATTTTTTTATGTGAAATACCATCATTTTTTAAACATTTTTTTTCGTGATTTGTCGCTAAATTGATTCACGAGTCAGCCAATAGAAAGTAATCTCGAAGTCCAACGATCGAGTGATTAAATATGTTTACTACTCGAAGTGAATTAAGTGTTCCGATATTGGTTGAATATTGTTTGGTATAAATTGTTTTTGTAGCTTATTATTTCTATTATTATCATTTGAAACCCGTTAGTGAATTTATTGCCTCCCTTTGAAGCAAACTGCATTCACATCTTCCTCCCACGTGCAGGCTGCAATAGGGAGGATCATATATGGAAACTTGGTTAGCATAGCAAGATCATAAAACGGATAATTTGTTTCGACTTTTTTGGACCATATATGGTCCGTTTTATGGTGAGTAAGTTTGGTCAACCCGTCATTTGCTCTGCCCGTCGTTTGAGAACTAATCGTCTGACGTTGTCGGATGTTTTAGTTTTGAGTTAAACTTGTTAGAAGTTTAACTTCCTAAACATTCCCCCTAGTTTCTATCAGAACAATTGAAAAGATTGGCAACTGTCAAAGTTTGTTTATTAGGAACGAAACTTTTTCGGATCAATTTTCTGGAGATAAACTATGGCCGACCTCGTTTTTTTTTACAAATGCTCAATGAAAAATCTCAGGACTTTTTTCCACTTTCTCATTTGTATCGGCTGCTTCGAGATTCATCCAACGACGTTTTTTTTTGTTTTTAGACATTGAATAATAACAGACGCAATCCTTCTACAGCGGCTGTTGCCAATGTCCGAAATGGCACAACAATACTGGGTTCTGTGATCAAACTTCAACTTAGAGTCGCGGGTCCAACTACGGGAAGTGTCACATTCTTCGCTACACCCAAATGTTCAGGTAAAGAGATTTAGTTTAGTTTGTTGCAAATGAAAGCTAAAATATTGTGAAAATGTTGCCAATTTGCATGTAGTTGTTTGGCGAAAGAAAGTAATCTTTATTACATAGTCTTGATTATATTGGCAATTTGGCTTTTACGCTAGTAGGATCTTAGGGTGTAATCAATCAATGCACGCAATGTTTGAATCGGCCGCGTCTTTTCAGCGAATTTAAGCATAATATTGACAGATTTGGATCCTGTTTTGTAAAAACCTCAGCCCAAAAAATTAATAACAAGAAGACATCAATGTTCTGCCAATAGTTTCATCATTTTGTTCAGTGGTAACAATCATGACGTCACTTTCGGCATCTGCTTCTGCCTCGGCCTCCGCGTCAACCAGATACACAACTGAGAGATCAACTTCTACCTCCACCGAGTGTGACCGATGCGACGTTGACAGCACGACACTGCCAGCCAGCGCCAGACCAAACTTCATGTCACAAACAAACAAATTCGTCAAATTAGAGTTCGATTCTTGCTACAAGATCACGGATCTCCTTGTCAAGTTTGAGGGTGGTATAACAAGCACCGAGCAGTTTGAGTTCTACCTGATGGTCCAAGATATCAACGGTGACACTTTCGTTGCCCTGGAGTCGACCTCAGAGTTCTACTACAAGGAAATTGCTGCGGGAAATATTCTCAAGACGGATAACAACTTCGATGTGGTCAGTATACGAGCTGCACAGTCTGCTAAGTCATTAGATTAAATTGGCCCCACATAGTGGATGAGGAGGAAGAGAAGAGGGGGAGGGGGGATATATGCTAAATTTTTCAGTCAAGTTTGACCTATCGATTTATTCATCGTCAAAAATTGTGGGGTATCATAAGAAGTAAGAAATAGCATTAACCGTAGAATAATTTGGTCAGAGAGTTTTTTATTTTGCTTTTCTCAATGAGCTATGCAAGCTAGAACTTTTTTTGAATATTACGCATCTTTTGTTTATTTTTAATAGACGCCCTCATCTTCTCAGCCGGCTATTATAGCGCTCCTATTTTTTTTTTACAATTCAAAGAATTTGAACTGTATTGGGCGCTGTCTTTTTACGACTCGAAGAGGAGTATTGGAGAATTCCTTTTTAATCAATTTTATTGGAGTGAATTTTGAAGCGGGAAATAAAACACTTGAAAAAATTTGAAGTGATTTTGTTGCTGAACAAATTGAAAAGTGGAGCGAAAGACAGTGGTTTTTGTTCATATCGCTTATCGAGTGAGCTGTTTTCTAGAGAGCGAGAAATTGAGGTGTGAAAAAAAATTCTGCAAGCGAGCGAACTTTTTTGTTCACGTGCGGCATTTTAAAGCAGTTTTTTTTCGATTTTTTGGTTAAGAGTTTTGGTTATAATTTTAATTTTATTTTAGGCCGGTTTTGGTAGTGGTTAGAAGGTTTATGGAAATTCATATTAATTTTATGCTAATTTGGACGTTTTTCATTTATTTTATTGATTTTTGGGGTAATTTTTGCGTTTTTTTATTGCTTTGTTTTACTGGCTCAAATGGGCATTGAAATGACCCTTTCTACTTTAAGATAACAATTGGTTACCATTTTGTAGATATGTATCATTTTTTGTTGAGAAATATGACAAAAAATGGCGAAAATTGGAACTATTTTTCTTATTTTTTTCTGCAGTTTTTTGTTTTTTTTTCTGTTTTTTAGACAAGTTTCTTAGCCTATTATGGCTTGCCTATTGTTTTGCCAGCCTCTGGATGTCCTATTGGCTGAAAAGATCTTATTTTTTGGATTTGTATGCTTTTGTAATATTAAAAAATTATTAACTTTTTCCAGTTTTTCAGTGCAAGTTGTTTTTTAGAGCTTTTTTTTCATAATTTGGTCTCAAGTATTTTTACAAATTCACATAAGTAGTTTTAGTAAGTACTAGTTGTTTTGATGAAGTCGTTTTGGCAGAGATAGTTATTTCAGGATCTCAATTTATAACAACATTTGATAAAATTTGATCAGACGTTTTTATTATTTTAATAGATTTGCTTTATGGTTTTGTTTCAATATAATCATAAAATAGTGGAGGAACGTTTTGTCTGATGAGTAGTTGGATGGCGTTTAATTGGATATCCACTTTGAGTTGTTTCCGGAATTCTTCCGGATATGTTTTTTTTAAGATCTGTTCACACATTTTCACGATTTTTGAAGTCAAACTGGAGTCGTGATTTTGGTCAAGCCGAAAGAGTAAGTGGAGCGAAAAAACGAGTGGTTTTGCGGCAGGAAATTTTAAAATTATATGCCCTTATTTCTGAGTAATAGAGTCTTGAGTGTTAATATCGAATATTAATTTTGATAAAGCTCCATTAGGGCTTTAATAAGCTGGTGGTCGATCTGTCAATCTTATTTCTTTATTTGTTTCAATTCATGGTAGGCCACAAGCGTCCATTGCGGCTATTTTCCGGAAATCTGCCGCTATGTTTTTGCAATTAGAAATATTTGGTAATTTTGGCAAAAAATGGTGCTTTTCAGTCGCTTTCAGTCAGCAGTTATTGAAGTAAAAATTTCTGTTAACTGTTTTTACTATTTTTTCTTGATTTATGAGCATTTTTCGACATATTTTAGTTACTTTTTTAGATTCTACAACATATAGCATGCCTACATCCTACATACTCTCCATAACTGACTCTATAGGAATACTAAATTGTTTCTGCGAAATTTTTTTAAAGCAAACATATATCAGTGAAAATTCTGTGAATTTGAATTGTGTCAGGACTTGTCCTGCTATGATTTTTGTTTCGTCGTCCGACGCTCTTTTTCATCGTCCACAACTCAGAAAAGCTGAAAAAGTCATGCATTCTTTTGAATGGTTTCTTCCTTTCAATGAAGGCATTTGAGCGCGTGACGTCATTTCTCACTCTCTGTAGTAAAAGTTTTTAAGTTATTTGCGTGATAAGATGTTGATCATACATGACTTACCTCGCTCAATAAAAATGACTTTTGCACTTTAAAAGTTTACTTCGAACTAGTTTAAGCTCAAAGGAACTCATTTATGTAATAAAAATTCCCAAAAATCCTTCTGTGGAGTGAATTTTAACAAGGCTTATTAATTTATCGCCCAATGTTTTTTACATAGCTTTTTGAGCGACTTCAATATTTTTAAAATTTTTAACTTTTAGTTTCTAATTATATTATACGGCACAAGTCTATTTCCCAGCTATTCTGGTAATGAGCTGGCTATATTTTCAAATTAATTACCTTTAAAATCTTTTAGAGTGGGTTAATTCAAAATTATCTCTTCTGGTTAGAATTAATCAGAAATATTGAAAACGTTCAAAATTTTAATTGCTATGTTATGCTGCTAATTTCTGCTACTAATCTGCCAATATGAGACAAGTAGTCGTCTAGTTTGAATCAAGCTCTTGCAGTTTTGTGAGCCAATTTTTTTTCGTGGAAGAATAAATCATAGTAATCGGAGCGAAAATAGTTTTCAAGTTTTAATAAATTTCTGCGATTGAGATTTGCTTCGGAGCCTTCCTTCTTTGTCATTTTTCTACGTCTCATTTTTCCCAGCTTTGGTTTCTAAAAGCTTTAGTGTTTTCATCTTTTGGTAAAAGGCAAGTAGCAGAGCTGAGCTGAGTTTTACTAGTCTTAATTAAGAATAAACGAAGTCTCGAGAGTAGCCGAAGAGGTACCGAGAATACATAAAATCATGATGTGAGGGCATTTTGTTGGCAGTTTACACCCCCTCTCCTCTAGCTCTCTCAGTAAAGCTTAAAACTAGCATTCCTAAGTCCCAGCTAGCTTTCGGCGAAGCCAACCGCTTGACAGTCGTTTGAGAGAATTTCGGTCGGTCAACTTTAGTCGTGTTTCCAACAATGTTATAATAAAATTTGTAATGTTATATGTAAATATCTGTTTAAGGCTGAACTTTTGCGACTGGAATCTAATGCAATTCTTTTCACCAATTTACAAAACGCAACTGATAAAAGAATACCCACAGTTTATGATAGAGCTACGTCACCAGGCTACACTATATACGAATGGGCTACACCAACCTACGACATTACAAACTTCGAAAACGTGCAGTATATCTACTTGCTGTTCACGCTCACAGCAGATGTTCCTCTCGTCGGTGTGAGCGCATTTGTCCAGATGGACGCCATCGACCCCACCTATTGTGGTACCACCACATGTGAAGAGTTGGCTGGAAACTGTGAGTATTGGTTATCAATAGCCGCCGGCATCTTCTCAGCTGGCGAGTATTTCGTTTTGATTTTTTTTTCAATCGAAACTATTTGGATGGTATTTTCTCTTATTCTAGCTGCGAAGCTGTAAGCTGAGCGGAGCTATACTGCAGTGTTCGTGTTTTCTTAATTTAAAAAATTTGAATTGTATTGGGACGCTGTTTTTTTAGCTTTCTCGCTAGTTGTTTTTTTGTTCACATGCGGCATTTCGAGATTGATTTGAACTGTTTTTTTAATTTTTTTATCTGTTTTTTTTTCAAAATGGTTTTTCCAATCCATTAATAGTCCATTCTAGATCTAGTTCTTTTTGTATAGTCAATGAAAATTCTTTGAATTATGCCAACGTTTGTCCTTCTATGTTTTTTTGTTTTGTCGTCTGGCGCTTTTTTCGTCGTTTTGCATTTTTTTTCTCAACGCAATGTCGAATCAGTCAAATTTTCTAAACTAATCCTTCGTCCCACCAACGGCATTTGTGCGGGTGACGTAATTTCTCCGCTTGCTCTAGTAAAGCTTTTTCGATCATTTGCTTGATTAAACTTTGATCATACCTGACTTAACTCACTCAATAAAATGACTTTTACACTTTTTAACTTAAGTTTAGTTTGAATTAGTTTAAAGGAACGCAACATGTGTTATAATTGTCTCTAATCGAAAGGCTGCTGCGGAATGAATTTTAACAAGCTTTATTAAGTATTCGCTGAATGTTTTTACATGGCTTCTTTAGCGGGGTCTTTTACATGGCAACTTTTTCAACATATATCTGTATCTGTTTCTATCTATATTATACGACACAAAAGTCCATTTGGCAGGTAATCCTGCAATTCCAAGTTTTCCGTTCGCGCTGTCTTGCTTTTTTGAATGGAAACATCGGTATTGAACACGCTGATACCAAACGTATCTACAATTAAAAGCTCTGTAGAATTTAAATGCTTTAAATTTTTGTAAATATGTGAAACTATTTTTCTGTGTGGCTAGTGATGTTCAAATGGTCCCCTTGTCAGTTAAAGGGTTTTCGAGTTGCGCATTCAGTGCTTTCTATTTAAGGATTTGTAATTCAGTGCTTCTCTTAAGTTTCAAAATATGATAAGCAGGTAAAGCCAGTGGGCATTAGGTTGCATTAGAGTCCTCAAAATGATTTTAGTAGTTATTCGGTTGCATTATTTGCCGTTGTTTCTACTGAGGCTTCAATGGAAGGTAAATAGATCACTTTTTAAATTTTTTGATGTTTTTTGCGTTTTTGAGATTTTGATAAATCGCTATTAGTATTAGCGGCCGTACGCATGCTTTAGCTGTTTTTCAAGTTTCAAGAACCTAGTGTCTTTAAGTGCCGAAGCCTAACTTCAATGTTTTGAGCACGAATTGGTTGTTTTTCTTCTTTTGTTTTCTTAGTTTTTTTGTTGTTGAATAGTTTTCAAATTGACTTTTGTCACAGATCATAGAGTTCTTGTGAACAAACTAATTTTTAATGGCTGTTTTTTGAGGTAATAACGAAGTAAACATAAACTGTATTGATATTTGCAATGTTATCAGGTTATCTGAGAAATTTTGTCTTTTTTTCACTTTTATTGACCAATTACATTTTTGAGGCATGTGAGTGCGTTGATGGCAATATTATAGCTGTGCAAATTACATGCTCTTATATTCTTACAAGTTTCTTAGATGCCCAAAATTTACGTTTCTTATTTAATTTTAAGATACCTGGTCCAATATTTACTGATATTGATAATAGCCTCTTTACGCTCTAATTAAGAAACAGGAATGAACATTGTCACGATATAAGTGATGGCACCGAAATTTTGACTATTTTACGTTCTTTGTTAACCGAATTGGAGTCACTAAGAAATCACTAAGGGCTCTTTTGCAGCCATCTGCTGGATATTATTTGGCGTCAAAGACTTTCAGATCATTTTTTTTACAAAAGGGGGCATTTTTATTGTTCTGGAGCTTGTTACTGATTTTTTGTTTTCAGAATATCTCTTAATAATCGTTAGTTTTTACAGTTTTTGTGTTGTTTTTAATTGCGGTCAGTTTGTAGTAACGTTTAACTTCGTAGATTCTACGGTTGTCCTGTCGCTGTTTTGTGCCACCGATTTTTTAGTCCCCGATTGTTTTTTACCGACGAAGGTCCTGATTCCTTGTCATGCTAAACTAAGTCGCTGAGGTTGTGCAAAGTTTGTGCTTGTAGTTTTATACTCCCTCACCCTACATTGCTAAAGGTGGGTTATCAACAGGTGGGAATCGAGGAGGGTTTCTTTTGAGTGACCATGGTTTGGCAGTTCTCGAAAAAATTGTATGTTATTTGACCAGCCTTTTAAAAATATCTTATGCTACTGCAGCTGGTTCGAGCTTTGACATACTGGTGATTATATCTCTGAAGACTTTCCAACTGGGCATAATTCATACAAGCCCATCCATCTAACCACTTGCTTGAACGACTTGGACTGATATGTTGATGATAGCCCTCCCAGCAGTTTGGAGAGATGGCTGATGATGTTTTTTAATTGATCAAAACCTCCTAATAGTGTGCTCCTTGCTTTCAATTTGCGCTCATAGCTATGCGGGGCTTGTTTCACGCGTTCCGAGTTAATAGCAATCTAGTTCCCGTCGTTAAACCTGGTCTGTTATCGAACTGTTATGGTTGTGTCATACAATTCTGCTGGATTTTTAATTGCTCTTGAACGAAGTTCATTATTGTAAACGTGTGTGTGTCTTTTTTATGCAAATTTTTCGCTTGACCGTTTTGAATTTTCGAGTGACTTTTACGCCCTTGACTTTTTGCGTTTCGCGTGATCTAAAATTCTCTCTCTCTCTCTCAATCACAATTTCAAGCAGCTGAACTCAACTGGCGGCAATTTCATACTAAAAGTCAAACGAAAAGTGCGCCGAAACTGGTCTCATTTTTCACTTTAAATCCTAATAAGGGTATATGTTAACCTCTAATGTGGCTTTTTGAAGCCCACTATTGAACTTCTTAGTCCCCATTTATACCCCCCCCCCCTGAAGCCGGCTGCAATTGATTAGAGCTCCCACTAGTCGTTCGAGAGCAATTCTTCCGACGTTTAGTCGGTTATGTTTTAAGTTGCTGCCCTTGTCACCACGTCGTCAACGTACATATCTGAGAAAATCGCAGCTGCACATATCCGCCATCAATTTCTCTAAACCTCGGAATGGGGCAATTGATTGAAAAGTTGTTGCTTCTATTTCATAAGTAACACGTGTTTCTTATGTATGTTCACATCTGTTGAATTGAAATGCTTCCAAGTTAACGAATGGTTGGCCTTTCCTTTTCTGTGGCGTCCAATTCTACTTGTCTGTACATTTTTGCAATGTCAGATGAAAATGCTAATTAACGAAAAAGATGCTTTTCAAGTTTGGATCCAGCATCAAGCGATCGTTCGAAGAGATTTCGCTTGTTGTCTTTCCTGAAGGAGCTAAGACGCTTCATAGTTTGGTGGTTGTACTAACGTCCTCAACGTTCAATAATGATAAAGATAGTGGTTTTTCTCAATAGTGGTGCTACCGCCTAGTTCCTGTGCGGGAATTCTTCGAAATCTGATCTCATTGATGAACTCTTTTTATTCGTTGTACAAAAAAAGGTTATCATTGAAGTTTGTTGAGAAGATCTTTGAGCCTTTGTCGTATGTGCTGCTGCGAATCTTCAAGTTCATGATTTTCTCTTCATTGCCAGTTTTAGATTGAATCTCTTCAAGGTTGCGTCATGTGGTTAACCTTAAATAATCTGTGCACATTTTTTTCACAGTCGTCCATTGTTTATTTGTTGAGAAATTTTTGACTTTCCAGAAACGCTGTAAACAGTTTTCAAATGACCAAATAAAAATATTTGAGAGTGGGAAGATCGAGAATATTGAATGTTTTGTCCAATTTTTATTCATGCGAAAATAGATAATAGGTTGTACCCTCGTCTTTGTTTGCTTCTCTGACGAAGTCCACATGAGCAGGCTTCTGAAATCAGGTGTTACCAACTGTAGGCGTTTTTAATTTTTTCCCAACCAAGAGAGCAGGTTTTTTGTTTAAGTTAATTCCTTTATGAAAATTGGCGTTTTGTTTTGGGTTTTAAGACAGTTAACATACGTACGATTAGTTCAAACTTAATTTTCTCCCAAACCGCATACCCGAGCGTTGTTCCCCTTGAGTGGTAACGGAAGTCTTTTCTTGAAACATCAGGTATGTGGTTTTTCTGGAATGTGAAATCCAGAATTGCTCACAGATATAAAATTTCTCCTCTGATCTTAACCCGTTTTGCCATTGTCTGAAAAAAATTCCCTGCATCTCACGTTCTTGAATGAGAGCTGTTTTGCTATCTAAAGATTGTATGTGTTTAGTTCTGGGTGGCTGCTGAAATAATCAGAAGTAAACATTTTCTGCTTTTTTAAATTGCCTTGTAGTTGTTTCCAATCGGCATATTTGCCTGACTGGGGCAATTATCAAACCTCTTAAGGTGTGTCGAGGGCTGCCGCTGCGGATATTTGACTACAGTTTTCTTATAAGGTCATTTATTTCTTATAGGGTCTCATACAATATTCATATTTTTATATCTGTAAGTTTAGCACTAGTGAGCAAATTATACACTACGGTAAGTGTTGAACAATATTTTGACAGCGTTTCTGCCATGTATTTTAGAAAATATCTGGAAAGTGTTCGCAGTTTTTTGTTCCTTTCCTTTTTCAAGTGTCTGTGTGTCATGGCGTGTTTATTGCGGCATCCACTGAGGTTTTTTTATTCCGATCTTCGAAAGCTTTGACATTCTTGAATTTCAAAAATTGTTATAAAATTTTAAAATTTGCTCGCCTCATGTTTCACTTAGTTTGAATGTATATAACCAAAAGTTTTAATGATTTTAGTATTTTTGTTGTAAAAGATGGTAGCGACTTTTTTATTTGGAGTGAATTTGGGTTCTTTTATGTTCTATGAGTGTTCATAAAATTGGTGTATTTAACATTTTTTTTATCTAAATGTTGGTTGGGATAAATTTGACACCTCTAGTTTTCCAGAAAGGTGTTTTTAAAATTTTTTATGGAAAAGTTTTATTAATAGCCGCAAAGTGAAAGCTGGGGCTATTATTGGCTTTCTCTTGGTTTCGTCACTTTGTTCGTCATGATTTTAGTTACGACCATATGACGTAACCTGTTCTTTGTTCATTCGTTCTCGCAATCTCGACTGAATTGCTGCTTCTATTCTAGGAGATAATGTCAAGTGAGTTTGTGTCACTCTAGTTGAATGTTTTTTGAGGACTGTTATTAGCAGCAGTGATAAGTTAAACAGACTGTTTATCAAAATATAACATCTCAGCATTTATTATAAAAGAACTTTCCTGTTTTGGTCTGTTTCTTTTACTATCTTTTGAGACTGCAGATCTACGAAGCTATTGCGGATATTCTGTGGCAATCTGCCAGCTATGTTTTGATTCGTTGTTGAATATGCTCCCTCCTTTTTTTCAGCAAATATCGATGTCAGTTTCGGGTACTTTGGATGTTAATTCAGGACTTAGCATGCTATGCTTCTTACTGGTCGAAGAGTTGTCAAAGTTCTTTTCGCACATTCTGATGCTTTTTTGAAGTCAAGTTTGAGCAATATTTTTGGCCACATAAAGCTGTAATGCAATAAAAAAGCCGTTAGTATTTGGTGTACAATTTCGTCTTACTTTTTTAAGGCTACAGTGAGAAAGCAGATTATCCAGAACTTTTATGCGCTGCAGTTCCTTTTGCTTTTATTGTTTCGTTTTATAGTTCGTCAAGGTTTCGTTTTATAGTCGTACTATGACAAATTGAATTATTCCAGGATTCGCCTCGTCATGGTTATTCATTCGCTTTCAAGTTTTTCATACTATACTTTTCACCTCACTCACTCTTTCGAAAGAACCGAGTTTGGAATTTGGACAAAAAATTATTGCTTTTATTGCAAAATTTTCCGACAATTTGCTGACTATATTGGATTCTAGAACCATTAAAAAGCAAATGGCGACTGTAAAAATAATAGGTATATTTCGCAGACAAATAATCATTTTGTTCGTTTGCTTAGATTCTTGCAATTCCACGAGGAGCACCGTTAGCCAGACTACACCGGGTATTCCAAGTCAGCCGTCCTCTTCCAGACCGGAGGATACATCCACCAGGGCATCTACCAAGCAGGTAATAACATCCTTGCTGATTTTTATTGGTTGATGAATCGAGAGAGGAAAATAATGAACCTAAAAAAATCATGTCTCCAGTTGTTTCCAGCCCAACTCTAAAATTTATTCAGAACTATGTAGCTAACAGCTTTCACAAAAGTTGTGTCAGGCAGACCGCATTTGGCGAAACTTTTCTGATGTTACCTTACCATCAATACCATTGCACTGTGAGATGCTACATGTGTATTTATTATCCTTTCAATTTTGCCTGTTTATTAGAAAAGTGAGCTATCTTTAGCTGCCGGTTGTCTCACCCAATGAAGCAAAAAATTTCAGTGCATCGGAAAAGTGCAAAACATTAGAAAGATCAATAGTTCGTCCCCGAGAAATTTTTAGTTCTAATCAACATGAGAACAATAAGCAGATCATCATTAAAGCTTTACTATTGAACATAAATCTAAATTAGTTGTCAGTGAAAATTCCGACACTGAGAATGCGACATAATGGCTGAATCATTTCAAAATTGTTTGAAAATATAGCTTAAAAGCGATATTTACGCCGTGAATAATTTCTAAATCTTAAATCCTATTTATCAACTTGAGCCGGACGTGTGCTATTGGAAAATTAAAATAATTTTGTAAAACTAATTGCAGTTAATCTGTGCTTTGCTTAGTTTTATTAGTATGACAAATACTTTGGTCACAAATGTCTTCACTACCAAGATCACTAAACCACTCAATCTTATTGAGCCTATACCAAATATCAAAGCCAAAGAGCTTTTTGCACTGAGGGGTCATAGCTAATATTATTTCTCAGGCAGAATTGAGAAATTAACAGAAGGTAATTTCGATATTAAAACGTTTTTTTTTCTAAAATGATGTCAATTGGTAAACAACTGAAACTGTAAGTGAAGTATTGCTTGGTGTGGTTGTAGAATACTTCACCTGAAAACACCAGCACCAAGCCAACAACCAGGGGAACCAGCAAGGAAAGAACAACAACAGAGAGATCAACTTCTGTCGGATCTACAGGAGTAAGTGCAATACATAATTAAATTGATGAATTAGTCGATCATCGGCTATCTTCCATAATTTTTATTTACTTTTCAGATTTTGATTTTTTCCATTGCAATTGATAAATTTTTCAACTTTTTTTGCGGATTGAAGCAAAATTATGAAAATCTATTTTTGATAGATGGTTTCGTTTCACAGGATAACCAAGCGCACCGCAACATCGCTTTGCCAAATTGCACCAGTTCTTGAAGCAGTTCTTAGTCCTAGTTGCAAGTTGTTTTTATTTAGATATCTTTTATTGCCTAGTATATTTTTCTAAAAATCTTTTAAAATTAATCTTCAGTTTTTCGAATTATATTTATAATTTTTATTTCAAGTTTTTGGCATTTTTGTGGGACATTTTCCACACGTTTATTGCCGTCCTTCAGTTTTCTTGGGTTTCAAGTCCATTGTGACTGGTGTTTCGGGTTTCCTGTGATAGACTCAATTTCTGAACTCTTTCAAGGCTTCTAAAGGGGACTTGCTTGTTTTGAAGGCTGATAAGAATGATAAGGTTTTGCACATGAGCCATATCAACTCAAAACAAATTCAAAACTTCAATAGAATTTCCAAATTTCTTTATATTACATCGGTAACTGCGGTAATTCATTTTTGGTTCAATTGTTATCAGTAGTAACATTTACCACATGGAAGATCGGGGTGGGGTGGGGGTTGTCCTCCTATGTAAAAGATAGGGTTGTCTTGAGGACAACCCGACCTTTCAGGTCTGTTGATTATTGAGCAAATCTTTCCATTAATCATTATGATTATCTTCAAAAAAAAAAACGTTACTCTCGATGCAGTATTGCAAGTGGCGTTATTATAAGCTACATAATGATATGTAGGGTCTGAAATTTTTGACGATGATCTTCGCAAAATGGAAGGCCTTTTTTCTACCAAAATTTGCAGACCTACTTAAGCGCAGACAAAAATGAAAACTGCATGAAAAGCCGCCTTGATCCTGTAGCGAGACAATAGTGAAAATCATTGTCTCACTAAAATGCAATAAGAATTACATGGTGGTTGTCTTTTTGATGAATTTTAGTTCATATTTACTTCTTTCCGTAAGGCATTTGAATGCATTAGTTCAGGAATTTTTTTATTAGAAATTAATTTTTCTGAAAGCGTTAGAACGCAATCATAAAACAGTTGAAATTACATCTTTAACTATATGAAGATAATGGTCTTTTGCAAGTGTGAAAAACGACGGAAAATGAGGTTGGAAACACTAAACGCGTCACGAAATCGAATACAATTAACAATAATTATTTGCGAATCTTCTATTATCGTGGATTTTTCTGCTTTGATTTTTCATATTGTACGAAATAAAGATACTTAAACCGTATTTCGTATTTTTATTTGTACTTAAAAAATGTGTAGTTCAATTTTCATTCAAAATTGTTTTTGCTTTTAAATGAGTGACAATCACTCGAGATGCTGCTTAAATTAATTTCTTGCTCGTATAACCTTAACAAGAAGAAATTTCCTCGTGAATTATTGTCATTGAATGTCTATATTAATTATTTAGTTTATGTTGCTCTTTTTGTTTGTGATTTTCAACGTCATCGTTTTTTGTCGACTTATCATCCTCGGAAACGGGATAAATGGTGATGCTTTAAGACTTAATTTTGTTGTGCATTTCTCTCGATGATTTACTGTCATAGATGTAAGGCTCGTCGAAACTGCTGAGAACGCATTATATACAAGTTATTTTTAGTAGATCGTGCCTTTTTTCCTTCTTACTCTAAGAAACTAGCCTCTCTAAGTTTAAGCTAGCTAACGAACAAGCTGTCGTTTGAGAGAGCAAGCTGTCGTCCAGCGTTGGTCGGTTATGTTTGTTTCTCAGTTGTTTTCGGCGCATGGCTATTTTAAGACCTTAATTTCAAATTTTATTTCACCGAATTGTACGTATTGGGACGGGACATGATTTTTGAAGTCACCGCATATTTCTTTTTCGTAATTGTCTGGAACTTATTGTGAGTTATTGCTATTCAAATATTCTAGATTTGTTAGGGGCCTAATCACTTGACAATAACGCATGTTTTATTGAAAAGGGGATATAAATAACGTGGCTGGCCAATTGGCCGACCTATAAATTCACCGAAAAACTTTTTAGTGAACACCTGAATAATTTTAACCACTTTAAAACCACATTTCATTGGAATTAACACCCGATTAAGCGCGTAAAGTAGCGTCCCCTAGTTTGAAAAGAAATGCTAATTGACCATCTCAGAGGCTCTTAAAACTTGACCTGGATCTATCGCAAAACCGAGCAAATTATCATTTCCGAATATAAGTAAGTCCGAGTTTTATTTAATAACACTATTTGAATTATCTAATCCTGATTTGTGTCGTTTTCACTTCGCCCTGATAAAATCTTTTGGGAAGTTGGCTTGTCGTCTAATTTCTATGTCGTTTAATACCTCGGATCACGGTAAATGAAGGTCTTTTCAGTAACTACTATTATGTCGCTTCGTTAATATTAACCGCAGCAAAATACGCAGATCAACTGCTTACTCAAATCTGAATGAAATTAAAAATTGATCCAGCAATGATTTGAATAGAGGAAATTAGTCAAAAGAAGTGGTCTAAAGTCTATCTTGTTTTTAGGTGCCCTCTAAGGGCTCATCTACTAAGCCTGAGAACACATCACCTCCGCCAGTATCGAAAGGTTCTACCACCCAACCACAGACAACTTCAACCGAGCCAAGTTAGTTCAATTCCATGCCATCACATCTGACTGAGTGTAGGGAAATTTTATCCTTCTAATTTTCCCTATTTTGTGCCCATTTTGGAACATTTAAACAAGATTCTGGAATATTTCTGGGGTATTTCAAATGGATTTTGTCATGATCACTCGCTTACTTTTCACTGTACTTCTATTGAACATGCTACATTTTGACCATTTGAAAAACTGCACATAGGTCCCAAAAATCTCAGCACTTAGCCAGTCAATACCTTTCAATAATATTATAGATTCTGTATTTCTGATTCATAGCACGGCCTATTTTCATTTTGATTCCAGTTTTTTTTTGTTGTTGATATTTTATTCAAATAAGTTGATTATTTTGGTAGACGAATAAAGTTAGATTTAAATTTTTTTTTGAGTGGTTAATCTTTTAAAACTAGATTCACTGATAAAGAATGCAAGAAAAATCTATCTAAACCAATAGTTATATGAATAAATATCAGTGTAAAAACATGCATTAGTTTGTTCACACAGGCTTGTGAAAACAAATATTTTGTTCACGCGTGAAAAGGTTTCAGTTCATCTATGTCTTGTGTCTTTACAATCAAAGGCTCTATTCTGTTTTGCTAAATCCCAATCAAATTGTTTCTCTTCATACCGGACAAGCTATGACTGCAACCTTATTTTTGGAGCTGTCGCACCCTTCCGTCCCGTAGAATATGGAAATTTATGATTGAGATCTTATTGTTGGTGACATGATGTGTGTTGTTTTAGTCTGTGACGACATTCCAGTTAACTGTGGACACTTCAAATCTGTGAAGAAAGACATGGTCTGCAACACAAGGCTTCCAGTGTCCAGCCCAGATCCGAATGCAGAGCAGTGCTACGTGGGATGCAAAGCACACGAAGAGATCATTGTTGAAATATGCACTGGCTATGAGGACACCAATGAGAAACCATGTGGACCCACTTCATGCGGTAATTACTAACCTGTGTCAGTTTGTGCGGTGTTCCGCCTTCAGTTAATGTTGAACGTGTTCTGGTGGTGGTGCTTTGGTCTAACGTCAGAGAACTTGCTTCACTGACTTCAGTGTTGGTGGTGTTTCAAAAAAGACCCTTGAGTTATATTTCCTTTGGCACAGTATGCCTGGGGTACCCTTTGCCCGCTGTTGCTCCTTGTCAACACTTGAAACTTTCGTGAGATTTGCTTCACAAATCTTCTTTTGCTACCGTGAAAAAAAACCATCCATTTCCTAACCATTGAATTACATCTCTATAATCAACCTTATGACTTGGTGTTTCAAAGTTACAGTTTTTAGCACGTGCCTCTTGGTACACAGTTTAATATCGGGTCTTTCATATAACCTATAGCCCCCCCCCCTCAAACATGGCATTTATACCATAATGGACGGGTATATTTTCATGGGAGGGGGCTACAATGAGAAAGACCCTCAATATCTGCATATTAGAAGCAGTCTCTAACTTCATGCACTGTAGTTACCTATTTACGCAATTCTACCTGGGCAAAAATGCGGTTCTTTCCCATTATAGCCCCCCCTGAAATTATAGCCCCCATTATGGTATAATTTCTATGATTGGGGGGCTATAGGTTATCTGACCAGTAAGCTTTTTATAGCGTAAATTTAATGTGTAAAGGTTTATTGGGTAAAGGAAGGAGGAATTTTATGAAATCTTATCTGTTTTGGATACCCCCATGCCAGTGGTGAAAATAGGCTACTTGGGCTTAATCTAGCGACTACCAAAGCCACCCCCTCGACAGTCGTTTTCGTTCGACGCTAGTCGGTTATGTTTAACCCATTTATGAGGTAAGGTAATCATGTGTCCGTTTCCATTAACAGGCCCGGACCAGGAACTAGTGATGGCGAGTGATGCTGACCCTCATGACGTGTGCAACGAGACTTGTACTGGGCAGTCAATGGGAATGGACAGGTGTGACAGTCGGGTGACATATCCATACTGCAGATGCAAAGGAAGTGACATGGTAGGACTTTTCTCAACTTTTAGAGTGAAGATTCAAATCCGTCTGGCAGAAAAAAAACATTTTCATGCAAAGGGGAGAATAGCAATTTTTACGAGATGTTTTCTAAATTTCGTTGAGAGGTCGGTCAAACAATAATCTCTGAAACAGATCAACTCGATTATCTCGAAAGTTTTTGTATCGCTTTTCCATCAAATTTGGTTTTCCTGGTTTCCCAATTCTGTAAAGAGATGTATACGGTATATAACTCATGCGGAGTCAATTAAAAATAGGCTTCAAAGAGGTCCCGTAAAACGTCCAGGCAGATTTTGAGTTTAGAATTATTGATGCCGCTTAATTGCATGAATAGTTTTTTGATCTCAAATGACAAAATGATTAATTAAAATTACTTTGCTTTCCTCAATTCCAAAAGGTAAACTGAGATGAGGGGCTGTGACTTGCCGCCATTACCCGGAAAATATCCAATAAGTATCCTAGTCCAGTTGAATTTCATGATGGAAAAGCTTGGAAGGACATGCTGTCGTTTTCAGGTGTACAGCGAGAAAGAGAATAAGTGTATACACAAGGATGACTGTGGTTGCATTCTTAAGATGGAAGAGTTGAGAGATGCTTTGGGCAATATTGATGACGACTTCATGGCACCAGACACCAGGAGGGAATATGAAGACTGCCCTGGAATGGCCCCTGGAACACCATGCACCATGTTAGCATTCCATCCATTGCACACACATACACACATTTTTATATATTAACATTTTAATATTAATATTATATTTTTTTGGTGTATATAAATTTTCCCGCAATATATACATAAAATCTTTAAATATCTAAAAAATAATTTTTGTTTTTTATAGTTTATTTATAGTGCTGAGCTTATCTGCCATCTATGGTTATTGTGATTTATCGATTTTGTTGACGAGAAAGCTCTAGAGTATTTTGGGCTAATTCATTCTCCCTCTCAAAGCTTTTAATTAGACATTTATTTTGAAAAAAGCAGAGAATAATTGTAAAATAGAGACCAATATTGTATTAGAGATGCAACCGAGATTTAAAATGTGTTTATAAATCATCTTTTTGGTTTTAGGGAGTGTCAAGGAGTGAACTTGACAGTGACATACGACTGCCAATGCTCTTACAAAGGAAAACTATACGTAAGCATAACACCTTTTAATTTTTCTATTTTGACTGACTACATTTATTTGTATTTTCGTCATTTGCTCTATCTTTGCGTTAATAAATAAAATATGATAGCGTGGCACAGCCTTTTGTTGTCATCGTACCAGGTGCCATATCAAACGAACTTCAAATTAGGAAAGAAAACAATCGTTTTTGTTTTGTATGAAGTTTAAATAGTCGATGGATTCAGGGTACTTCTATCGGTCCAGAATTATATATACAAACTTCAGACAACAATCCGAACCAGTACAATTATTGGCTCATCGATCCAAAGTATCGCCAGAAAACGTCTAGAAATCGTTCAATTCATCTGTTTAATGATCAATTAGTGCTGCATTCAGTGGAAAAGAATACATTATACCATTCGTAATACGCAGATTTTACCTAGGAGTAAGATCTGAAGGTCATTTCAATAAATGCTGAGCATCATTTCGTGCATCATTAAATAGGTTCTTACTTGCTGTCGAACGAAGTTTGAACCATTCATTTATTGTAGTCATGTGAGTCTTTTTTAATTTAAAATGTTTCCTTATAGAGTTCTAGAGTATTTTTCGCTAGTTTTAGTAATCTTACTTTTTGAGTGACTTATGATTGAATTCTTGATTTTTACGTGATTTTCATTTCTCTCATTTGGAACTTAAGCCGCTAACTTAGGGGTATATTTAACGAATTTGACTTGAAAATAAAACTATCGTAACACGATTTCGTCAGATTTTTTATATATTTCTGATTACTTGTGGTTTAATAGTTATAATTTTGATATAATCGTTCTGAAACCCAGGCGAGCTCCAACGGTTATCTTGTAAGATCTTGCAAGACTCTTGCAAATAACGCTTATCTTGTAAGATCATGCATGACTATTGCAAATAACGTTTATTTTGTAAGATACAAGATCTGGACGCTTTTCTCGCAAGAATAATGCAAGATCGTACAAGATAACCGTCCGGACTGGGGAAAGTTTTAACTCGGCAAATGGTTGATGTATGTTGTAGGAAATCGGAGAAGAGGTTGAGAACTACACAGACAGCACATACACCCCAGGTACCACCTTCCCACCCATTTGTCACGTGCCCAAGTGCTTGAGACATGAGCTCAATACAAATCTGTCCTACATCGGATGGGTGCCTGACGAAAACTTCGAAGAGCCAAAATGCGATGTTAGTTTACTTTATTTATCACTCCCATACGAACATTCAACCCCCCCCCCCCCCCCCCCCTGTCTTATTACTGTGTTTGACCACAAGGTACTATTATAATTTAAAAAGTATTGCAAAGTAATACTATTTTTATACCATTTAAAAAACAATGCTCGCATAGTTGTGTGTAGAGATGTTGTACGCTTCTAATGACGAGGAATGTCTTCAGTTTTTGCTCTCAATTGCATTAATAATTTTTATTAAGCATTCCGTCAATTTGGATTCCTAAGTTGTTCTTGACTAGACTAACCAGTAAGCTTTACAACGTTGCAATTGACAAAGTAAAAAGTAAAAATGGAATTTGGTTTGGTCATTATTTTTTTATTTTTCATTTAATGTCACTTATGTAGCAATAAATGGTATCTGAAACGTGATTTGCTTTGTAATAGTCTTTCAAAAGATAATAATTGTTCTGATTCTTGTTGAGGTAATTAATTTCTAAGATTTTTTCTCTCAAAATTATGATCAACTTTGAGTGTTTTATATCTCCATTGAAAACCTGAACGTATACTATTGTTATACTTGAAAATATACTTAGGTGCATATTATATATGCAACTATGTGAGATGAATCTTTATGAAATTTTCAGCAAGTTTATGACTAATTTGGTTTTTAGAACATGACCCAAACCAAGAAGTATGATCCCGCCACAGGCTGTGCTTATTGCGTGGAGAAACCTCTATGCAGACCTCACGTCAAGAAAGATCAGAAGCTTCAAATAGTTCAGAACAGTGAGTTATTTCAACTTATTTTAGTAACTGTATTTTGATTGGACGAGAAAATAGAAGCTTGATACCTTATATGATAATACGTCAATGATAATACGTCAATGGGGTGTAGCTATCATAAATTGCCTTATGATATTTCTATTTCAAGTGTTCTCGAACGAAGCTTGAAGCAATCAGTGTAAAAGTGTATGTCATTTTCTTAATTCAAAATTTAATTTTGACCGTTTTGAGTTTTCACTTGACTCTTACGCGCGTGATTTTTTCGTTTTGCGTGATCTAAATTTTGCTCTCATGCACAAGTGTCAGCTGCTGAACTCAAGTAGCGGCAGTTCACAACTGAAAGTCAAATGAAAAAGCGCCGAAGTTCGTTTAATTTTTTGCTTTGAATGTGATTAGTGGTTATAGTGGTATATAACCTCTAGGGACGTTAGCCCCTCCCCAAGCCACCCTCCTTGACCATTGAAGAAGGCTGCAATACATTAAAATTCTCACTAGTCGTTCAAGAGCAGTTGTTTCGATGTTAGTTGGTTGTTTTTATTATTAGTCTACCTCATTTTATCAGCTGGCTATTATAATGGACCAAATTTTTTATATTTTTTTGAACAAAAATTTGTTTCGCTGTAGCTGGGTTCATAGCTTGTTTAACACTTTGCACGAAATATTTTGACTTCACTAGGCTAGTTTAACTTCTCTCTCATTCTGCTCAAAGTGCTTTTTAAACAGCAATTGTTCAACAGTAGCAGCAAAACAATGTGGAATCAACAGAGTGATTATCGAAGAAAAAAATGTAATATGGAAGCGAGATATACCCATAAACCCTGTTTTCAGATACCCGTTATTCGAACTTTCTTTTAATTAATCCCACAGTTACCAGGTCCATATGTTTATGCGTTTATATGTTTTATATACTAATCCCTTTATCTTTATATTACAAAATAAGCCAAGCTACAAATTCTATTAATTAAATATAACGCCATTTTTTTTAATTACCAGTTTTGTCTTTTCTTCATAGGATTAAATGACGGCATTTTTTGGGCAATTTGGTTTGCACGACTTTGTTACTTGTGTGTTACGTTTTTTGTTTTCTAGTTTTTTTTATCACATCGATCAGAATTTTGGCCTCTTCCTTCGCTGAATAAGGATGAATGCGTAAAGAGGATCTATTTCGATCACTGCTTTTGTTTCACAGGATATAATTTTTGGTCAAATTGCAGCTTTCTCGCTGCGGCAAATGTCCACTATTTAAATTTTGTTCTTATAAGTCTTGGTTACCATCTTTAATTCTTTTTGGTTTCTAGCACCTGTATCTTCTAATTAAGAAAAAGAGTATGTTTAGCTGCGAAATGAAACCAAAATAGTTTGCACGTGACAAAATGTTTTGTTCAACGATTAATTGGTTCCATTTTTTGTCCATTCAATCCCAATTTGGGTTATGGAATTATTGGCAGCTATTTTCCGGCAAACTACCGGGGGTTTTTATGAGATAATTTTTGGGTTGTTTTTTATCCAAGTTTTGCAGCGAGTGATTTCAAAGGATGTTTAATGTTCACAAAAGCGCAAAATGTAAAAGCAGTAGTCATTTTGAAAGTCAATGTTTCTTGCGTAACTCTATCTTGTACGGGGGGTAGAATGTCACCTCCTATCTTATTTGATCTATTACACAACTGTTAATTACTGCAATACTTGGCATTTAAGGCAATCAAGTTTATCGCTGCTATTTTTAACAGTCTGAACTGCTGAATTTGCATTCATTGTTTTTTTTGAAAAAAAAAACGCGTTTTGATTTCCTTTTTGTTTGATTTATTGGCACGTGCCAAAGAAAAACAAGCAATGCAGCGTTGGGAATAATTTATAAATATCACTGAGCAAAGTCTAGAAAATGTTTTTTTTTTAAGTTTTGCTTTTAATTTGATCAGTGTTGTACATACATTGGGTTCAACAACGTATGCGTTCATTAGGGTTCAACTACGACAGTCGACTACACGAGCAGTACCTATGCGTATCATCTGGTATCCGCAGCTTCACCGAGTGTGCTGGCTCTTGTGGCAAGAGTATGTACGAGCTATCCGGAAACAGCCAGACAGTCCTGAGCACGTGTCTCTGTTGCAAGGCTAAAGAGTGGATCCTTGAGAAGATGACATTCAACTGTGAAGTGAAGCACTACCAATTCGAGTCTGGGGATCTAGTCAGGACTGTTCCCAGTTCTTCTCAGGAGTTTGTGGTGCCTCTCAATGTGAGACAGGGTGATGATGCTTGTCATTGCACTCAGTGTGCTACAGGTTAGCAGAACTATTAACGTTTTTCCTTCTTTTCACCTTTTTTCTAACCCTATCTTTTAAATTTATTTTCCTAAACCAACCAGCCCAAACTCACGTGCAACAATAATCATAACATCCAGCGCAAAATAATGACAACCTGAACGAATAAAGAGTGAAAAAATTTAAAAAGAAAATACAAAGCAATAAAGGTTAAAATGGTGACGGTCAATCCGTAGACCGCTTTCAGAGGCCGTCATCTACTTAAAGAACTGTCGGAGCACGCATTCAAACCTGAAAATAATTGCTATCAGAGAACTGAACACCAACAAGAAACATAGATATGAACTACGCCATTTATTTAACCCATCCCAATTATTCACCGAAATCCATTTTGTCCTCATGTTCCGTTCAAACCAGCATCCAATTTAAATCGGCATTACCGTCGATAATTTTTTATGTTCTATAATAAAACTTTCAAAATATAACCTAGTTGAAAAAGAACACTTGAAATCCTTGCAACTGTTCCCAAAATTGCTTAAACACCTAACTACTAGATGGCGTAACTATACAGAAAAAAAACAAAAAGTAAATTATTATTTGCAAAATATTTTTAGAGCAATTTGATTGTTTTTGGTCTGTGCGTGGAAAATCACGTGACGATACTAGAACTGACAGTAAATCCCTATCTCTACTTAGAGTAGTCGGTATTTTTTTTCTTAAGAAGACGTCAAGCTGGAAAACCTTAAGTTCTAATCCTGTCAATCATGAAAGACAAAATATTCGAGGTGGCGATAGAAATATACGCTTCATTTCTGATATCATTACATGTTATCATTAATACTGTTCACGCTTCAAGTAACGTTAGAGATTTCTTTGCAACTGATTTCTGAGTTACGCAACGAGTAGCCAAGCAATCAGCTGCGGTGGCGCACGGAATTAACCGATGTATCAGCTCAATGAACTGATTTATCTGTTAATTCCGTACGCCTTCGCAACTGACTTCTTTACTACTCGTTGCGTAGCTTATTGATAGAATGGATTTAAAATCGTAAATGAAAATTGTAAGCAAAATTGAGACCACAAGACAATATTTCTTCTTTTTAAGACTCAGTGCACCAAATTATGCTATGAATTAATGCTAAATATGAGTAGCAGGCGTTCTCTCCTCCAAGTTAAAGGCAAAGTTCATGATGCCTTTGGAATTTACCGAAGCGACGCGGTAAATTGTAACAGTATTGGACACTTATTATAGCTTTAAGCTGAGCATAGCTTTTTTTGCGGTACTTTTAGTTGTTTTTTTTTAAAAAAGCATCGAAGCGATAGCTGAGGCTAATATTGGCCTTCTCTTGGCTTTTTTCGTCGTCGTCCAAATTTTTGTTACGACCATACGACGTCACAATCACTTCAAATCTGCTTTCGTCCATGCAATTTCAACTGAATTTTGTCCGTGACGTGATTTTTCGCTCTTAGTGGACCGAGTTTTTTGTTCATTGGCGTGATAAAATTTTTTTGGTCACACCTGACTTACCTCACTCTCAAAAATGACTTCCTCATTCTGAAATTGACTTTTCTTCGCTTTAATTTAAGGAGATAAGGTCAAGTGAGTGTATATCCCTTCAAATTGAAAGTTATTTTAAGAGCAGCAAATAGAAACACCAATAAGTTATACAGATTCTAAATTTAAAATCTCAGCTGTTAATGAAAAGAATAATTCTCTTCTTGGTCTGCTTTTTTGGCGATCTGTCAGCTATGTTTTTTGTTACGGCGCCTGACGCTTGTTTTCGTTTTACATTTTTTCGCGTAACAAACTTCTTATATGTTTTTACACGTGTTTGCTGCTCTTTCTCTGCTATTTCGCTGATTTTTGTGCACGACGTCATATCTGAAACTAACTTATATCTGAAATAACTTATATGGTGAATTTCACAAATTTCTCACTATCTAAATGACTTTTCAACTCTTATATTGACGTCAACTAAGGTTTCTTTAGAATACTTCAAGGTCAGTAAATGAGTCCATGTTAATGAAATTTGTCAATGGCTAAACGTGGTGACCAAATTACCGCAAGCTTTTTGATTTTTTTTCTTAAAAATATTGTTTTTAAATGGGTATTATATTTTTCGTCAAATACTCCGTCGTCTCAAGTCTGTATCTGTTGCCATATAAGCAAAGTTTTTTTAGTTGATACTACCCCGATAGGCCAGCTAATTTTTGACTTGTTTCATTACAAACGTTTGTTAGTGGTATCAAAGGCGATTGTTTTCCGGCCACCTGCTGACTATCTTTAGCACGGTCAGCCGGAAATTTAAGGAAACTATTAAAGCAAGCATTAAAGGATGAATTACTCTTTGAAACGATATGAAGTAATATTAGATTGAATACATAAAAAACTATGAAGAATGTATTCGGAAAATGGATCGAAAAAGCATCCAAAATTAAAATACGTTTTTTATATAAAATGAAATAAATAAAATCATCATCTTCAAGTCAATATTGTATAGTGAAATTAATAAAATATCTTCAAAATGCAGACAAATCTGCTGGCTATCTTTTAGAGCGTTCAACCGGAAATCGAAGGGAACTTTAGAAACAAGTATTAAAAACGAATTATTATTTGAAACGAAATGACAGAATAAGATTAGAAATAATACATAAAAACTACAAAGAGTACAAAATATTGTTCAAAAAAGCATCCAAAAACAAAGTTAACGTTTTTTTTCACAAACTAAATTAATAAATTATCACCAAAATTCAAACATCTGCTGCTATCTTTTAGAATGGTCAGCCGGAAATCGACGGAAACTATAGAAACACAAGAAACAAGTAGTAAAAGAATGAATCTTTTGAAACAAAATGACAAAAATGATTTAATTCATAAAAATCTATAAAAGATTCAGTACGATAAAGTTGGTCGAAAAAGGATCCAAAAAATTTTAATATAAAACGAAATTAATAAAATATTATCAACATTCAATCAAATGTTAAAGCAGTAATTACTACAACAGTTCAGACGAGAGTAGTTGGAACAAAACATTGGAGATTTTGAACGAATAAAATTTCGATTTGCAATCTTCGAATACAAATTTAAACTTATATCCCTGCTGAAATTTTCAGCCCAGATTGTTAACAAAAAGAAAAATTAGAAAATTCTCAAAAATTTAGAAAAGGAGCTGATAATGTCTGTCTCTTCATTCGTTTCTTTACTTTTTCAGTTCCATTGGGGCTCATTGGGGTGGATTGCGCCCATTTCATACAAGCCTTTGACTATATTTTATAGTTATCTGATAATTACGAATCTGTTTTCAGAAGTGGAAGTTGTGAATGAGCACGAATATCTGAATGGACGGACGGCCGTCCTTTTCGTCTTCACAAATGCTAAGGGTAATGAGTACATTGGCGAACAGTGCAAGCTCATTTACAACGGAATCTCTCACACACGCGCCACCGCTGTCAACGTTTTGGCCAAAGCTGGAGAACAATATGCTGTCATATGCGACGGATACGAAGAGTTTGACGGTTTGTAGCTGTCTATTTCCTAATTTGCATTTTCTCCCAATTTTAATATGTAAAATTAACGAATATAACCAAAGGGTAAACTTTTACATGTTAATCTATATACTTGAAGTCACAGTACCATTCGTAAAAGTGTAGGGATAATTTATTTTTCATGTTCCATATTTGGCAGTTCGTTGTTAAACGTAGAAATGAGGCATTAAAGATCCCAACATTCGATTCAATGAAGCAATTTCATTCTGCGTTCTCAAAAATTCTGTTATTTTATGTTTTTTTTGTTTATATCTTATTTTACTGTACTCCGTGGGCAAAACAAAATTTTGGTTCGAACTGGACCAAACGGGTGGATATTGGGTACGGGCCAGGCTGAATAGACTATGATTTTGGGTCGCGCCTGAACCCTATGTCCGCGATCCAACTGCGCCTGGACCAAACTGGTCTCAGTTCTGTGATCTCATCCCTGGTCCCTATTTATCGGATCTTAATCCAATTGGCTAAAATTAGCAGCATGATTTTTAAAATGGTGCAATTTAAAAATATAGGACGACCTCTTTAATTGTGAATATGTTCCCAGATCGTTATGTACTTTCATTGAAGCCTGAGTCATGATATTTCAATTCTGTTTTTGTTATGCCAAGAACTTTGGTGTTGGCACGTTATAGATGGTACAGCCTCTGTTTCTAACGATTTCGATTTTTTGTTCTAAACAGGATAATTTTGTTCTTCAGGAGTGATAACCTTGGCCAATTTGCGAGAGCGTCATGTGATTGTGAGCATGGTTAAGGAAGTGGCTGGTGGAAGTGTGAACAACGTGTTGAGGTGGAACAATCTGAGGGACTATGACTTGAAAACTTTTGTTTTCTGCGATATAAACAACCTCGAAGTAAGTAATAACTAACTCATGCTGTGTTGTTGTTTTTATAGAAATCCAAACAACTAATTTACAGTGGAACGCGAACGTGGAAGCAGTTCGTGTTGCAAAGGTTTACAAGAATGTTACAAGAGTTTATACATAATTGAATTTACAAGAGAATCGGTGTTGTGCGCCCACATATAAAGTTCCGACCCAACACATGTGAACAATTTGAATCAGAATTGGGAGTTGTAAAATGTAGATATCCCAACATGGAACCCGTAATGCTTATTCTTGAGTATATTTTTCTTCTCAGACTAAAAAAGCAGCTGGAACAATACAAGATTATTATAAAGGAGAGAACCAATTTCAGTTGTTTGTAATATAGCCTATTAATGTAACTGGGATTTTTCAGGGTGAATAAGAAAAACAGTTAATGCTCTCTAATTAAATTGAAATTTAGTTTCGACATAAGATTTTTTCTAAAATCAAACCTGAAGCAACCCTGAAACGTAAACTTGCACATAACTTTTGCACTTTTCAGTTTTTTTGTGAAATCAGTGAACGTAATCAGAACGAATGGAGTGAGCTTTCTTCAGAAGAGTTAGCTTGAGCGGTTTTAACATTTCGATGAACAATCAATCAGAAGTAAAATTTGACGTAATCTGGTTTCATTTTTTAATAACACCCTCATCTCGGCCGGTGTGGCGCCATTTTCTTCGACTCAAAGAGGAGTTATGGTTTTCTGTTTTTACGACTCGGAGAGCTGTATGTTTTTTGATGTGAGCGAGCTTTAAAGCGGAAGTTCAGGGAGTAAATAAAGGTCGTATAAGCTGTTTCAGCGAAAAAATTGGAAGAACGGAGAGAGAGAGAGAGAGGAAGAGAGATTTCTTCTAGTTGCAGTGCTTTGAATTGCTCTTGAACGAAATTCATAGCTATTATTGTAAACGTGTTGGTCTTTTTTATGCAAATTTTTTGCTTGACCATTTTGCGTTTTTCTTCTCGAACATTCTTTGACTTCTCAAGTGACTTTATCACGCTTTCGTTCTTTATTATAGCTGCGAAGCTGTAAGCTGAGCGTAGCTATATTGCGGTGCTCTTGGTTTTTTTTTGTTTCGTCGTCTGACGCTTCATTTTCGTTTTACATTTGTTCTAGAACATTCTGTCTCGTCACTGCTTAAATGGCTTTTTCGCGCTTGATTTCACGCTTTCTGCGTGACCTAAATTGCGGTTATTCAGAAACAGAATCTGTTCCTAAAACAAAGTTGATTGTAAGAAAACAGATTGTATGGTCCGACAGCCGAGTGGTTAAGGCGACTGACTGTTAATCCGGAGATCGCCGGTTCGAGACGCGACAGGGAAAATTTTTTTGCACCCAAAAACAGCCTCCTTTGAAATAAACTTGTAAGTTTTATAGACGGCGGCGATAACTATTATCAACTCACTTCTGTATCTTTTTCCATCTGTATTTTACGGCACGCAAGTCTATTTCGCAGCTATTCCGGCAATCTGCCGGCTATGTTTTTTGAGTGATCTCTATTGCTCTCACTCCGAAGTAAAGCTAATATAAAATTGGTTGCAGGATAGCAAACATTAGGGACAAATAGCACAGTCGGAAGTGCATGTGGTTATGAAGCGGGAGGGCAATGGTTCAATTCCCTGTGGGGTAAAATGGTTTTCTACCCGCCTGGCGTTCGAGAGCAATTCTTCCGACATTAGTCGGTTTATGTTTAAAAAATTTTAAGCAGTTTTTCGACCATTGTAGTCTTTTATTTTGCTTTTATTGGTAACTCAATTGATGCCTATTGGTCTTACGCCATTTCTGTTACAAATTGAATACAGGTTGTTTGGTACCAGGCATTTTTGCTACGAATTTTGACGAGCAATATAGTTTTTTCGAAAATTTTTGCACTATTTTTTCTTTATATCAACGTTAGAGACGTTTGTATGCTTGTCATCACCTTCTAATGTTGCGTGAGCAATTTTATGTTTTCAGTTGCATTGAACACAGTTGCGTTGATACATGTTTCTGATCAAATTGCAAACGCAATCGGTTAGATTCCGTTTTGGCTTTTTTCTCGTTTTGTTTGAGTTGAGATTGTTAATTTTTTTTTGATACGTAGTGCAATCAGATATTAGTTATTTGAAACGCTGGTTTTTCAGCGATTGCTTCGAGTCTTCAGAATTCATCCGGTTGTTGCTTTTCTGATAAGTAAGTGAGCAAAGAAACAAGAAGTTTGGGGAGTGAAGAGAGTTTGCAAATGTTTTTGTGAACAAGTTCACAGAGAAAGGAGAGTGTTTTTTTCATTCATATTTCTAAACAAAGCAAGATATGTAGGTGCAAAAATTTTTTGCTCAGGCAGCAAAGTTTTTTTGCACGTGCCGCTTTCTCAAATTTTGTGTTTTAATTTCTTTTATTTTGTCTGAAAGGTTATTATGGAAAAAAATACAAATAATCTTGTCTTAATAGCGCCTTGAATTTTTAGTGTGCAACTAATACGATGCTTTTTCACTTGTATTGTGGTTTTAGGCTTCTCTAGCGCTTTTCGCTCATTGTAATGGCCATTTTGTGACTGCGTCTATTGGTAACTGAGTTGAAGCCCTTTGCTCATACTCGTTTTCTACTTCAAAATGAATAAAATTTTTTAATGATTTATCACAAAAATAAAAAAAAAATTGAGCTTATACTATTTTTCTCAAAGTTTTACCATTTTTAAAAAATCTTAAATGTTCATGAGCTTATTACGGCGTTTCTAATGTTTTGCGAGCATTTTTAATGCCCTGATTGCATAAATTAAATTTTTTTGTTTGTATATGTAATTCAACTATTTAAAAAAATGAAATTGAATTTTCCGATTTTTCTGGGTTTTTCGCCGCCCTCATGTCGGCCTGAAATTTTGCGGCCCGTTTTTTAACTTGTTCAACCAAAATTTGTTTTGCTTTCCTTAGTTTCCCGCTTGTTCAATATTTTTCGTGACATAATTCAAGCTTCTCCAGGCTAGTTTCATTTTTCTTTCACTCTGCTCAATTGTTTTTAAGCAGCAGTTGCTCAGCATATTGAACTAGAGAATTAACATAGTCATTATCGAGAGACCGAATGGGAATTAGAAACGGGATAAGATCATAAAGCCCAATTTTAGATACCCGCTACTTGAATTTTGTTGTTATAAATCTTAATCCCCATCTCTGGTGCTTATTTGTGTTGATACAAGCTCTTGCATCTTCTCATTAAGAAACAGGAGGAGTATGTGCAACTATGAAATGACATCAAAATAGTTTGCGTCTTAAACATGATTAATAGCCACCGTCAGCCTCTCAGCGGCTATTATTTAGGCGCTCTCCTTTTTTAAAAATTTGCTTTACCTTTGGTCACGTTTTTCGTTTTAAATAAGTCACGATTTTCACGCTTTACCTCTGACTTACTTCACTTAATTTCGTTCACGCATTTAATTGCGCAATGTAGCGAATACGGTCAAAGTCAAACGAGCAAAATCAAAAGATCAAAAGAAACAATATAAGCCTATAAATCCCGGTCATTAAGTCATAGTGCATTAGGTTATCAAAGTTCATTAAAGCGATTGCTAGCTGGTATTAGTTTTATGCTTAATGGCATTCAGTTTAAAAACTGAATTGTGTAATTTTAGAATCTAACCTTATACGCAGAATTTGCACTCCAAATAAAAAAAAGTTGACACTTAAAAAAACGGTCAATTTCTATCTCTTATGTTTAATAGCCGCCCTCATCTTCTCAGCCGGCTATTATAGCGCTCCTATTTTTTTTACTTCGTCGAATAAAAATTTTTCGCTTTACCTTAGTTCATAGATTGTTCAACAATTGGCGTGATATCTTTTTGACTTCTCTAGGTTAGTTCTCTTCTGTCATTCTGCAGAAAGTGATTTTGAACATCAGCTGCTCAGTAAAGCGCAGTATAAAAAGTTGAAGTCAGAAGTAGAAACGGGATAAACCCATAAAGCCCAATTTTAGATGCCCGCTATTTGAACATCGTACCTATAAGTCTTAGTTACCATCTCTAATGCTTATTGGTATTGATAGTAGCCCCTGTAGCCTCTCTCTAAGAAACAGAAGTACGTTATGTTCAACTACGAAATGCCATCAAAATAAATCGGACTGAAAAAATGTTTTTGTACAAAAATCTTTTTTTTTCAAAATCTTCTATTCTTTCAATCCCAATCATGCTTATTGGAATCAACGGCGGCTATTTTCCGGCAATCTGCCGGGTATGTTTTTTCTTTTTCGGTTTCAATCCTAATGTGCATGAAGCGGATTAACGGCGTTCATTTTTTTGGAAATTTGCCGGCTGTGTTTTTGTACAGAAATCAATGTTCCTTTTCTGTTCTTGCTATCACAATTGGGTTTGGGGAAGTCAATGGCGGCGTCAATTTTTCTGGCAATTTGCCTGGTATGTTATTTTTGTTATGTAACTTATTATGCGGACTCTGCTCAGAAAGCTTTTATGCAGCAGTTGATCAGCAAAGCAAGATAAATTGAAAAGAGTCTGGATCGAAAAAGGATATTGAAACGTGGGTTAACCCCATAGAACTTAGATGTCCATTTTTTGAGCTTTGTTCTATTCAGTCTTATTTAACGGGTTCAAGGTTTAATTGCACTCAAACGAAGTTTGCAGCAAATATATTAGTCCTGTCGGTCATTTCTTTATGCGATTTTTCGCTTGACCAATTTTTTGTCCTATGCATTTCACTTTTGGTCCTCAAAAACGGGATAAACAGGTAGCGCCCAACGGGCATTAAGTGCTCTTAGAGCCTTTCGGCTAACTAGTCTTCAAATATGCGATTCGCAGAATCTGTTTTGGTGACTTATGGTGCAACGTGCGGTTCTTAGAGCTTGACTCCCCCCACTGTTAACCCCCCCCCCCGCTGCGCTCACTTACGCCCCTTCAATTAAGCTAAAGCTAGCCTCACTAAACCTTGCCTAGCTACAGACGAAGCCAACCGCTCGGCGGTCGTTTGAGAGCAATTCGCCCGACGTTAGTCGGCTATGTTTATTGGCAGTGATGCAAGCCCCTGTATCCTCTCATCAAGAAACATATGTATAACTACGAAATGAAATCAAAATAGTTCACACTTTGAAAACGGTTTTTTTGTACAGCTATCTGCTTTTTCAAAATTTTTCTTTTTTCATCCAATCTCTTATTACGGCGTCCACGCAACAATTTCACTGTTTGTTGCAGGGTGATTATGAGTTTGCAGACTGGGTAACAGGAAAAGCCTCTTGTGACGATGGAGTCACGTTGGACGCTGTGATCGAGAACGACGCAGTTGTCAAAGGTAACACTGAGGTTGTCGTCACCAGAGCTACAAACGACAGGGTCAAGTGTTTCCTTGTGCAAGGTCAAACACATCTCAACGGCACCGATGGCAGTGATGGTAAGTACTTCTGGCACACCCCACCAGACCCATCATTTTTGAAATTTGTCTACATGGCCACCGCCATGCCATAATGCAAAATTATTAATTGCCTTCTATCCGATCTTTACGTTCAAGCGTCCGATTTCCAGTGAGCAGTTCTACTTACAAGTATTTGTTATTAATAGCTGCCTCAGCTTTTCAGCCGGCTATTATAGCGCTCCTATTACAATTCAAAGAATTTGTATTATATTGGGGCGCTGTCTTTTTTTTAAGATCTGTGCACACATTTTCATGATTTTTGAAGTCAAATTGGAGTAGTGATTTTGGTCACGCCGAAACAGGAAGTGGAGCGAAAAATCAAGTGGTTTTGCGGCGTGAAATTTTTTCGGTCTAATTTTAAAGCAGATTTCGAAAACGGTGTATGAACAAAAATTTGCTTTCTCGCTAGTGGTTTTTTGTTCACATGCGGCAATTTCACTTCGGTTTTTACTGTTTTTTTTTAAATTTTTGAATCGGATTGTTTTCTTAATGGTTTTTCCAATGCATTGATAGTTCATTCTAGGCCTTGTTTTTTTTGTTTGAATCAAATTTTCATTTCTAGCTAGTGGTTTTTTTCTCCTAAGCGGCATTTTGACATTGATTTTCTGTTTTTAAACTGATTTTTTTAGAAATGGTTTCCAATTCAATCATAGTCCGTTCTATGTCTAGTTTTTTGTTTATCCAATGAAAATTCTTTGAATTGTACGTCAGGACTTGTCCTGCTATGTTTTTTTACTTCGTCGAATAAAAATTTTTCGCTTTACCTTAGTTCATAGATTGTTCAACAATTGGCGTGAAATCTTTTTGAATTCTGTAGGCTATTTTCACTTTTCTCTCATTCTGCTAAAAGTGTTTTTAGACAGTTGTTGCTTAGCAAAGCAATTCAAAGTGAACAGAGTCAGCATCAAAAAACGAAATCAGAAATAGAAACGGAATAAACCCATAAAGCCCAATTTTAGATGACTGTTACTCGAACTTTGTTCTTAGTTACCATCTCTAATGCTTATTGGTACTGATATTAGCCCGTGTTTGGTCTCACTACGAAACAAGAGTACGTTCAGTTCCAAAATGACATCAGCATATTTTGCACTTTAAAATTGTATGTGTACAAAATTCGTTTTTCTATTAGTTTTTCTCTTCTTTTAATCCCAATCATGGCTGTGGGAATCAACGGCGACTATTTTTCGGCAAACTATCGGTAATGTTTGTAATTATCCGCTCAATTTGATGTTCGGTTGTAATAGTTTCATAAATTAAATTAAATCAAATTAAATTAAAGTTGCGTATTGGCCAAGTTGCACATGTTCTGTTGTGATTTTTTATTCAGTTGTGATGGGTTCATATCAAGTCCCACGGGTTGCTAAGGCATGGCCATAATGTGATTTTTATGTCTCAGCTCATAAATTATGTTTAATTTCAACCAATAAGAATGGAGATTAATTTTCGATTTATTGTCTCATTTTTTCTGTTTTCAATCTGTTGTCCTTTTGATCTATTGTCTGGACACCTCTAAATGTTGACAAGTTTTGATGAACATCAATTTTTTTAACAGATTGCGTGAAACTTCTCTTTGGTCGAGATGACAGAACAATTTTGCACACTTGTATCAAATTTGAACTCTAAACTCTGTGAAGAAAGGTTTGTCAAAAATAAGTTGAAGAACATGCCAGATAAGCAAATGACGCTTTTTTAACAACGGAAATTGGGATCGTTTCATCGCTTTATTAGGATCATCAATTGACAACGATGCCTGTCATTGAGAACAGTAATTATACAAAACTAATACCTGTTGAGATTCGAGTACTCTAAATTTGATTAATAGGTCTCAAACACAGATAGTAGCAATTGTATTAGTCCTGCTGCTCATTTTCATGCGATTTATCTTGCTACCAACTTTTCGTCTGATAGTTTTTTCCATCTGACCATTTGACTTTTCGTCATCAAAATTGGGATAAATAGGTAAGGCACAAATTATATGTTGTTATATAACACGTTACTAAGTAAAAAAAAATTGCACATGCGTCTGGGGGTCATAAAATTTTTTTTGCTTACAAAGCTGGGGGGGGGGGGACGAAACAGAATAGATCCAAATTTTCGCTTGACCGTGTTTGTTTCTGCGTTTTGCGTAATCTAAAGTTCTCTCTCGTTCCGAATTTCAAGCAGTTGAACTCAATTGGCGGCAATGCTAAAAGTCAAATGATAAGTGCGCCGAAACTTAATAGTGGTATTTATTGGCATCTAATGAGGTTATTTGAAGCCCTATTAGTAAGTTCTGAGTCGCATTCAGGCCCCCCCTCGACTGAAGCAGGCTGCAATTGAATAGAGCTCCCACTAGTTGTTCGAGAGCAATTCTTCCGACGTTTAGTCGGTCATGTTTATGTTTGGAATGCTTTAAACTGATTCGAATGTTTAATTGCTCTCAAACGAAGTTTGTAGCAATTATTAATTGCTCTCAAACGAAGTTTGTAGCAATTATATTAGTCCTGTCGGTCTTTTTTTATGCGATTTTTCGCTTGACCAATTTTTCGTCTGACGCTTTTGACTTTTCGTCCTCAAAAACGGGATAAACAGGTAGCGCCCAGCGGGCATTAAGTGCTCTTAGAGCCTTTCAGGTCTGTTTCAGCTCAAACTGTTTTGGAGACTTATACTTATGGTGTGAAGGGCGGTTCAGAGGTTGAGACACCTCCCCCCCTTGTTGACCCCCCACCCCCACTATTGGCTCCACCCACCCAACCCAGTGCTGCCCCCATCAGCCCCCGGTGCACCCCCCCCCCCCCGTGGCTAGCTACTGACCAAGCCAACCGCTTGCCGGTCGTTTGAGAGCAATTCGCCCGACGTTAGTCGGTTATGTTTTAAAAACCGTTTTTGTTTAGACCCAATGCCACCCGGAATGGAATTCATCTCTTATCAAGGCAGCACTACACATGTTAACGTGGACTCAGCATGGCCAGGCGGCGTGTGCTTGAAATGGCTGGTCGGATGCGAAGTACCAATTAACATTTTCAGCTCCTACACTGCAGCACAAATGGAGACCATGAACCCGGAAGACTTGCAGACATTCATAAAGTCGACAGGATGCTACGAGACAAACGCAGAGGCTATGCGATTCGCCATTGACCAGGTGGAAACCTACCTTTCACCTGTATTCTAGCCACATCAATTCAAACCAAAAAACAAACAAATACGAGCAAGCAATCACAAACACATCCAATCAACTTCATAACTCACATATCACGTCTACATATCACCGTCAGCAATTGGAACGGAACACAACGACAAAAAAAGCAATAACAAAAGCTAATAAAAAACAATAGAAAAATCATCGTAAAAGCAAAAAAAAATATAGAAAGAATGCAATGAATGCAAGATAAGAAGACAAGGACCAAAAAAATGGCTTAAGACCAGAAAACAAAACTTATCAACAGATGCCAATAAAAATAATAAATTTGAAGGAAAAAGCAAAAAAAAAACAGTAACCAAGCAGATATCGAGAAAAAAACCACAAAAAAATGCTCTTATCCAATTGCTACTCAAACACATTTATCACGACATCAATCTCAAAAGCAGGCAAGTTCAACAAACTCCATTAACTATCTATGACGTCAGCATCGATAATCTCACTTCAATATCAGATAAAGAAAGCGCTTCAGCAATCAGAGCAATCAAATACACTTCATATCACTTGGA
This sequence comes from Convolutriloba macropyga, assembly GCF_964194025.1. NCBI lineage: Eukaryota > Metazoa > Xenacoelomorpha > Acoela > Convolutidae > Convolutriloba > Convolutriloba macropyga. Next base: position 68,984,004 of record NC_134471.1, read on the forward strand.
CCAAACGGCTTTTATGGATGATTGCAGACCTCACCCCCCTTTTGTCCCCAGACAATCTGTCTTTCTGACCCACGCGATAAATAAACTTCAAAAGACCATCTTTGAAGAATTACGACCCGCACTCAGCGAGGCAAACATTACAAAAAGTTCGTCCAATGTGTTCTGAACTTTATATTCTGATTTTACAATTCAAAATCATCATTAAATCGGAACTGATAACTGGTCAGACCCCAATGGTGAAGGGTATTTGCTGTTTTTGTAGTATGTCAGTGTCTGAAAGTTGCGTTGTCTAGAAAAACTAAAGGCAATGACAAAAAATATCTCATAAAAACTGGACCCAACATAAATGACTTATAACACCTGTTTTGACGCCAGTCATTAATTTTGCTTTTAGTATTCTCAAATTAACTCGTCATTTCATTATTTTTTCCAGCCAAAATTGGAAAACGTTGTACGCAAGCTCACTCACGGAAATTACGACTGAATAAAATAATTTCAATGCTGCTCAAAATAAATAGCGCTACGTTTATATCACAACCATATTAATCATACTTACAAATATATTTCTCAATAATACTTTAATTGCATTATTCCTTCAATCCGTGTTTCTAGCTTTTTTATTGGTTCCTGCGTCATTAGTCATTTAGTACAATTATTTAACCCAAAACTCAGAACAAAAAAGTGACCATTTTGATTAGCAGTGGATAAATGGTCTTTTTGGAATTTTTGAACAGGTATTATGTAACCTAGATTCAACCGATGTGATTGAGGTGAGGATCGACACCGACTTTGGTGTTGAGTGGGGAATGGACTGTGAATGGGATTACTTACTATTCAGGGATGGCAGTTCCCCTTCCTCTCCCGCATTCAAGTTCTCCCAATCTGCAAGACTCTGTGGCTATTACGCACCCGAAGTCACGATTCAAACAACTGGTCCATCAATGACTGTCTTCTTCCGTTCCGATATCAGTGTTACAGACCGTGGCTTCAGAATTTACTACAAATCGGTCGATACCAATTCACGGGCGAAGCGAGATGCTGAGACATTGGTCATTGGGCCAGAACAAAACATTGATCTACCAAAAAAATTGTATGAACAACAGGAATTGGCTTCCAGAGCGAAACGTCGCGTTTCTGAGGCGACAAATGTTGATCGGGTCTTTGAACCGCGTCACCGCAACAAGCGGTCCACTGATGATGAAATTTATACATGGACTGAGTACGGTTTAGATGATGATGAAGGCTGCAACTACTTTGACTCTTTTGATTTTCATTTTGGATCCGGCTGTAATAGTTATAACTCTGTGCCCTACAATGATTGGTTCTTGGACTATTTCTATGATAGCTTTGGCAACTTTGATGAAAATATGACAGCTTTCAACTGGACGGATGCGTACCAGAAATCAACAAGCACCGACTACTCCGATTTCAAACCGTTTGTGTTGTTTTCACGAGAGGAGTTGGAATACTTTGGAACGCAAGCTAAAGATTTTATAGTACAGTGCAGTTTCGATGGACGCGATTGCGGTCACAAGGATTTTCAGAGGAGACTTTTTTATCCTCCTCTTTTCTTACCTCAATTGGGAAGAACTGGTAAAAGTATCTTAGCCTATTTTGTCTCATTAAAAGAAGCATTACTGCCAGGGCCACAGTTCTTAATATAGATAATTTGCAGACTCATTTGCACAAAATGTTTGTAGTATGATAAGAAAACAGCTTTTTGTTTTTCTCTACGCAAGTTTAATCTATCGCAGCTAAAGTGATTTCATCCATTTCTCTTATTTCGCAAAATGATTATCTGGTGAAAACTTCAGTTGCCTTCGGAATGCAGAATGTTAGGAATTAGCCATATTATGGAACATGTTATGTAAATTTCCCATTAATCAGTCATTTACTGAAAAGGCTTGCAAAAATAGATCACAAAGATTTCCTTTTTCTATGCTTCAATGGCATCAAAACAAGCGTACCTGTCAACCAAAGGTACGCACATTGAGTGTTTTCCTAAAAGTCATGGG